>NC_135803.1:81110166-81447697 GCF_964213995.1 Mustelus asterias | reverse complement strand
TTTCCTTATTGTTAGTAACCAGATATAGGCCGGGATTTTACCATCGCGTTGTGCTCGTTTTTGGGCGTGACGCAGTTGTAAAGTGGGGCGTAAAGCGATTAGCGTGATTGGCACCGATTTTCATGACTGGTGCCATTTTACGAGCGCCGGATTTCCGGCACGGTCAGCCTCTCACTGGAAATGAGCGAGAAGCAGGTTAATATATTCAAATTTATTTAAATAAATATTTGCATGTCATTAGCAAGCCCGGCGCTCAATCATCTGGGTTCGCCTGCCTTTATGACCTCGCCGGGAAAGGTTCACACCAATGAGGAATAGACATGCTCCCCATGAATGGGAGCAGTCGATTTGGCCTCGCCAGTGGAACCGGAGGCCTTTGAGCCCTCCGGGGAGGCCGAGGGCAAGGGGGGTGCCCCTTGGGCAGTGCCAGATTGGCAGTGCCACTCTGGCACCTGGGCAGTGCCAGGGGGCGGGGCTACTGAGGGATGGGCCAGTGGAGGATGGGGCCAGTGAGGAGGAACCAGTGGGGGTGGGGCTAATGGGGAGGGGTCAGTGAGGGAAGGGGCCAGTGGGGATAGGGGGCCCGCTGCAACTCTGCAGCGATTGATGGGGGGAGGGAGGGACAGGGGGCCCACTGCCACTCTGCAGCGAACGGTGGGGGGAGGACAGCGGGGCCACGATCGGTGGGGGGGAGGGGGTCTGCAATCGGTCTGGGCGGCGGAGTGGTCAGCGGGGGCTGCATCTGCGGCCGCGGGCCCCCGCAATTGCAGGAGTGGGGAGCTGCTTCAGGCTGCCTGCACTAGCAGGGGCCTGACAGCTCTCTGTCTGTCAGACCCCTGCTACTGCTAATGCACGTGTACAGGATCAGAGAGCTGCACATGCACACTACATCCTTCTGCAAGTTTTCAGGCATGCTACGCCCTGCCCTCAGGCTTCTGCAGTGAGCAACAGTCTCGCTCTAAATTTTGCAGCCAGAGTGCATAGAGGGGCCTAAAAAGACATCCAAAAGATGGATCTGAAACTCTCCCAGTTTCAAGTCCGCCCAGCATTTAGACAAAAAATGATAAATACCGCCCATAGTTTTAAGTAAGCTATTTTGATATTAGGAGCAAGATATGGGGAGGACCTGGGTTTGGGTTCACTTCAGAGTTTATTTTCCAGGTGGAGGTAGGAAGTCTCCAGGCCCTGTTTGTTAACATGCATTTTTAATGATATTGAAGTGAAGAGATGGGTTAGCAAGGGGTTAGTAATTTAGGGAAGTTAATACAAACACAAAAAATAGGAGAACTGTGCTGTTTGCTCAAAACAAGGGGATTGAAAAGAAAGATCCACACAGAGACAAGGAGGGACAAGAAAAGCAGTTTTAGTTTCAGTTGACATGGATACAACATAGAATGAAGACAAAGGTCTAAGACTCTCGAGCTGTAAGTGATGCCAGACTGCTGAAGAAGTGAGTTCAAGGAACTCATATGTACTGCTGTAAAGTTAAAGTAATAGTGAATTTCGAATTAGTTTTCTGGATCTCAAGGGAGATATTAATTGTAGAAGGACTCTAATGAATGTTTTTCTGAACATTCAGTCCACGGGAAAATAAACCTCTTTGCAACTGAATCGGTTCTACCCTTGGTGTGGAAATAATGATACCTTTTCATTCAAGCATTGGTATCGGTAAGATTCGTGCAGGGATAAAAGGAATAGCCTGAGTCTGAATATTTATTTTCTCGATGTCTGATTTGAAGGGCCTTTATTCTGAGACTATGCCGTCTGGTCCTAGACTCTCACATGAGGGGAAACATCCTCTCAGCATTTACCTGTCAAGCTCCTTAAGAATCTGATATATAGCATACTGTCCCAGCTCCCACAACACTCAAGAAGCTCAAACCATCCAGGACAAAGCAGGCCACTTGACTGGCACCACATCTACAAACCTCCACTCCCTCCACCACCAACGCTCATTAGCAGCAGTTGTACCATCTACAAGATGCACTGCAGCAATTCACCAAAAATCCTTAGACAACATCTTCCAAACCCACGACTACTTCCATCTCGAAGGACAAGATATATGGGAACACAACCACCTGCAATTTCCCCTCCACTCACCATCCTGACTTGGGAATATATTGCCGTTCCTTCGCAGTTGCTGGGTCAAAATTTTGGCAAGTGGGGAGTATTCCACTTGTGCCTTAGAGATAGTGGATAGTGGATAGTGGATAGGCTTTGAGGAGTCAGGAGGTGAGTTACTCGTTACTCGTTACAGTATTCTTAGCCTCTGACCTGCTCTTGTAGCCACTGTATTTATGTGGCGAGTCCAGTAGAGTTTTTGGTCAATGGTAACCCCAAGGATGTTGGCAGTGGGGGATTCAGTGATGGTTACACCACTGAATGTCAAGAGGCGGTGGTCAGATTGTCTCTTATTTGTGATGGTCATTGCCTGGCATTTGTGTGGTGTGAATGTTACTTGCTACTTGTCAGCCCAACCCTGGATATTATTCAGATCTTGTTGCATTTGAACATAGACTGCTTCAATATCTGAGGAGTCGCGAATGGTGCTGAACTTTGTGCAATCATCGGCGAACATCCCCACTTCTGACCTTTTGATGGAGGAAAGGTCATTGATGAAGCAGCTGAAGATGGTAGTGCCTGGACACTAACCTGAGGGACTCTTGCAAAGATTCCTGGAGCTGAGATGACTGACTCTCCACAACCACATCCATGTTCCTTTGTGCCATGTATGACTCCAACCAACGGAGAGGTTGCCCTGATACCCATTGATTCCAGTTTTTCTAGGGCTCCTTGATGCCACACTTGGTCAAATGCGACTTTGATGTTAAGGGCTATCACTCTCACCTCATCTCTGTAATTCAACTCTTTTGTCCATTTTTGAACTAAGGTTGTAATGAGGTCAGGAGCTGAGTGACCCTGGCAAAACTCAAACTGAGCAGGTTATTACTGATGAGGTGCTGCTTGATAGCACTGTTGATGACCCCTTCCATCACTTTACTGATTGAGAGTAGACTGATGGAGCAGTAATTGGCCGGGTTGGATTTGTCCTGCTTTTTGTGTACAGGACATACTTGGGTAATTTTCCACATTGTTGGGTAGATGCCAGTGTTGTAACTGTACTGAAACAGCTTGGCTAGCGGTGCAACAAGTTCTGACCACAAGTCTTCAGTACTGTTGCCGGAATATTAACAGGGACCATTGCCTTTGCAGTGTCCAGTGTCTCTGTTTGTTGATATCGCGTGGAATGAATCAAATTGGCTGGAGACTGGCATCTGAGATGCTGGAGACCACTGGAGGAGGCCAAGATGGATCATCCACTTGGCACTTCTGGCTGAAGATTGCTGCAAATGCTTCAGCCTTATCTTTTGCACTGATGTGCTGGGCCTCCATCACTGAGAATGGGGACATTTGTGGAGGCTCCTCCTCCAGTGAGTAGTCTAATTGTCCATCACCATTCACGACTGGATGTGGCAGGACTGGAGAGCTTGGATCCGATCCGTTGGTTATGGGATCGCTTAGCTCTGTCTATCACTTGCTGTTTATGCTTTTTGGCATGCAAATAGTCTTGTTTGGCAGTTTCGCCAGGTTGACACCTCACTTTTAGGTCTGCCTGCTACTGTTCTTGGCATGCCCTCCTGCACCCTCCATTGAACCAGGATTGATCCCCTGGCTTGATGGTAATGGTTGAGTGGGGGATATGCCGGGCCATGAGGTTGCAGATTGTACTCGAGTAGAGTTCTGCTGCTGTTGATAGCCCAAAGTGCCTCATGGATGCCCAGTCTTGAGTTGCTAGATCTGTTTGAAGTCTGTCCCATTTAGCACGATTATAATGCCACACAAGGTTATTCTCAATGTAAAGGTGGGACTTTGTCTCCACAAGAACTGGGTGGTGGTCACTTGCCGATACTGTCGTGGACAGATGCATCTGTAGCCGGCAGATTGGTAAGGATCAGATCAATTCCGAGAGGGATTTCACAATAACTTCATTGCAGTGTTAACGTAAGCCTTACTTGCGACTAATAAATAAACTTTAACATTAACTTTGTGTGTTTTTCCCTCTTGTTGGTTCCCTTACTACCTGCTGCAGAGCCAGTTTAGCAGTTATATCCGTTAGGACTCGGCATGCTCAATCAGTAGTGCTGCTGCCGAGTCACTCTTGGTGGTGGGCATTTAAATCCCCCTTCCAGAGTACATTTTGCGCCCTTGCCATCCTCAGCGCTTCCTCCAAGTGTTATTCAACATGGATGAGTACTGATTCATCAGCCGAAGGAAGGCAATTCTTTGTAACCAGCAAGAAGTTACCTTGCCCATGTTTAACCTGAAGCCATGAGACTTCATGGGATCTGGACTCAATGTTGAGGACTTCCAGGGCAACTCCCTCCCAACATGGTTAAGATCAGCAAACTCCAGTTCAGAATCAAACAAGGCCTGCCTGCCTCTTACTCTGTTTTTCTCAAACTGTAAGAAGTCTCACAACACCAGGTTAAAGTCCAACAGGTTTATTTGGTAGCAAATACCATAAGCTTTCAGAGCAGAGCTCCTTCGTCAGATGGAGTGGATATCTGTGCTCAAACAGGGCACAGACACAGAAATCAAATTACAGAATACTGATTAGAATGCAAATCTCTACAGCCAGCCAGGTCTTAAATGTACAGACAATGTGGGTGGAGGGAGCATTCAACACAGGTTAAAGAGATGTGTATTGTCTCCAGACAGAACAGCTTGTCTACCACTGCCCCTTGCGCTTCTCTCTTGATAGGGTATTGTCGGTGGGGCTTGTGTTCCGGTCCTGGGACTTTTATCGGTTAGTTCGGTATCTAATTTCGTCCTAGCCCAGGCTTCGGGAATGGAAGCGCAGATGGCTCCGAACCCTTCTTTTTCCTGATCCCAATCTCGGGCCACGATGGTGGCTACCCCAACCGTCCCCAGGTGGCTAGCTAATGTCCCTATTCCGGTCTTCCTACGTCAGGTTGTGGCCAAATTAGTTTCCCTTTCCCACAATCTATCAGCACCTGGTATTCCCTCATTAAATCGTTCCCCATGATTGTGCCCTCATTATTCTGACATACGTAAAATTGCATTGGAATATACTTGTGGTTGATTTCTACTAGTGTGGTCTCGCTAAGATAGGCGGGTATTCTCTCCCCTCCTACCCCGGTTATGTGTATTCTTTTGTTGGTCAGTGGCAGGGGTAGGTTTGTAATTGATATGGCTGCCCCCGTATCTACTAACATGTGGCATTCCCTACCCCCTACCAAGGCTTCTACATATATTCTCTCCCCCTCTTTCCTGTTTTGGATGGGAGCTACGGGTTGTGAGATTTCGACCAGTGTTGGTCGATAAGTGGGGTGGACAGACACCGGCTTCTGTCGGGATTCACTGTCTTCTGTGGGCGTGGCTACACTAATCCTCTCTTGTCTCCCATCTCCCTGGTTTGGGGTCTCTTCTAGTCACCCTAGTGGATTCCGGGAATGTGGTGCCCCCGGGGTTGGTCTATAGTTGTCTTGGGGTCTCCCATGTTTCCCCCAACACGTTGCCTCGGTGTGCCCTGCCCTGTGGCAGTGGTCACAGCGGGGCCCGCCATTCTCGGGTTTCCCTTTGAATGGTGCTCCCCTGCAGAATCTAGCCATATGCCCTGGCTGGCCACATGTGTAGCAGCTGAGCCCGGTTCTCCCCTTATCTCCGTTATGGGGGGTTCCAGTTCTCTCTCGTCTGGGCTTTGTCTGGGCAACCTTACTTTATTTTACCCCGCTAGCCCACTCGACTAGCTCGTCATAGTCTTGGGATGCTATCACCCCCATCTTAAGGATTTCTTGGTGTACCTCTGATAGCCCGTCCTTGAATGCCTGGATAAAAGCCCTGTCGCTCCTATCCACATTGTCCTGTCCTGAACATTCCCTATATACCTGGAATAATCTCTCTCCAAATTCCGATGCACTTTCCCCCTGTCCTTGTTTAGTATTTGTGATCCTGCTCCAATTAGTGGGGGAGTTCCCTAAGACCCGTTGGATTTCGGTCTTAAATAATGTGAAGGGTGCCTGCTGGTCGTCTATCTCAGCCGTTGTAGCAACGGCATGTGTCCACCTTCCTCCATTATAGTCCTGTGCTGCTTGGGCCGCTGGTCCTCCTGCCACCAACCTCCATTTATCCGCTGGACAGGCTGCACTGACCAGCTGGTGTATGTCCCTTAAATGTAACTGGTGTCCTACCCAGAGTGAATCCAATTCGCCCCAAAATCCCAGGTTTGCGCTTCTGGGTTTTAACTTCCCCAGGGATGCCATAATCTGCTGCCTTTCCCCTGGGGTAAAAGGCTTATAGGTTGCTTTTGGTTGTGCTAACGTCCCTCCTCTGGGGACTGGCGCTAGATTATAATTTTTTATGTCCCCTTCTGATACTGGAGCAGGTGTATGTTTCTGCACTGACTCGTATGAGGGCACAGGGTCCGTTTCCTCTGATCTCTGCGTTAGCTCCGCAGTGTGGCTTCTGTGTTCTAATTCCCTTACTCTCTCCTGCAATACCTTAATTTGCTCTGTCTCTTTGTGTCTCTCCTCCATGGAGGCATTTACCTTCTCAATTAGTCCAGCTAACTGGGTCACTAACATTACTCCCATTACTTTTGTTTTGTCCCGTTTAACTCCGTCTACCCACTTTCTCTGATCTTCTAAAGTTTGTGATGCGTTCCACCGTTCCGTTTCATCTTTGCAACAATCGCTTCTCTGGCTAACAGATACTTAAAAATGAGAGCTACTGCAGTTTCTCCCTCAATAACGTGGTCTGCCATTTTTCTGTCTAGCAGTCCTGCAACCCCCGTATGCTGGTTCCAATAGTAAAAGTGCCCCAACTCTCTCTCTCTTATCTCCTGTCACTGATACTGCTCCAGCACCGTCTGTATTGCTGTAGGGTCTCATAGTGGGGTCCCAGTGGGTCTCTGCCCCTGTGCTCCCCCAACTATTCCTGACACCTCACGCTTGGTCTATTTTGTGTTGTCTTATTGGGATGTGTGCTGGTCTTTAGTGGGTTTGTCGGCCCCTGTCCCCAGCCCCTTTAAGTACAACGCCTCCCGCTTGGCCACCACCTCCCCTAGCAAGGTTGATCCGTTACCCCAAAAAGGGAGTTTCAGCTCCCTGGTACCCTGCTATGGACTGTGGTGTTCCCTACAGACGAACAAGGTTCTCAAACTCCGCCCGGGTCCCTAATGGATTCTCCATCGCCGTGTCTCTTGGTCAGGATGGATCGGGTCCCCTCTTCCTCAACACTTACACATATGTATCTGTTATCAAAGCCCCTGTTATAATTAGTAACGGTATCGACTCTGAGGTTGTTCATCCCTTCAGAGTCTGTGTTGTTACCCGATTTACACTGTCCGTGCCTTGCACCCTGAGTGCCTGTGCCTCTTAGCGCCCGCTTCAAAACCCAACCTTAGCGTGGGAGATTTCTCCTCTTAACGTCCAGTTTAGGGTCGGGCACCTTGAGTCAAGCACTCCCTTGTCCGATTGCCTTGGCACAGACAGCGGTTTCGTCTACAATCCTGGGTTAGTTACACCAATTAGTTCTGCATGCGGTTCTTATCTTTATATTAGTCTTAATTCCTTATTCCCGTTATCAAATAGCCCAAAACCTGTTATCTTTACCTCTGGTCCTCTATTTCTATTAAAGTTACTTACCTTCTTCCACGCGGTCGTTCTGACCTATACCTCTTTAGTGCAGAATTCTGTTTCAATTTTAAAAACTTAGGCAAGATTATACAGTTCTACAAGACAACAATATTTAACACAGACAAACCCTAACCCTTAAAGGTACCTCACTTTGAACGGAGACTTGTACTCGCCCTTGACTGCTCTGGATTTTTATCAGATTCGTTTAAATTTGATCCCGGCTTCCAGACCGTGGCCACCAGTCAGAAGTCAGATATCAAATCCTGAGCCGACAATGCCATTTGTTGTAGGGAAAAATCCCTTGTCCCAGTGCATTCAAGGAAGTTGAGTCGCAAGGCAAGGTTCAAAGTGTTTTTCTTTGTTGTACAATTACTGGGATCCCAGGGAGAACCGACGTAACCAGCTTAGAAACAGTGGCTTGGCCACGTTGATCTCAATACTTTCACATCAGCTCTGGATATTTATAGGAATCCAAATTCGAGCGGGAACATTTGCTCATACATTTTTACAATACCTAAAAAGTGGCCTGTCTGGTCAGGAAGTTCCCTGGGAGGCTTGTTAATTTGCATCTGTATGGTGTGTGTCCGTGTTAATGGGACTGCCTGTTCTTGCCCCGGTGTTTTAATGTGTTTCCCATTATCCTCTCGATGTGTCCCCTTATCTAAATCGACCTCTGATGTTTTGTGTCTGTATTCTATGCTTGCAAGAATCATAGAATCATAGAAACCCTACAGTGCAGAAGGAGGCCATTCGGCCCATCGAGTCTGCACCGACCACAATCCCACCCAGGCCCTATCCCCACATATTTTACCCGCTAATCCCTCTAACCTACGCATCCCAGGACTCTAAGGGGCAATTTTTAACCTGGCCAATCAACCTAACCCGCACATCTTTGGACTATCTTTGGAGGTTGATCCGGAGGACTAATTTTGGATATTAGTCCTTTGGATGACTAATCTTTGGAGATTAGGTGTGAATTTCATTTTGTCCTGCTGTGTGTAGGGGGATTTAATCTAATCTTTTATTCTTTTTACCCTGGTTTATTAAGTTTCTTTGCCTGCCTTGGCCATTTTATTCCCTAATATTTTATTGACCGTACAGTTATGCCATATCTCCCACTGCCAGGTCTTGACTCGCAGATATCCCGATCTTCTGGCCAAAGGCCGGTTTAAAATGCAGCTTTGTGCTGTTGCTGGGCAGAATAAGGATCTTTTGTCGGCTTTGAAATTAAAGGTCTCTCAGCTGTGCAGAGGGGGATTTAAACGAATGTCCATTCGGGTGTTCCCCTCTGCATTGTGGGCACGTTATGAATGGTGCCAATCAGTCCAATAAATGAATATGTTTAATGAGGTGAATATTGATGAGATAATAAAAATATGGCTTTTGGAAAATGGCCTACTTCAGTAGGCAGCAGACAAGTAAAAACGTCCAACCCTAGAAATGCCATTTGAATTGATCAAATTATGGTAATCCTGTTACCTCCTCTGCCAACCTGTTTTTATCTCAAAGAGTGACTTTTTTTTTAGTGGTATTAACTTTGAATTAATGAGCTTCGAAACCTCTAATCAGTTCTTATTTCATATAAATTCTGAAATATAAGGGAGTCATTAAAATTTTAATCCTAAATTTATAACCCAAGGTGGTTTCCCAGTTTTGTCTTAATTAATCTATTATCTTTCACCCTCATCTTCACCAATTGTTGCCTCAAGAGAAAGCTCCTTTTTTCAGGCGTGTGCAGAATAAACTGTTTCTATCTTTAGACTATTTTGTAAAGTGCGGGCAATATTGTTAAATACTCTGTTTGCAAAAAAAACAATCACTGCAAGAATTTTCTAGAAGGGTCAATGGGGTGACTATAGTTTTTACTTAAGTCTCTGGTTAAACTTTGTACTCCTGTATTCAAATTCCTGCATAGTCTTAATCCTGCCTATTTCTCTGAGCTCCTCTAGCCATTCAACTCTCCGAGATCCAACTGTCCACCGACAATTCTAGCCTCTCACACATTCACAGTTTAATTACTGCCCCATTTGTGGCCATACCTTAAATGCGTGGACCTGGAATTCTCTCCCCAACTCTCGCTGGCTGTCTTTCCTCCATGAAAGCACTCCTTCAAATCTATATCATTGATCAGATTTTTGCCCAATTATCTCCTGGTTTGGTTCTGTGTCACGTTTTTATCTGACTGCACTCCCGTGAAGCACCTTGGGGCATTTTACCACCTCAAATGGACTTTCCAAATGTAAGTTTTTGATGTTATTGCTGTTGTGTCAATTAACCCTGCATCTGAGCTGAAAGATTTTGGGCAGAAGTTTCCTAAAATAATTCTGAATGTTATAGCGCCAAGAAAATGGGAGTCGTCTGTGCCGGTCTTTTCGGCAAGCTCCACACTGCAATCTTCTGGCACTGTATTTTTTTTGACATTTGGGAGTTTTGTACCAGTACTAGGGATTGGGGCCTAAACACGCTGGTGAAACCAGCTTCAGAACACTTGGGCACCATTCTGCTTGGATGCCCCAACATGCTGGTGAACTGAGAGACCTCATCCCACCCCACATGCATATTGGACACCCCCCCTTCATCAGTGTCGTCATGTCCATTGCGATCCACTCCTGTACAACTCCTTCGCATGACCCCCTCCCCACTTAGACCCCCCCATGCATAGGCACCAGTCAAAGCCCCTCCATCACAGCCCCCACGCAGGCTCAACCCCCTTGGCACTGCCCCAGCACTCTCACAATGCCCAGCTGGCACTGCCAGTGTGCCAAGTGGACACGGCCAGGTGGATACTGCCCACCCATAGCACCTGACCACCCAGGGCTTCAATGGCTTCCAATAACCCTCGGTGTGGCCATGGCACCTGGTGGAGACCAGTAGTGAGCTGCGCCAGTGTGATGTCTTGCCGGAGAGATGGGAAGCATCCAGGAGAGGGGAAGCAGCTGTGCTGAATTCCCTAATGAGATGCAGATCCAGGTAATCTGATCTGCCCTTTCTGGGCACCAAGCCGTTCTCACCAATAAAAAGGGGCTGGGAAGATAGCAACCTGATATGTGTCATGCACAAATCGGATTTTTGTCTCTGGCGCTATTTTCCCAGCTCATCACGCTGATCGAAGGGCACGACAAGGTGGTAAGATTGCGCCCTTTATGTCTTTAGATCTGACACGCAGAAGGTCAGATTCTGCTCTGTGTGGGTGATAACCTCCTTTTGAGTCCTCATAGTCAAATGTTTATCCTGTTTTTAGATTTCAATTCCTTCTGTACATTTCCTGATATTACTGTTACAGTATGTGTTTCACTGTAGCAGCCAGTGTTCATGCCAATGTATTCGGTGTCATCAAATTGAATTTGGGATAAATGAATAGAACAGCAATATAATGGAACACAGACAGATCAACTTGATGGGGGGATGGTGGTGGGGAGGGGGGAAACAGAGCAGTGACCAGACAATGGTGTTGTTTTTATCTAAGGATTGAAATTGTTCTTTAATGTTTCATGCCAAACAGAAAGTATAAGGCTGATATGGTTTTTGCAAGGACACTCCAATTTAAAATACAGTCATGCGCAGTGATAACAAACAAATTGCATTTCCTCCACCTGACACCACATATGTGGTAAATGTGGGAATGGTTTTCTTTATTACTTTTTGGTCAGGAACGATCCAAATGAAAAATTGGGCAGACAATTCTAATTTTTATAAGTAAATTTTTTAAAGTGTTTTTATATTGATTCATTCAGTGGATGTGGGTGTCCCTGGCTAGGCCAGCATTTGTTAGCCATCCTTAATTACCCTTGAGAAGGCGCTGGTGAGCTGCCTTCTTGAATCATTGTAGGGTGGAGGATATCCACTCCATCTGACGAAGGAGCTGTGCTCTGAAAGCTTATGGTATTTGCTACCAAATAAACCTGTTGGACTTTAACCTGGTGTTGTGAGACTTCTTACGGTGGAGACACACCCATAGGTCTGTTAGAAACAGAAAAATAAGAGCAGGAATATCATTCAGTCCGTTGAGACTGCTCTGCTAGAGAGAGAGTACCAATATGTTAAAATGGCCCCCGGGCTCTTTAAGGGAAAGAATGATAGGGAGTGGGATAGCTTGATCTTGGTTTCGGAAAAGGTTTGGCACAGCATCGTGGGCCGAAGAGTCTGTACTGTGCTGTACTGTTCTATGTTGTATGTTCTTCTGGTCATCTACGCTTCCTAGTATTCTACCGTTCATTGTTGTATTCCCTTGCCTTGGTAATCCTCTCAAAATGCATAATCTCTCACTTTTCAGGGGTAAATTCCATTTGTCACTGTTCTACCCATCTGATCAACCTATCTATATCATCCTGTAATCTAAGGCATCATCTTCGCAATTTATCACACCACCAATTTTTGTGTCATCTGCCAACTTAATGATCATACCCCACACTCATGTCTAGGGGAGAGGAGCATGAAAGAGGCAAACTTGACCATCCTGACCCTGCTGGAGGAGAAGGTTCGCAGCGAGTGACTGACCCATTCAATTGGCACAGTTGAAATT
The DNA here is from genome assembly GCF_964213995.1 of Mustelus asterias. Lineage (NCBI taxonomy): Eukaryota > Metazoa > Chordata > Chondrichthyes > Carcharhiniformes > Triakidae > Mustelus > Mustelus asterias. The sequence continues at coordinate 81,435,517 of NC_135803.1, read as the reverse complement.
GAAGGTAGGCCGCAGAGTGGTGAGATTGCAAGGAACATTATCTTCAGTTAAAGGAGAGGTGTTAAGAGGCCTAAGAGGAAAGCAAACGCACATGGGATACAAGATAATTGATAAAGTGGATTCAAAATTGGCTCAGTTGTAGGAAACAGAGAGTGATGACAGAAGGCTGCTTTAGTGACTGGAAGCCGTGTCCAGTGGAGTACCACAGGGATCTGTGCTGGTTCCACAATATTCGTCATTTATATAAATGACATAGATGACTATGAAGGATTGGTAAGTTTGCGGATGACAGAAAGATTGGATGGCTGGTTAACAATGAGGGTGGAGTGACTTGGGCTACAAGAAGATAAGGACGGAATGGTCAAATGGGCAGATAAGTGGCAAATGGAATTCAACCCTGGTAAGTATGAGGTGGTACATCTTAGAAGTCTTAGAAACCCTACAGCACAGAAAGAGACCATTCGGCCCATCGAGTCTGCACCGACCACAATCCCACCCAGGCCCTACCCCCATATCCCTACATATTTACCCACTAATCCCTCCAACCTACGCATCCCAGGACACTAAGGGCAATTTTAACATGGCCAATCAACCTAACCCGCACATCTTTGGACTGTGGGAGGAAACCGGAGCACCCGGAGGAAACACACGCAGACACGAGGAGAATGTGCAAACTCCACACAGACAGTGACCCAAGCCGGGAATCGAACCCAGGTACCTGGAGCTGTGAAGCAGCAGTGCTAACCACTGTGCTACCGTGCCGCCCAAAGGACGGCACGGTACACTTTGGAAGGAGAAATTTGAAAGGAAGTATTCAATGAATGGCATGACACGAGGAAATTCTGTGGAACAAAAGGATCTTGGCATGTTTGTCCATAGGTTTCTGAAGGCTAAAGATTAGTGGGATGGTGAAAAAGACATATGGGACACTTGCCTTTATCAATTGAGGCATAAATTACAAAAGCAGGGAAGTCATTGCGGAGTTGCATAGAAATTTAGCGAGGCCACAGCTGGAGTAGTGTGTGTAGTTCTGGTCACCACATTATAGGAAGGATGTTAAAGCACTGGAGGGGTTGAAGAGGAGATTCATAGAATCCCGACAGTGCAGAAGGAGGCCATTCGGCCCACCGAGTCTGCACCGACCACAATCCCACTCAGACCCTATTCTCGTAACCCCACATATTTACCCTGCTAATCCCCTGACACTAGGGTCAATTTAGCATGGCCAATCCACCTAACCCGCCCATCTTGTGGGAAGAAATCAGAGCAACCGGACGAGACCCAAACAAACATAAGGAGAAAGTGCAAATTTCACGCAGACAGTGACCCAAGGCTGGAATTGAACCTGGGACCCTGGCGTTATGAGGCAGCAAGGCTAACCACTGTACCACCGTGCCACCCAAGATTCACCAGGATGTTGCCTGAGATGGAACATTTAAGTTATGAAGAGAGGTTGGATAAACTTGGGTTGGCTTTGTTGGTCATGATGTGGAGATGCCAGCGTTGGACTGGGGTAAACACAGTAAAAAGTTTAACAACATCGGGTTAAAGTCCAACAGGTTTATTTGGTAGCAAAAGCCACAAGCTTTTGGAGCCTTAAGCCCCTTCTTCAGGTGAGTGGGAATTCTGTTCACAAACAGGGCATATAAAGACACAAACTCAATTTACAGAATAATGGTTGGAATGTGAATACTTACAGCTAATCAAGTCTTTAAGATACAAACAATGTGAGTGGAGAGAGCATTAAGACAGGTTAAAGAGATGTGTATTGTCTCCAGACAGGACAGCCAGTGAGACTCTGCAGGTCCAGGCAAGTTGTGGGGATTACAGATAGTGTGACATGAACCCAATATCCCGGTTGAGGCCGTCCTCATGTGTGCGGAACTTTGGGGATGCTGGTGTAGAGTGCCGAGACATCCATTGTGACGCGGAGCGCTCCTGGTTCAACTGCTCCATGTGTGCCGAGTTTCTAGACGTTGTCATCAAACCAGCAGACAAAGGACGGGCCATCGTCATACTGAACAGAACGGATTACTGCAAAGAAGTGCACAGACAGCTAAACAACGAGGAACACTACAGACTGTTGCCTGCAGATCCGACCAAAGAACACACCCGTCAACTCAACAGTCTGATCAAGACCTTTGATCCAGACCTTCAGAGCACCCTCCGTGCTCTCATCCCACGTACTCCCCGCGTTGGAGATCTCTACTGCCTCCCAAAGATACACAAGGCAAACACACCCGGCCGTCCCATTGTATCGGGATATGGGACCCTGTGCGAGAACCTCTCCGGCTATGTCGAGGGCATTCTGAAACCCATTTTACAAAGAACCCCCAGCTTTTGTCGCGACACTATGGACTTCCTACAGAAACTCAGCACACATGGAGCAGTTGAACCAGGAGCGCTCCTCGTCACAATGGATGTCTCGGCACTCTACACCAGCATCCCCCACGATGATGGCCTTGCTGCAACAGCCTCAGTGCTCGGCGCTGACAACTGCCAGTTTCCAGATGCAATTTTACAACTCATCCGCTTCATCCTGGACCACAATGTCTTCACCTTCAACACAGTAAGAGTTTTAACAACACCAGGTTAAAGTCCAACAGGTTTATTTGGTAGCAAATACCATAAGCTTTCGGAGCGCTCCGAAAGCTTATGGTATTTGCTACCAAATAAACCTGTTGGACTTTAACCTGGTGTTGTTAAAACTCTTACTGTGTTCACCCCCGTCCAACGCCGGCCTCTCCATATCATGTTCACCTTCAACAACCAGTTCTTCATCCAGACACACGGAACAGCCATGGGGACCAAATTCGCACCTCAATATGCCAACATCTTCATGCACAGGTTCGAACAAGACTGCTTCACCGCACAGGACCTTCAACCGATGCTATACACTAGATACATCGATGACATTTTCTTCCTTTGGACTCATGGTGAACAATCACTGAAACAACTCTATGATGACATCAACAAGTTCCATCCCACCATCAGACTCACCATGGACTACTCTCCAGAATCGGTTGCATTCTTGGGCACACGCATCTCCATTAAGGACGGTCACCTCAGCACCTCACTATACCGCAAGCCCACGGATAACCTCACGATGCTCCACTTCTCCAGCTTCCACCCTAAACACGTTAAAGAAGCCATCCCCTACAGACAAGCCCTCCGAATACACAGGATCTGCTCGGATGAGGAGGATCGCAACAGACACCTCCAGACGCTGAAAGATGCCCTCATAAGAACAGGATATGGCACTCGACTCATCGATCAACAGTTCCGACGTGCCACAGCGAAAAACCGCACCGACCTCCTCAGAAGACAAACACGGGACACGGTGGACAGAGTACCCTTCGTTGTCCAGTACTTCCCCGGAGCGGAGAAGCTATGGCATCTCCTCCGGAGCCTTCGACAAGTCATTTATGAAGACGAACATCTCGCCAAGGCCATCCCCCCACTGCTTGCCTTCAAACAACCGCCCAACCTCAAACAGACCATTGTCCGCAGCAAACTACCCAGCCTTCAGGAGAACAGTGACCACGACACCACACAATCCTGCCACAGCAACCTCTGCAAGACGTGCCGGATCATCGACACAGATGCCATCATCTCACGTGAGAACACCATCCACCAGGTACATGGTTCATGTCACACTATCTGTAATCCCCACAGCTTGCCTGGACCTGCAGAGTCTCACTGGCTGTCCTGTCTGTACACATCTCTTTAACCTGTCTTAATGCTCTCTCCACTCACATTGTTTGTATCTTAAAGACTTGATTAGCTGTAAGTATTCGCATTCCAACCATTATTCTGTAAATTGAGTTTGTGTCTTTATATGCCCTGTTTGTGAACAGAATTCCCACTCATCTGAAGAAGGGGCTTAAGGCTCCGAAAGCTTGTGGCTTTTGCTACCAAATAAACCTGTTGGACTTTAACCTGGTGTTGTTAAACTTCTTACTGTTTTTGTTGGAGCAGAGAAGATTGAGGGGCTACCTGATCGAGCAGTACAGGATTATGAGGGGCATGGACAAAATGGATAAGGAACAGCTGTTCTCCTTAGTTGAATGCTCAGTCACGAGGGGACATAGGTTCAAGGTGAGGGGCAGGCAGTTCAGGGGGTTGTGACCCCCAGAGGCTGGTGACAGTCTGGAATCTACTGCCCTGGAGGGTGATGGAGGTGGGTTGCCTCACATGCTTTAAAAAGTACCTTGATGATCACTTGGCACATCATAACATTCAAAGCTATGAGCCAGGTCTTGGTAAATGGGATTAGGTGGGAGGTCAGGTGTTTCTTATGTAAAGTGCAAATTCGAAGGGCCACTTCTGCACTGTATGATTTGATGATTCTAATAAGTTTTCAGTGGGGTGGGGTGAAGAGATGTGCTTAGAGTTTCGGCAACTCAAAGGCATTGACTGCATGACCTACTAGAACCTCTGCATGATTCAGGCTTGACATGTATCCATGAGCTCTCATGCAGGCCCTTGTACTTCTCTGTCTGATGGTCCCCCACGTCCTCATCGATCTCATTATCAAATGATTGACTGGTTTCTTGTGGCTTCTCTTCCTGCAGGGTATCCACTCTCTGAAGCACAAGACTGTGCAGAGTCGAGAACATATTGACCATCAGCGACACTCTGGATTGAGCGTTCTGCAGTATTTCTCATGATCCCACACAACTGAAAGCAATGGGGACAATTCTCCCATTCCGCTGCGCTGATTTTCTAGCGCATCGGGATGGGAGAATTGCATGGGGGGGGGGGGGATATGATGTGCAGGATTCCTGTGAGCATTTGTGCTGTACTAGTGTCTCCCAGCACCAGATTTCCAGCGTGGTCGGTGGGGAGGCTTGGGTAGCTTTTAAATGATATTTTAAGTGTTTCACTCCAGCGCTGTTAGAGTAGCTCCCCACTTTCAGGGAGCTGGCGACCTGACACCGCTGGAGTGAAGGGGGGACCCCCAGGGGGTCGGACGATGGGGGGGTGGTGCCCCCTGGGCATGGGCTCCCAGCCAGCCTGTGCCCCCTGGCACTACCCAAGGGGCAAAGTGCCCATGCCTAGGGGGCACCTTGGCACTGTCCACCAGGCATGGGGCAGTGTCAAGGGGCCGGGGCATATGGGGAGGAGCCAAGGGGGCGATCAGTGGGGGTGGGGGGGTCCCGCTGCCACTCTGCCATTGGGATGGATGGGGGCAGGAGGGAGGCCAGCCATCAGGGTGGGCTGGGGGGAGGGGCCTGGTGGGGGGGGTGTATCTGCACTGCAGGGGGGTGGGGGAATTGGCACTTGGGGAGGGGGGGCTGAAGATTGGGATGGTCCGGGACGGGATGGGGGTCGAGACTGGCCCTAGAATGGTCATGGGGGCCACGATCGGGCCTTGGGGATGTTGGAGGGGCAGCACTGCGGGGGTCCCTGGCTGGCCAGCGACCGAGCTGGCCAGCAAACGGGAGGCTGACAGTTCGGGGCCACTGCGCATGCGCAGAAGCATATTGGTTTTAGCCCCTGAAATCTAATAATATTCACACTGGTGGCCTCTGCAGTGCACAGAGTGTGGGAGATTCTAGTCTGAACTCAACTGAAAGAAACAGTGTGCATTACTCCAGTTTTCCCATGAATTCAACACTTAGAATTTTTTTGGGAGAATTCCACCCAATGTCTTTGGTCAGATCTCACATAGAGAGATTACATGGGTTATTAACAGCCTGAGTTTGCTCCGTTACTGTCTCAGATATTTAATGGTAACCCATTCTCACCTTGTCTCCACAACTGAGAGGAGAAGGCTTCCTCCTACGCACTGCCGTTGCAGTACCTTGGCCTCATGCACCTCCAGTAAATACTGCCCCTGATCATTTATCTGGCCCTCCACCTCTCCTCTTCCTCTCATGCACACTGGAGGATGTGCTTCTCACAGAGATCACGATCATCATGTTACTCAATCCACAAAGGCTCCATTGCAGATGAGGCATTAGGAGCTCAAACCTGCAACTTTCAGGATTGAAACACCTGTAGATGACACTTAGTAGACTCCTCCTAAGAATATCTACACACAAAAACTCTCAGAAGGCTGGAGCAATCTATGTACAATTTTATGGAAAGATGCGTCAGATTGGGATTGTGGTGGGTGCAGACTCGATGGGCCGAATGGCCTCTTTCTGTACTGTAGGCTTTCTATGATTTCTATGATTTTACCAATAGTTAATGAATGGCAACAGTGTCTGTGCTGAAATTACTTTTGGAATGAGTTTTCAGTTGGTGGGATGAAAGAGGTGTGCTCAGAATATAGGCAACTCAGAGGCTGAAGTCAAACACTGAACCCCACTGCAGTCTTTAAATCCGTGCTAATCATGGTAAAAGTTCATTTCCCACCTGGCATTTTCCCCATGTTCTGAATGTATTACTGCAGTCGATTGGATTGCTAAGGAGCTCAGATATCCATTATTTAACTATTTGTATGTGTTGTAGGAGCTCCCAATTCCTGGGGCCTTTATCATTGTTTCCATTGTAAAAAATGTTGGGAATGTGACCCCATGTGATGGAATTGGACATTACATCACCATGGGCAAAGAACAGTCCAGCTTTCAGAGTGTTTTATTCAGAACGTGTGAGGAATAGCTACTTGGCAGTGGTTTATTCCCAAACTGACGAATTAGTAGCCAGAGGTTCTTCCTCCACAATAGTAGCCAAGCAACTGAAAGCAACCTTTATAGGGTGTTGGGCCTAGGACACTACCCAAAGTAACTCCTGCAGTGATGCCCTGGAGCTGAGATAATTGGCCTCCAACAACCACAACCATCCTCCTTTGTGCCAGGTATAACTCTCTCTGACGGTGTGCTTTCCTCACGATTTCCATTGACTCCAGTTTTGCTCGGGATCCTTGATAACACATTCACTCAAATGCTGCCTTGATGTGAAGGGCAGTCATCTCACCCCATCTCTGGCACTCAGCTCTTTTGTCCATATTTGAGCTGAGTGACCCTGGTGGAACCTAACTGAGTATCAGTTAACAGGTTATTGCTGAGTAAGTGATGCTTGATAGCACTGTTGATGACCCCTTCCATCACTTTATTGATGATCAGGCGTAGACTGATGGGGCAGTAATTGGCTGGATTGATTTTGTCCAGCATTTTGTGGACAGGACATACCTGGGCAATTTTCCACTTCTCTGGGTAGATCCCAGTGTTCTGGCTGTACTGGAACAACTTGTCTAGGGGCACAGCAAGTTCTGGAGCACAAGTTTTCAGTACTATTGCTGGAACGTTGTTAGAACCCATAGCCTTTGCAGCACTCAGCACCTTCAGTCATTTCTTGATACAGATGGAGTGAATCGAGTTGGCTGAAGACTGACATCTGTGATGTTGGGAACCTCTTACAAAAATTATTAGTCTTAATTTTAATATTCTTAATTCATTTTAATATGACAATCTCATTACTTTCATTTATATTGCTTTGATATATTTCAGAAGTCTCAAATTCTGCTGAATTTTTAATTGGAGCTTGGATGACAGCTGTCTATTCTTACTCAAAGGACATGGGGAAAAGCAGATAGTGTTGCAAATTGAACCAAAACTCACCAGCATATCATACAGTACAGAAGGTGGCCATTGAACCCATTGTACCCATGTTGGCTCAAGAACAAATTAATTAATCCCACGACACAGCTGTTTAAATTTAATTTAGAATTTTAAATTAATGGCTTTAAATTCAACTTGCATTAATTGGTTAGCTCACTAAATGAAAATATTCACAAAGGGATTAGAATAATAATCTAAGATTGATCACTTGCAATCAAATCCAAATTTCTGATTAATTCTTTTGTTCTACTTCGATAGAGGGTTTTATTGGAACCCCATTTGGCCAATTTTGAAAAATCTAAGGGCTGTACAATATGGGGATGCACTGAGAATACACTCCACAGCCAGACAAGGCCAGTCTTCCAACCTTCAGGTCCACCCAATGATATGCTGATATCAGCCAGGATGGGGCAGAGGACTTCATCTCGCTCAATGAGTGCTGAAGAGCAAGATGTCTGATCTCAGAGGTTGTAGGTCTCTGGGTCGGGACAGCATCAGGAGATGGGGAAATAGAAGTAAGCAGTTTCCAATCATGCAGGGTAAGAGTTTTTAATTTTTAGTTATTCTCTGTAAATTTTGCCGTGCTTCAGAGGAAGCATTCTTTTTAAACATTAACAAGTCTTCCACTTCTTGGCGTGGAGGAGTTGTACGCTTAAATCATACAATCCATAGAATCCCTACAGTGCAGAAGGAGGCCATTCGTTCCATCAAGTCTGCACTGACTCACCAAAAAAGCATCTTAACCACACCCCCGCCCTAGCCCCATATTTATCATGGCTAATCCACCTAACCTACACATCTTTGCTCTGAAAGAGCATTCTACCTAGGCCCACTCTCCCAGTAACCTTGCGCATTGATCATGGCCAATCCATCTAACCTGCACATCTTTGGACTCTGGAAAGAAACCAGAGCACCCAGAGGAAACCCACACAGACATGGGAGAACGTGCAAACTTCACACAGTCACCTAAGGCTGGAATCGAACCCAGGGCCCTGGAGCTGTGTGGCAGTAGTGCTAACCACTGTGCCACCAGGCCACCCATGTTTGTTACATGTTTCTATACATAGATGCCTGTGCCATTGGAGTGAGGGAGAGACAGAGTAACAGAGCCTCTGGATTGAATGAGCACTCACTCAGTGCCATCCTGGCTGCAGTATCAGAGCGACATGAACTGTTTATGCCAATCCCTGACAAGAGACGGAATCCCAACCAGACGCGTGCTGCTTGGGAGGAGGTGGCCAAGATAGTCAACAGTGTGGGCATTATTAGTGCCAGGAAAGTCTCAATGACCTACTGAGATCAGCCAGGGTAAGTATGACCTTAGTATGAGCTATCTTGGTCCAGTTGCTCCAGGTCTTAGTTGTGGATGCGGGAGGTAATTGAGTGTTGCTGCTCCTCAAAGACAGCACAGCTCCACAAGGACACAGCAGTCCTCGACCATGTCATTGCATATTTAAAACAATGATCTAGTTCAAGGGTGTGGAAATCCTAACTTCTTTTGAAGAGGATGCGCTCGTGCTAATGAACCCCAACTCCTCCAGGAGAATCAGCAAAGATGAGAATGGAGGAAGGCCTGAGATGGCAAAGTGCTCAAACTGATAGGAAAAGGGAGAGGGCTAATGGAGGTTTAATGACGGGCAGGCATTATCTAATGTGGCTGGTGAATATAATTCACACACTGGAACCCTGACAAGGTTAATCACCCGAAGCTTGGCATGATTGTTCAAGGGTACATTGTTTCTGCGGAGTCTAATCATTCATGTCAGATCGTGAAATGGTTAGTGTCGAGTGATAGTTTAATTATTAATGTCACAAGTAGGCTTATATTAACACTGCAATGAAGTTACTGTGAAAATACCCTAGTCACCACACTCTAGCACCTGTTCGGGTACACTGAGGGAGAATTTAGCATGGCCAATGCCCCTAACCTGCACATCTTTGGACTGTTGGAGGAAACTGGAGCACCTGGAGGAAACCCACGCAAGCACGCAAAGAACGTGCAGACTCCGCACAGACAAATGACCCAAGCTGGGAATCAAATCCAGGTCCCTGGCACTGTGAGGTGGCAGTGCTAACCACTGTGTCACCATGCCACCCTGATGCAGCAAGATCTTTAAAAACCAATAGCTCCCTTACTGATATAAAAGCAAAATACTGCGGATACTGGAACTTGAAACAAAAACAGAAAAAGTTGGAAAATCTCAGCAGGTCTGACAGCATCTGTGCAGAGAAAATAGAGCCAACATTTTGAGTGTTATCCAGACTGAAAACATTGGCTCTATTCTCTCTCCACAGATGCTGTCAGACCTGCTGAGATTTTCCAGCATTTTTCTGTTTTGGTTCCTCCAGAGACAGATTGATGACTGTGCTGGAAGGGAAAACCAAGCACATTACAGATGCACCCTGACCTCCACAACATCTGAATTTAGGGACACAGAGCAAGGGCGACAGGGAACTGGAAGCATGGGAGCACAGCCAGTTGCTGGATCCTCACTGGCTGTCAGGGTGGACCAGCCGACTCTACTGGCACGGGGTGAGCATCATCTGCCTCCATCTGGAAGTTCCTCTCAGGGCACCTCTGGTGGGAATGGCATCTCCCCCATCCATCAGCCACTGATACAGGCCTCAACCAGTGTGTTGGTGACGAAAGACTCACATGCATCTCAGTAAGAATCTCCTGGAGTGGCCCACCACCCAGGACCACAACTACAATGAGGATGGCCGCCATGGTCAGCCAGGACCTGGGAGGAGGCAGATCAACCGCACTCTCCCTAATGTAGTCGTAAGTGACAGGGGAACATTGTACCGAAGCAGCCTTACACACATAACTAAACATCCACTTTAATCACAAAGATGGACATAGGAGTTAGCTGATTATTTATTGCTATTATTGGTCTTTGGGCATTTGTTGATAAACACATATCTGAGATGGTGTACAGCAGGCTGTACAATGCCACTAAGATTTCCACAGGCTGCCTGGAATCAGCCTGATGCAAAAACATTCAGCAGCACAGTGACCTTCAATGCAACAGGCATCAGGTGACCCCAATGGGATCTTATCTGTGAGCATATCAATGACATTACTATTGCTCTTCAAAACCTAAGTCTTTTCTTTCATTGAGTCTCAGTCAACTGCTGAATTTCTACCAGTGGAGTCTAGGGGCTGCACCTTCGCTGAGGTACTTTGAGTTCCTTCTGACCCTCAGGGTCTGGCACTGCTCTTCCCCTTCGTGTAACAGCACTGCATTCTGAGCCTCCCTCTGTGTCCTTCTTCCTCTCACCCTCCTCCTCTTTATACTTCTCTCCTCCTCACTACAGCTTGTGTCTCCAACAGAGACCGCAATGTCCATTTGTCTCAGCAACTTTCTAGCTTTGGGAGATGGCCAGGAAAAAAAAAATCAATCACCCTGCACATCAAAGGAAAGGCCTCCAACTCAAATAACTGAAAAATGTATAGCCTGCTTATTGGATTGAGCACTCACTGCAGTTACTAGTGTTCACTGCTCTCAGCTGAAGCTTTTAAACTTGCACAAACAAGCTTAAGCGTCAAAAACAGATTCTCACCCTAAAGACATGCTATTGCCTCGAGAGCATATTTTTGCTCTCAGTTGAGTCCTTAATGACCTCAATAACCTTTTAAATTGACATTTAAATAACATTAGCGAGTTTCACCCTTTGAGCCCCACCTCTATACTATTGCAAATCAGAGTGATGACATCGTAAATAGCATGCCAATATCATCACATCCAATATTATGTTTGGCTCCCAATCTGGGAGTATATTTTTCAGGCCCAGGTCATGGAAGGATGAGCAGCAAAGGCAAAATGCAGGTCAGAGGCTGGTAAATCACCTTCTGACTCCCCAGAGCTTGTCCACCATCTTTAAGGCACAAGTCAGGAGTATGATGGAAAACCCTCCACTGACCTGGATGAGTGCAGCTCCAACAACAGTCAACAAGTTCCACATCATCCAGCCCACTTGATTGGCATCCCATCCACCACCTTAAAAATTCCCTCCCTCCGCCATCGACACACAGTTGCAGCCACATGTACCATCTACAGGAGGCATTCCAGCCACTCACCAAGGCTCCTTTCAACAGCACCTTCCAAATCTGCAATCTCTACCCGATAGAAGGACAAGGGGTGACAGCCGCAAGGAAATGACACAACCTGCAAGTTTTCCTTCAGGTCAAACATCATTTTGATTTGGAATGATATTACCATTCCTTCCATTACTGTCGTTGGGTCAAAATCCTGGAACTACGTCCCTAACAGCACTATGGGTTCACCCACACCACTTGGGTTACACAGTGGCACTGGAAGGCAGCTCGCCGCTACCTCCTTAAGGGCAATTAGGGATGGGCAATAAATGCCAGTCTTGTCATTGATGTTCACATTCCATCAGAGAATAAAACAATTAATTGAAATACAGATACAATTCCATGCTGATTACCACCTACTCCGTCATATCAAGGTTATTTTTCACTTTCCATCTCATCCAAGCAAAGCATTCTACTGTACCGACCTTCAATGCAGATGTATGGGATTGGGGGTGATCTAGGAAATTGGATCAGGAATTGGCTAGCGGATAGGAAACAGAGGGTGGTGGTTGATAGTAAATATTCATCATGGAGTGCGGTTACAAGTGGTGTACCTCAGGGATCTGTTTTGGGGCCACTGCTGTTTGTAATATTTATTAATGATCTGGATGAGGGTATAGTTGGGTGGATTAGCAAATTTGCTGATGACACCAAAGTCGGTGGTGTGGTAGACAGTGAGGAAGGGTGTCGTAGTTTGCAGGAAGACTTAGACAGGTTGCAAAGTTGGGCCGAGAGGTGGCGGATGGAGTTTAATGCGGAGAAGTGTGAGGTAATTCACTTTGGTAGGAATAACAGATGTGTTGAGTATAGGGCTAACGGGAGGACTTTGAATAGTGTGGAGGAGCAGAGGGATCTAGGTGTATGTGTGCATAGATCCCTGAAAGTTGGGAATCAAGTAGATAAGGTTGTTAAGAAGGCATATGGTGTCTTGGCGTTTATTGGTAGGGGGATTGAATTTAGGAGTCGTAGCGTTATGTTGCAACTGTACACAACTCTGGTGCGGCCGCACTTGGAGTACTGTGTGCAGTTCTGGTCCCCACATTACAGGAAGGATGTGGAGGCTTTGGAGAGGGTGCAGAGGAGGTTTACCAGGATGTTGCCTGGTATGGAGGGGAGATCCTATGAGGAGAGGCTGAGGGATTTGGGATTGTTTTCGCTGGAAAGGCGGCGGCTAAGAGGGGATCTTATTGAAACATATAAGATGATTAGAGGTTTAGATAGGGTGGATAGTGATAGCCTTTTTCCTCTGATGGAGAAATCCAGCACGAGGGGGCATGGCTTTAAATTGAGGGGGGGTAGTTATAGAACCGATGTCAGGGGTAGGTTCTTTACCCAGAGGGTGGTGAGGGATTGGAATGCCCTGCCAGCATCAGTAGTAAATGCGCCTAGTTTGGGGGCGTTTAAGAGATCCGTAGATAGGTTCATGGATGAAAAGAAATTGGTTTAGGTTGGAGGGTCACAGTTTTTTTTTTAACTGGTCGGTGCAACATCGTGGGCCGAAGGGCCTGTTCTGCGCTGTAATGTTCTATGTTCTATGTTCTATGTTCTGGACTCCACACTGTAAGTCCAATGAAAGAGCAACCTACAAGTTTGTTATGATTTATTGGCCAGGATTATGTACCTGGCTAATTAAGAATAATTTCCTGCCTTGGTTAAAAATTTGTCTCAGTTGTGTAAACCAGACTCCACTTCTATTGGGAAATGCCATAAATCTCCAAAGCATTCACCTCTCTGCAAGCAATCATCTCTCTCCTGAATTTTCTTACAGTCAGAGATATTCCACATTGTTTCAAAAGATAAAACGTGAACTTGCTTCAACTTGTATTTTTAGCTAAACCTCTTCCTTTTAAATATTGATGAAATGAATGTTTGTTAAAATAAAACTGTTTTACACTGACCTCCATTATCTTTAACATGAGGAGGTTTTTAGACTGGGTTTTGTCTCATTATGCTTTTAAAATTGGGAGTTGCAAGGCATCTGAGGTCACGTTAACTTTTGTGTGGTATCATTTTTAGCTGATTATTGTATGCCAATACTTATTCTAGCTGGCTGACTGAAGTCCCTCAAGACCCCAGCCTATTTTGGTAACCCCTGAAAATGCCAAATATAAGCAGAAAATCCTGTAAATATGCAGCAGATTAGGCAGCATCTGTGGATAGATTTTCTTTCCTGAGGGAAGTGAGCAGTGCTGGGAAATCTCCCAGCTCTTGCACCCACCTCAGGAGAAGCTGCTCTGAAAGGCGGAAGCTTCACTGAGGGGATGCGGATGCAGGATGGAGTAAGGCTCACTGCCACCAGATGTAGATCGGAGGTAGCCACAGGAGCTACCGAGTGCTGAGGTGAACTTTTCAAAAGGCCTAACTCGGATCCTTTAGACTTTATCCCAGTTGTTTTCTGAAAAGTTAGGCCCTTTAGCGCTCACCACCTACCTATACCCCCTCACCACAACCATTCCCTATTACCATATATGACAACACATGACCTCCACACTCATCACCCGGTGCCCTATAATCTCTAAACCAATTTAGTACCAACTCATGATTCTGCACCCACTGGCCTTTGCCCTTACACTCTCCATGCCAACTCACCCAGTATCCACCATGGAAAAACCTCAGAACCCATGCTGAAATTATCAATTACAGACATCACTGTATTAAAATGCTCAAATTTATAAAAGTCCATTTAATATATTCAAATACAAAAAAGTGGGTTAATCCCCTATAAAAAACAGAAAGTTATATTATTAATCCCACATTAAAGATTGCTAAACCGTCAATAACCTTTGACACTGTCAGTTAAACTATGAGCTTACAGCACCCCACTGTGATAATGATAGTCATGGAAGATTGTCAAGCATTAATAATGCTATAATGACCATACTTAGGGTCATGTTATTGCACTGCAAAAACAAGTTTTTTCTACTCTCACAAACGTAGACAGCCATTATTTTCTAATGTTTAAAGGGCTGGGGATTTAAATAACTTTACAGCTTAATACTTCTGAAGATTTTTACTGCCTTTCAAGAGTATGAATTTTCTAGATTAAGAGTCAGGTACAATGTACCAGGTTTGCTGATGATACAAAATGAGGTGGGAAAGTAAGCTGTGAGGAGGACACAAATATTCTGCCAAGGGATATTGAAATTATGAGCGGCATGGAAGCACAGTGGTTAGCACTGCTGCTTCACAGCTCCAGGGACCTGGGTTCGATTCCCGGCTTGGGTCACTGTCTGTGTGGAGTTTGCACATTCTCGTCGTGTCTGCATGGGTTTCCTCCGGGTGCTCCGGTTTCCTCCCACAGTCGAAAGATGTGCGGGTTAGGTTGATTGGCCATGCTAAAATTGCCCCTTAGTGTCCTGAGATGCGTAGGTTAGAGGGATTAGCGGGTAAATATGTAGGGATAATAGGATAGGGCCTAGGTGGGGTTGTGGTTGGTGCGGACTCGATGGACCAAATGGCCTCTTTCTGTGCTGTAGGGCTTCTATGAAAGGACAAGAAGGTACAAGATTCAGTGCAGATCCGATGGGTTGAATGGCCTTCTTCTGCACTATAGGGATTCTATGATTCTATGACAGCATAGATCAGGGAGACAAAGCTGTCAATCAAACAATGTTTTCCCTGCTGCTTAGATGTTTCAACAAACTAATGGACTTCTGGACTTTCAGCCAAACCTCAGTATGTACAACCACCCCACAAATTAATCTAGCAGCAGGGAAAATATTGTTTGATTGACAGCTTTGTCTCCCTGATCTATGCTGTCGTAGAATCATAGAATCCCTATAGTGCAGAAGAAGCCCATTCGACCCATCGGATCTGCACCGACTCTCTGACAGGGTGCCCTCTCCCCCTACCTATCACTGTAACCCCACATATTTTCCATTTAACCAACATACTTGGGACATTAAAGGACAATTTACCATGGCCAATCCACCTCACCTGCACATCTTTGGAGTGTGAGAGGAAACTGGAGTATCCAGAGGAGACCCACACAGACACGGGGAGAAGATGCAGACTCCACACAGTCATCTGAGGCCAGAATCGAACCTGGGTACCTGGTGCGATGAGGCAGTAGTGTTCACCACTGTGCCATTGTGCCACCCAGCTTCACTATTTATTGAAACAAGATTAAAAGGTTTAATATTGATTAGCATACTGTTTGATTAATATCCCAGAGATTAAAAAGTGCTTACTGTTTCAGCTATTGATAATTTAAACATTTTGGGTGATTAACATTAATATTGGTAGGTAGCAAAATTTTTTTAAAAGAAAGTTATCAATTAATAACTTTTAAAAAGCTTTCTAAAACATATCCTACTGTCACTATAGGGTTCATTGCTTCTATATTGTAGATAGTTGGTGAATGGACATTTGAAGTGTCATAGTTTTGCATTGGTGCATGAAGAGCTATAAGGATGTGTGGGGGCATACCTTGGCATGCTAGTATGTGTGGCCATTGGGGTTGTTTGGAGGACATAGCTTGGCATGGGGGGACATGAGGAGGACCCATAAGGTGTGGTGCACAATGACTATTTAAAAAGTTGGTCTGATGCTATGAAAATTGAGGGAGGAACAGGAAATCCCTATCCCTGCAATGGATCTGACCAGTTTGGGAGTGTAGGGCGTGGGCTAATGATCTGAAACAGCCAGTACTCCTAAAAGGTGCTATCAAAAATTGTAAAACCCACAATGGAATGGGGAATCTCAGATGTGTAGCCTCTCCACCATTTTTAAAGTGCTTTCAGGTCATTTAGTGAAAATCCAGACCACTGACTCTTTCTTTGGCTCAGTGTCATTTTTTGGTCTGATAATATTCCCACAAAACACCTTTGGGATGTTAAAGATTTACTAGAAATGCAAGTTAGTTTCTATAAGTGAAGTCTGGCATATAACACTAGCTATTTACTCTGGTGGTAAGTTGAAATGTCCCTGGTCTGGGGTTTGAGATAACTATTTTCTGTAGTGACTCTGCTATCAACTGAACCACAGCTGGAAGCTATATAGGCACATAAATGACCAAAGAACAGTTACTTTGCTTTGGTTCCCATGGAAATATTATCTATGGAATGTGGCTGGTCATTATTGATTAGCATACTGTTTGATTAATATCCCAGAGTGTATTCCTTTTCTCTAAGCAAAGATTTTGCAGAATTTCAACCTGGACATGTTGCTTGCCTTCATCCAGAGATATTAAATACACTTCGAGTCCAGGGATATGGCAAATTGTACAAGAGCTGTGACAGCAGAGATTTGGTCTAGAGAAGGGTAATGTTCAAGTCTGCAAATGATATCAAGATAGGAAGAATCATTAATTATAGTAAATCAAAGGAAGCTGCAAAAGAATTTTGATAAAATGGGACATGGGCTAACAAGTGGCAGCTGGAATTCTGTGTGAGCAAAAGTCTGAGGTGATGGATTTTTGTAAATAAAATAAGAGCAGTAATTAGATTCTGGATGGCCGCCAGTTCAGTGCTCTTGAAGTGCAGATGAATTTGAGGGGTAGTTTGGTAAGTTGTAAAGAAAAGATATTGGTATTCTGGGTTTTATCACAAACAGAATAGAATGTAAAAGATAAAAGGAAATGATGAGCATATATAAAACCTTAAGGAAAACACCAGTTAGAGGACTGTGTGCAGCACTAGACTCCAATCTTTACAAAGGACATTGGGGGTTTTGAGAAGATACATCACACATACATTACGATGCAGATGTGAAGCACAAAAACATCAAAGAATAAAATTATTTCCTACCCCGGATTGTGGAGAAAAAAATAAAGCTGAAGAAATAGGAACCACAATTAACTGGAACAATTTAAATGAAAAATATTGAATTTATATTGTCCATTGGGAGTCCAGAGTTGTTCAATAATCAAAAAGGAGTAAATTAAAAGCTTATAGTGTGCAGAGTGCACAGAGGGCATTACTTCCTGTTTAAAATTCTCCATATTTAAGGAAGGATATAATTGCCTCAGGAGTGTAACAAATGTTTGCTAGATTAATTTGTGGGATGGTTGTCCTGCAAACGGAAGTACATGTACTTCATGTACATGTACTACATGTACATGAGGCTTGGCTGAGAAGTCCATTAGTTTGTTGAAACATCTAAGCATCAGGGAAAACATTGTTTGATCGACAGCTTCGTCTCCCTGATCTATGCTGTCATAGAATCATAGAATCCCTATAGTGCACCACCTTTCCCCTCCTTCATAACCCTTGTAGATCAAAAATCTCACAAACTCAGCCTTAAATAAAATCATTGGCGCAGCCTCCGCTACTCGGTGGGGTAGAAATTCCAGAAATTGACCATCCTCTGCGAAAAGAAATTCTTCCTCATCTCCATCTTAAATGGAAACTCAACTGTTGTTAAACTAGTCCCTCAATTTGCAGATAACCCCAGGAGGAGAAATACCCTCTCAACATCTACCCTGTCAAGCCCCCTCAGTGTTGTGTTCAGTTATTCTGTTTGATTTTGTGAGTCTGCTTACTGTGGATGCTCATTGTGCTTGATTCCTCCCACAACCCAAAGATGCGCACGTTAGGTTGATCGGCCATGGTAAATTGCCCCTTAGTGTCAGGGGGATTAGCAGGGTAAATATATGGGGTTACGGAGATAGGGCCTGGGTGAGATTTATGTCGGTGTGGGCTCAATGGGGTGAATGGCCTCTTTTTGCACTGTAGGGATTCTATGATTGGGTAATCCTGGATGTGGGCTCAGAGGAAAAGTAAACAAAACTGTAATTGGAGGTGGAAGCATGGAGTAGATGGTTTAAAATACTGTACATAAAACTTGTTATATACATAGAAACTATTGCTGATAAAAGAAACATGCTGTTGAAACTTTTGTTCTTGCACTCATCAGGACAGATTCACAAGAATATCAAATCTCAAAGGCAACAACAATTTATGCTGTGTGAGTGTTTCATGCAGTTTAAATTGTTGTTCCTTTTGCAATTGATATTCTTGCAAATCTGTCCTGATGAGTGAAAGATGAAAACCTTTGGCAGCATGTCTCTTTGTTCAGCAATACTCAAGTTTTATATTACCATAGAAACTAATGTCATCTCTGCATAGATCCAAGATATAAAATATAGTGGCGATGAGCATGGAGATGATTGAATCTGCTGACTCATATACCTTTCCTTTCTTTGTCGAGAGGGACAATCATGTCATGGGACTGGTGAATTTTGGCATTTGAGATATACGTGCTTACTTTAGGGATGTGCAGCCTGGATGTAGCAATGATCCACAAGAAGGTGAAGGCGATAATCATACGTTGTCTTGGAATAGAAGGCCAGTGAATGTTAGAGCAGGTCAGTGAAGACATGTCGACATTCACAAAGGAGAGGGATGTGTTGACTGGGAGTGTCTCGGAGGGGAGTGATGAACCGTTGGAGAAAATCTCCATTACAAGGGAGGAAGTGTTAGGTTTGTTAGAGAATATAAAGACTGACAAATCCCCAGGGCCTGGTGGAATCTATCCAAGGCTGCTCAGGGAGACGAGAGATGAAATCGCTGGGGCTTTGACGCAAATCTTTGTCTCGTCACTGGACACAGGTGAGGTCCCAGAGGATTGGACGATAGCTAATGTGGTCCCGTTATTTAAGAAGGGTAGGAAGGATAACCCGGGTAATTATAGGCCGGTGAGCTTGACGTCCATGGTCGGGAAGTTGTTGGAGAAGATTCTTAGAGATAGAATGTATGCGCATTTAGAAAGGAATAAACTCATTAACGATAGTCAGCATGGTTTTGTGAGAGGGAGGTCATGCCTCACTAACCTGGTGGAGTTTTTTGAAGAAGTGACTAGAATGGTTGACGAGGGAAGGGCCGTGGATGTCGTCTATATTGACTTTAGTAAAGCGTTTGACAAAGTCCCTCATGGTAGGTTGGTGAAAAAGGTTGGATCTCATGGGATAAAGGGGGAGGTGGCTAGATGGGTGGAGAACTGGCTTGGTCACAGAAGACAGAGGGTGGTAGTGGAAGGGTCTTTTTCCGGCTGGAGGCCTGTGACTAGTGGTGTTCCGCAGGGCTCTGTATTGGGACCTCTGCTGTTTCTGATTTAGATAAACGATCTGGAAGAAGGAGTAACTGAGGTGATCAGTAAGTTTGCGGACGACACAAAATTGGCAGGACTTGCAGATAGTGAGGAGCATTGTCAGAGCATTGACAGAAGGATATAGATAGGCTGGAAATTTGGGCAAAGAAATGGCAGATGGAGTTCAATCCTGATAAATGCGAAGTGATGCATTTTGGTAGAAATAATGTAGGGAGGAGCTGTACGATAAATGGCAGAACCATAAAGGGTGTAGATACGCAGAGGGACCTGGGAGTGCAAGTCCACAGATCCTTGAAGGTGACGTCACAGGTGGAGAAGGTGGTGAAGAAGGCATATGGCATGCTTGCCTTTATAGGACAGGACATAGAGTATAAAAGTTGGGGTCTGATGTTGCAGATGTATAGAACGTTGGTTCGGCCGCATTTGGAATACTGCATCCAGTTCCGGTCACCACACTACAAGAAAGACATGGAGGCTTTGGAGAGAGTACAGAGGAGGTTTACCAGGATGTTGCCTGGTATGGAGGGGCTTAGTTATGAGGAGAGATTGGGTAAACTGGGGTTGTTCTCCCTGGAAAGACGGAGGATGAGGGGAGACTTAATAGAGGTGTATAAAATGATGAAAGGCATGGATAGGGTGAACGGTGGGAAGCTTTTCCCCAGGTCGGTGGTGACGTTCACGAGGGGTTATAGGTTCAAGGTGAAGGGGGGGAGGTTTAACACAGATATCAGAAGGACATATTTTACACAGAGGGTGGTGGGGGCCTGGAATGCACTGCCAGGCAAGGTGGTGGAGGCGGACACACTGGGAACGTTTCAGACTTATCTAGATAGCCACATGAACGGAGTGGGAATGGAGGGATACAAAAGAATGGTCTAGTTTGGACCAGGGAGCGGCACGGGCTTGGAGGGCCGAAGGGCCTGTTCCTGTGCTGTATTGTTCTTTGTTCTTTGTTCTTTGACATTTGATGCAGCAGTAGGTACTCTTGAAAAATACTTCATGCCAAAGACAAATGTGATGATCAAATGAGGTGCATTCTACCAGAGATGCCAGGGAGATAAGAACAAAGAACAGTACAGCACAGGAAACAGGCCCTTCGGCCCTCCAAGCCTGTGCCGCTCCTTGGTCCAACTAGACCAATCGTTTGTATCCCTCCATGATGATGAGTCCATTAAACAATACATGGCAGTGCTCTAGTAATTGGTTTCTACATGTTAAAAATTAATTTGTGAGCAATTAATTGAAATATTTAAATTCCATGAATTAGGCAATGCTTTCTCATGATGGATGATTTAACCTTGGAAAAAACCTCAACCTTGGCAGTTCAAATCAAATCTGCCACGTTTGATTCAAAGAGCTTACATAAAAATGCGCCCTCAGACTCAGGGTTGCAGACACAGCTTTCCCATCCAACTTAGGCATAAGGGTTATGGACAAAGAAACCTCACAATCTCAGCAACATTGACCCCTCAGGGCAGATACCTAAACTGTGGTGATCGAGGTGGCAAGGGAGGGTATGAGGGGGAATGGGGCATGGTTAGAGGGTTGAGGGTATGTGAGAGGTAAGGGAAAGAGAGCCTTAACAGCACCTAAAACAATTGAGATGATGTTCCATTGAACCAAGGCGGGTCTTCAAAAATGCCTCTGTGGTTGCCCACAATCAGCTTCCCGGCTCGACGGGTCTCACCCTATCTTGCTCATTTCTGCCTCCCGGGAGTGAAGATTTGCTCTACAAGGCCCTTTAAACCAGACTTATCTTATCTTTCCATACGAGGGGCCAATTTTCAATATTTTTTTCACTCAAGGGGCTGGAGGAAATTTCAAAAAGATAAGATTTAATGCAACATTAAACTTGAATTTCAATAAAATGTTATGGTATGAAGAAAAGAAAGAACTTGCTGATCAAAGATAAAGCAATGTCAAAGCAATACATTGATCATTTAAAATATTACTTCTTAATAATGATGACCATTAGAGTGTGAAAGGGTCAAATTGTGTTTTTCCAGCTCACTCTTAATATCAGGGTTCACACTCATTCATACTCACAAACACACACTTTGACACACTTTCTCACATACACCCATCACCCACGGTGTTAGGTGGGGTGAAGGTGAGTGTGAACCCTGAGTTGGGAGTGAGCCAGATTTTCTCGTGCACACACACACACATTCTCTCTCACTCACACACACACACACTCTCATACACACATTCTTTTTCACTCACACACACACACTCTTGCACACACACACACACTCACTCATTCATGCAGTCTGACGCATACACGCACTGACACATTCATATACAAACACTCTCACACACACACTCACACACTCTCTCACACATACTCGCACACACTTTCACACACACACTCATGCACTCAAACTGACACACACACACTGACACATTCTGTCACTCACATACACACATTCTCACTCACACACAATCTTACTCATTCACCCTGACACACTCAATCACACACTGTCACATTCTGTCAGACTAACATACACTCTCACTCATTCCCACATATACAATGTCACTCGCACACAGACACCACACACACGCACACACACACACACACTCTCTCTCACGCACTCAGTCACTCACATTAGCAGCCAATCTCTTCCCCCCCTCCTCTCCCAAGAGCCAATCTCTTCTCCCTGCCTGGTTCTCGCTCTCCCCACTCCACCCAGCACCCACTCCATCTCCACCCAGCAGTCAATATTCCCTCGCCCGGCAGTCACACCTCCCACATTACCCTCCCTCCACTGCCCAATCACCCAGCAGCCACTTCACATTGCCTGAAGCCACTTTGGCTCTCCTCCTCTCTCCACCCCACCCACCCCCACCAGCAGATTCTTCACTGTTGTCACACCACATATTCAGGCCTCATTCTGAAAAAAGCTGGTCCTCCAATCAGAGATTGTTCACTCCCACATTTGCTGCTGATTGGCTCACTAGTGGCCCTAACAACAGCAAATATGGCATGGAAAATGCCTATGTTTGGAGGGAGCAATTTATTGAAGAATCTTTCAATTCACTTACCAACATTTTGAACACAAGGTCCATGGGCCGGATGGAGAGGCCTAATGGGCCAGATATTGGCCCACATGCAACGGTTTAGACAAGCGTGCTTTAAACCAAGGTGAGTGGACCTGCTCTATCGAAAATTTCTGATTCAAGATAACTGCTTTGGTAGTAAAAATCCAGCCCCCTCTACCAAACCTGTGCTGTAGCTGTCCAGGGACAGCTCAGATGGACTTTTACTCTGTATCAAACTTATGTTATGACTGTTCTTTGAGTGTTTGATGGGATAGCATAGAGGGAGGTTTACTCAGTAAATATAGAACTAAATTGTTGTCAATGCTGGAAAGCGAAACAGGAAATTTAACAAACGTACTGCAGGTCAGACAGAACCATAGCTGGAGAGAAGCAAACCTCTCTACTTCAGTTGGATGATCATTCATCAGAATGCCTGGTTGAAAGGTCACCTTTACTAGATGTTTTACTAGTGTCAGCTGTGGCTCTTACCTCAGAGAAACCTGACACCACTTCACTCCAAACATGAGCACATAATCAGAGCTAACAACCCAGTGCAGGACTGAAGGAGTGCTGCACTGGGGGAGATACTGTCTTGCGGATGAAATATTAAATTGAAGCCTCATCTGCTCTCTAGGATGGATTCAAATAATGCCACAATACTTGTGGTGAACCATAGATGGTTACCACTATGGGTACTGAACCATAGATGGTTATCACTATGGGTACTTGTACATATGTTACTCTTGTTACTGTTGGGGTTAGGGTTGGGGTGTTCCACCTGTTGGTATTGTTCTGTGGTACACTCCGGTTGGCTCCGCCTTCCTATAGGAGTATAAAGGTCACTGCACTTCCTAGTGACCCTTTAGTCTGGGATTGTATTGTTAAGCAGTATGCTCCATTCTTGTTGCTAATAAAAGCCTTTATTTCCCGGGTATGATCCAGCCTCCCAAGTGAATTAATCGTGCATCAATACGATTTGAAGAAGAGCAGAGGAATTCTTCTAGAGACTAGGACAATTTTTATTCCTCAAAAAGCATCATTAAAGACAGGACTGATCATTTATAGCAGATTCTGGTGCTTACTGTGCACATA
This sequence comes from Mustelus asterias, assembly GCF_964213995.1. Taxonomy (NCBI): domain Eukaryota; kingdom Metazoa; phylum Chordata; class Chondrichthyes; order Carcharhiniformes; family Triakidae; genus Mustelus; species Mustelus asterias. Next base: position 81,411,670 of record NC_135803.1, on the reverse strand, counting down.
GAGCTGTTGTGTTTCCCTGCATTACATGAGTGACTACACTTCCAGAGGTACCTCTTTTGCTCTGTAACCTTTCATGGAGTGGCAATTGCGTCGGATGTTTCTTACCTTAAAGTGAAGCTGTTCCTATCTCCCCCAGCTTTCTTACTCAGGTTAGGTGAGATTTTTTTGATTTGATTTATTATTGTCACATGTATTAGTATACAGTGAAAAATACTGTTTCTTGCGTGCTATACATAGTGATAGGAATGAGAGAATGCAGAGTGTAATGTAACAGTCATAGCTCGGGTGTAGTTAAAGATCAACTTAATGCAAGATAACACAGCTGGTTCCTGAGGCCGACAGTTAAGGGCAGCTCAGTTGAGGGTAGGTGTGGTGAACCATCGTTGGTTCCCACTAGGTAGTACTGAGCCAGGGTCTGGCCAGTACTACGAGTATGTATATATGTTACTGTTGGGGTTAGGGATGGGTTGTTCTACTTGTTGCTGTTGGGGTTAGGGTTGGGCTGTTACACCTGTATTATAGTTATTATGGTACATCCCAGTCGGGCTCCGCCTCCTGGGAGAGGTATAAAGGTCACTGCTCTGTCTGGGACCCCTCAGTCTGGGATCGTGTACCATATATGGTAGCTTCGTTGTAATAGTAAATAAAAGCCTTTATTTCCTTGAGCATCTCAAGCCTCGTGTGTGATAACGCGCATCAATTTTATTTACTATTACAACGAAGCTACCATATATGGTACACGATCCCAGACTGAGGGGTCCCAGACAGAGCAGTGACCTTTATACCTCTCCCAGGAGGCGGAGCCCGACTGGGATGTACCATAATAACTATAATACAGGTGTAACAGCCCAACCCTAACCCCAACAGCAACAAGTAGAACAACCCATCCCTAACCCCAACAGCAACATATATACATACTCGTAGTACTGGCCAGACCCTGGCTCAGTACTACCTAGTGGGAACCAACGATGGTTCACCACAGTAGGGTAAGCCACGCTCTCTCCCTCACAGCACTAGCTGCCATGTACCAGGTAAGTTTCAAAGTCCAGCCACTTTGACAAGCCAGGAAGAAAGTAATGGGAGGTGGGGGAGGGGACAGTATTGGGTCAGGCCAGTGGGTGGAGGACAGCTATGTTCGAGAGGAGTAGGGTGTTATTGGGTGGGTCTGGGGGAGAGTGCCTTGTGGTTCTGGGGGGATAGTTGAGATTAGTGTGAGGGTGATGGGAGGGTGGGGAGTCCTGTGGACAGTTGGGAGGATTGTCAGGGGTGGGTGCAGTCCCCTCAGCTGTCAGGGTGATCAATAGAGTCCTGGGGCGGGGAGGTTGGGGTCAGCGATATAGTTACCCAGAACTTAAAAGAGGTTTTAATTCTTCTAATTTTTTTCTGGGTAATTATTGCTGTAACCCAATCAGAACCACCCGTAATTTGCGATTTAAATCAATGATTTCCCCAGTGCAGGGCAATTATCCAGAGAAGGATTGAATTTCCCAAACCAGATACACTGCGCTGGAGCTTGGAAATTAAGAAGAAGTGAAAGGTTCTGAAAGAGGCAATGTTTATAAGAACATAAGAAATAGGAGCAGGAGTAGGCCATCTGGCCCTTCGAGCCTGCCCCGCCATTCAACAAGATCATGGCTGATCTGAAGCGAATCAGTTCCACTTACCCGCCTGCTCCCCATATCCCCTAATTCCCTTATCGATCAGAAAACTATCTACCCGTGATTTAAACATATTCAACGAGGAAGCCTCCACCACTTCAATGGGCAGAGAATTCCAGAGATTCACTACCCTCTGAGAGAAGAAGTTCCCCCTCAACTCTGTTCTGAACCGCCCCCCCCTTATTTTGAGGCTGTGCCCTCTAGTTCTGGTTTCCCTTCTAAGTGGAAAGAATCTCTCCACCTCTACCCTATCCAGCCCCTTCATTATCTTATATGTCTCTATAAGATCACCCCTCATCCTTCTAAACTCCAACGAGTACAGACCCAATCTGTTTAATCTCTCCTCATAAGCTACACCCCTCATCTCCGGTATCAACCTGGTGAACCTTCTCTGCACTCCCTCCAAGGCCAATATATCCTTTCGCAAATAAGGGGACCAAAACTGCACACAATACTCCAGTTGTGGCCTCACCAGTGCCTTGTACAGTTGCAGCAAGACCTCCCTGCTTTTATATTCTATCCCCCTCGCGATAAAGGCCAACATTCCATTCGCCTTCTTGATCACCTGCTGTACCTGCAGACTGAGTTTTTGCGATTCGTGCACAAGGACCCCCAGGTCCCTCTGCACAGTCGCACGATGTAATTTTTCTCCATTTAAATAATATTCCAATTTACTATTATTTCTTCCAAAGTGGATAACCTCACATTTGCTAACGTTATATTCCATCTGCCAGATCCTCGCCCACTCGCTCAGCCTATCCAAATCTCTCTGCAGACTTTCCGCGTCCTCCACGCAATTCGCTTTCCCACTCACCTTTGTGTCATCAGCAAACTTGAATACCCTAGATTCAGTCCCCTCCTCCAGATCATCTATGTAAATGGTAAACAATTGAGGCCCCAGCACCGATCCCTGCGGCACGCCACTGGTCACCAACTGCCAACCAGAAAAGCACCCATTTATCCTAACTCTCTGCTTCCTGTTAGATAGCCAATCCCCAATTATGCAAGTTCTTTCTTTCTAACTGAACAGTAGATACCATTTGAAGCTTTTAGCTTCCTCAGTACAGAGGAATTGCTTGGATCCTAGCTTTTTCACCTCAGGATAGGGAACCTAAGGGATGTATTAGATTCTGCAGGGCTCAGATATTGATTTCCAGGACACTGTTTCAAACAACTTAGAAGCAATATCAAAAAGGTGTTTAATTTTTTTTCTCCCATCTTAACTGAACACTTAATTATTAGTGATAAAATTAGCCAGAGAACAATGGGCAAAAGTGATGAAGGGGTGTGAACAGGGGACAGACAGAGTGAACATGAGGGGAACAGTGCAAAAGACCAACAAAGAAGGAGCATGGACCTCACCATAGAATCACCATATAATTCCTCCAGTGCAGAAGGAGGCCATTCGGCCCACCAAGTCTGCACGGACCCCAATCCCACCCAGGCCCTATTCCCATAACCCCACATGCTTACCCTGTTAATCCTCTCACACTCGGGTCAATTTAGCATGGCCAATTAACCTAACCCACACATCTATAGACTGTGGGAGGAAACCGGAGCACCCAGAGGAAACTCATGCAGACACAGGGAGAATGTGCAAACTCCACACAGACAGTCACCCGAGGCCGGAATTGAACCTGGGGTCCTGACGCTGTGAACAAAGAACAAAGAACAGTACAGCACAGGAAACAGGCCCTTCGGCCCTCCAAGCCTGTGCCGCTCATTGGTCCAACTAGACCATTCGTTTGTATCCCTCCATTCCCAGACTGCTCATGTGACTATCCAGGTAAGTCTTAAACGATGCCAGCGTGTCTGCCTCCACCACCCTACTTGGCAGCGCATTCCAGGCCCCCACCACTCTCTGTGTAAAAAACGTCCCTCTGATATCTGAGTTATACCTCGCCCCTCTCACCTTGAGCCCATGACCCCTCATGATCATCACCTCCAACCTGGGAAAAAGCTTCCCACTGTTCACCCTATCTATACCCTTCATAATTTTGTACACCTCTATTAGGTCTCCCCTCATTCCCCGTCTTTCCAGGGAGAACAAGCCCAGTTTACCCAATCTCTCCTCATAGCTCAGACCCTCCATACCAGGCAACATCCTGGTAAATCTTCTCTGCACTCTCTCCAAAGCCTCCACGTCCTTCTGGTAGTGCGGCGACCAGAACTGGACGCAGTACTCCAAATGTGGCCTAACCAGTGTTCTATACAGCTGCAACATCAGACTCCAGCTTTTATACTCTATACCCTGTCCGATAAAGGCAAGCATACCATATGCCTTCTTCACCACCTTCTCCACCTGTGCTGCCACCTTCAAGGATTTGTGGACTTGCACACCGAGGTCCCTCTGTGTTTCTATACTCTTGATAGCTCTGCCATTTATTGTATAACTCCCCCCTCCATTAGTTCTTCCAAAATGCATCACTTCGCATTTATCTGGATTAAATTCCATCTGCCATTTCTCCGCCCAATTTTCCAGCCTATCTATATCCTGCTGTATTGTCTGACAATGTTCATCGCTATCCGCAAGTCCAGCCATCTTCGTGTCATTTGCAAACTTGCTGATAACACCAGTTACACCTTCTTCCAAATCATTTATATATATCACAAATGAAAGAGGTTCCAGTACAGAGCCCTGCGGAACACCACTGGTCACAGACCTCCAGCCGGAAAAAGACCCTTCGACTGTTACCCTCTGTCTCCTGTGGCCAAGCCAGTTTTCTACCCATCTTGTCACCTCTCCTTGTATCCCATGAGCCTTAACCTTCTTAACCAACCTGCCATGAGGGACTTTGTCAAATGCCTTACTGAAATCCATACAGACAACATCCACGGCCCTTCCTTCGTCAACCGTTTTTGTCACTTCCTCAAAAAACTTCACCAAATTTGTAAGGCACGACCTCCCTCTTACAAAACCATGCTGTCTGTCACTAATGAGATTGTTCTGTTCTAAATGCGCATACATCCTGTCTCTAAGAATCCTCTCCAACAACTTCCCTACCACGGACGTCAAGCTCACCGGCCTATAATTACCCGGGTTATCCCTGTTACCCTTCTTAAATAACGGTACCACATTCGCTATCCTCCAATCCTCAGGGACCTCACCTGTGTCCAATGAAGAGACAAAGATTTCCGTCAGAGGCCCAGCAATTACATTTCTTGTCTCCCTGAGCAGTCTAGGATAGATGTCATCAAGCCCTGGGGGTTTGTCAGTTTTAATGTTACCTAAAAAACCTAACACTTCCTCCCTTGTAATGGAGATTCTCTCTCACGGGTCAACACCTCCTCTGAAACACTCCCAGTCAACAAGTCCCTCTCCTTTGTGAATACCGATGCAAAGTATTCATTTAGGATCTCCCCTATTCCCTTGGGTTCTAAGCATAATTCCCCTCCTTTGTCCCTGAGAGGTCCGACTTTTTCCCTGACAACTCTTTTGTTCCTAACATATGAATAAAATGCCTTAGGATTTTCCTTAATCCTGTCTGCCAAGAACATTTCGTGACCTCTTTTTGCCCTTCTAACTCCCCGTTTGAGTTCTTTCCTACTCTCTCTGTATTCCTCCAGAGCTCCATCTGTTTTCAGTTGCCTGGACCTAACGTACGCCTCTCTTTTCTTTTTGATCAGATCCGCAATTTCCCTGGTTATCCACGGCTCTCGAATCCTACCTTTCCTATCCTTCCTTTTTACAGGCACATGCCTGTCCTGTAGCCTTATCAACTGTTCCTTAAAAGACTCCCACATGCCAGACATGGACTTACCCCTCTCCCAATCAATGGCCACCAATTCCTGCCTAATCCAGCTATAGTTAGCCTTCCCCCAATTTGGCACCTTACCCTTAGGACAACACTCGTCCTTGTCCATTACTATCCTAAAGTTAACAGAGTTGTGGTCACTATTTGCCACATGTTCCCCTACCGAAACTTCTGTGAGGCAGCCGTGCGAACCACTGTGCCACCTGAAGGACCTGAAGGAACTTGGAAGCTGAACAGTAAAGTGGAGTGAGTGCGAGTGTTAGGGAGCAAGGTTAAAAAGAGATTGGCAAGGTCATTGCCAAAACATTGGCCAGAATTTATCGTTTTATTTTCAGGTGCATTTCGGACCCAAGAGTTCACATTTTTCTAATATTAGGCTCAGTGCACCCACACGGGAGTCACTTGTGAGCCCTGCTGACAACTAATCAACTACTTAAAACATTTAAAAGGGTAATTGGCTCGAATTGTACGTCGCCCGTGAGCATCCTGTTTTTTCACTTTTGGCATCCAATGCTGGGATAAGGGGCAGGACCCTTGGTTAAGAGTTCAGGTGAGAGTTTCCTGTTTCATTGTTGAGATTTCAGACCTTTTCCTCTTTTGTTCTGAAGTACTTGCTTTCTTAACTTTGTTCTGAGGACTCTTCTGTTTTGTCAACTCAATTGGAGTATTTCTGCCCATTGCAGCCTTCAGTACATGGGGCAGTGCTATCTGCATTTCAGCAAATGGGGATTGAATGGGAACTGTGGGAACCTTCTCTGAGGAGGAAGAGAGGGGCCGAAGGGAGAGGAAGCCAGGTACCCACAGGCAGTATCGCAGAGAGAGATCCTTGGGAGGGAGGCACAGACACATGGTGTTCAGGGCCAACAGGAAGAGCAAGGTGGATGGCATCGCAGAAGACGCCACAATCCTGCTGCCAGAGTGTACAGGCAGTGATCCAATTACCTCAACATGTCAGAGGTCCACTGCTGTGGGAGGGTCCACCTCTTCAGGGACATCGTGACTTCATTGTGCCAGATGATTGGGCAGGGGACGCTTCCATCTGTGTGGGGAGAAACCCAGTGTCAGTGACTCTGAAGCTTACAACTCTCAATTTATATGTGGATCTGGATCATTGCAGGGGTGTGCGCGGGATTTCAGCAGAGTGCCGCAATCTTCTGTCCATAGCTGTATCATGCTGATAACCAGCAGTCTGTTCAGATGGGTCCTCACATTCGTCCATTACAGGACAAAACCAAGCCAGCCAGACTGAATGAGCCAGAGACATCCAGGAACCCATAGACTGCACCCATGTGGCCATCAAGGTGCCAACAGAACAGTTGGGTTCCTTTGTGAATAGGAAGGGTATTGCTCCATGGATATGCTGATAGTATATGACCACAGGACCCAGATTCTGCAATTCTGCACATAATACCCTGGCAGCTCCCATGATGCAGAATACACATGACGTCACTCTGGCACTCTAGGCCAGAGAGGGAGAAAGACACCTAATCAGTGTTGTGCCTCCATAAGGGCAGTGCTTGAGAGGTCAATAGGCTTACTGAAGATGAGGTTCTGCTGTTTGGACCAACCACAGGTACACTGCAAGAGCACATGTCATTTCTCGTCATGATCTGCTGAACAACCTGGCATTGGCAAGGTGGGGTTCCACTCAAGGATAAAGACACCAAGACAGCTCCACACGCCTGAGAGGAAGACTCTGCAGATGGATCTGATGAGGAGCCCAGATTGGACATAAACTAATACACCCAAGCTTTCAATGGCAGCCTCAATTACAACATGATTATTCTGCACATTGAAGTCTGAGACATCCTGTAATAATCACAGCATTCTGGACTGGATCTTCTTGCTCATGTTAATTATCTCCAGGTAACTGTTCACCAGCTGTAAAGTGATCTCCATTATCTTTTCTCTCTCATTGCCTTTTATTGATTGGATTCCAGTCTCCATGTTTTTAAATACAGACTGAAGCCCATCAGGCGACAAATCTAAAACTAACCATTGTTTGTGAAGTTCTTGCAGAGAAGTCACTGTCTCAATGTAAAGTTAATTTCTCTCTGCAATGTCCATGTTTGGCCTTTCATTGACACTGCTGGCCTCCACATCTCGCAAGCTGTGGACAATATTCACGAACACAGTAATTAGCTCCTTGTCCAATGTGGGTTCAGTTTGAGAAGGGATATACAGGTATTCATGGCCCACATACACCAAGACTTGAACAAAATTTAGGCTTGGGCTGATAAGCGACAAGTAACTTTCACGTCACACAAGGTCCAGACAATGACCATCATCAACAAGAGAGAATCTAACCATCTGCCCTTCATATTGACAAAAGGTCGTGAATGTAGCCCAATCCATCATGCAAGCCAGCCTTCCATCCATCGACTCTGTCTACACTTCCTGCTGCCTTGGCAAAGCAGCCAGCATAATTAAGGACCCCACGCACCCCAGACATTCTCTCTTTCACCTTCTTCCTTCGGGAAAAAGATACAAAAGTCTGAGGTCACTGACTCAAGAACAGCTTCTTTCCTGCTGCTGTCAGACTTTTGAATGGACTTATCTTGCATTAAGTTGATCCTTCTCTACACCCTAGCTATGACTGTAACACTCCATTCTGCACTCTCTCGTTTCCTTCTCTATGAACGGTAAGCTTTGTCTGTATAGCGCGCAAGAAACAATACTTTTCACTATGTTAATACATGTGACAATAATAAATCAAATCAAATCAAAATATTCAATGGCATTACCATCGCTGAATCTCCAGCTATCAATATCTTGGAGGTTGTTACTGACCAGAAACTTAACTGAATCAGCCACATAAATAATGTGCCGACAACAGGCTGTGAACTTGGAGGCGAATAACTCACCTCCTGGCTCCCCAAAGCCTGTCCATCGTCTACAAGGCACAAATTAGGAGTATGATGGAACACTCTCCACTCGTCTGGATGAGTGCAACTCCAACAACACTCAAGAAGCTCAACACCATCTTGGGTAGTGACCTAGGCCCAACCATCTTCAGCTGCTTTATCAATGACCTTTCTTCCTTAATAAGGTCAGAAGTGGGCATGTTCACTGATGATTGCACAATGTTCACCACCATTTGTGACTCCTTAAATATCAACATGTTCAAATTGTCATGAAGTTGCTATTCTTTATTTTTGAAAAATTATTTTTAAAACTTTCAATTGATTGGAAAAAAATGAGACTGTGAAAACTGCTTTAAAATGCACTGCTGCCTTCCAAAGTAAAGGTGAGAAAAGCAAACAAGACCCCCGCAAGAAAGTGTGATGAGAGACAGAGACATATCAGGGAACCTCCAGACACTGACTAAGGAAGATATTATAAATGTGAAGTGATGCATTTTAATCAACTGTAATCCTGTTAAGACGATGGGAACTGCTAGCCAGCCAGGGTATACAACCAACAGATACTCATACATACAAACATATGAATTAGGTAGGGGCAGGTGTACTCAACCCCTTTGAGCCTGCTGCGCCATTTAATAAGGTCATGACCTGATTGTAACCTCAACCCCATATTCCTGCCTACCCCCAATAACCTTTCACCCCTTTGCTTATCAAGAATCCAACTCTGCCTTAAAAATATTCAAAGACTCTGCCTCCACTGTCTTTTGAGGAAGAGAGTTCCAGAGACTCACAACCATCTGAGCGAAAAACTTTCCTTCATCTCATAGAAACATCGAAGATAGAAGCAGGAGTAGGCCATTCAGCCCTTCGAGCCTGCTCCACCATTCATTTTGATTATGGCTGATCATCAAATTCAATATCCTGATCCCCTCTTCCTCCCATATCCCTTGATCCCTTTAAGCCCAACAGCTATAACTAATTTCTTCTTGAAATCACACAATGTTTTGCCCTCAACTACTTTTTGTGGTAATGAATTCCACACATCCACCACCCTCTGGGTGAAGAAATTTCTCATAGAAATCATAGAAACCCTACAGTACAGAAAGAGGCAATTAGGCCCATCGAGTCTGCACCGACCACAATCCCACCCAGGCCCTACCCCCATATCCCTACATATTTACCCACTAATCCCTCTAACCTACGCATCTCAGGACACGAAGGGGCAATTTTTAGCATGGCCAATCAACCTAACCCACACATCTTTGGACTGTGGGAGGAAACCGGAGCACCCGGAGGAAACCCACGCAGACACGAGGAGAATGTGCAAACTCCACACAGACAGTGACCCAAGCCGGGAATCGAACCCAGGTCCCTGGAGCTGTGAAGCAGCAGTGCTAACCACTGTGCTACCGTGCCGCTCATCACCTCAGTCCTAAAAGGTTTAACCTTTACCCTCAAACTATGACCCCTAGTTCTAGACTCCCTCACCATTGGGAACATTGGGGGCAATTCTCCCAAAAGTGCTGAATTGGCAGGAAAACTGATCTAGATCACAACTGTTTTTTCAGTGCAACTTCAGACCCCAATCTCCGCAGTCTGTGCAATGCACAGGTCACAATCGTGAATATAATTAAAAACCCAGGGAGGCGGGGCTTATCACACCAGAGTCTAACAGTTCTGGAACTCTGCGTCTGCGCAGTGCCCCGATCTGTCAGTCTCCCCATTTGCTGGCCAGCTTAATCGCAAGCCAACCTGGGACCCTCGCAGTTCTGCCCCTCCAGTCCCCCCCACGGCCCGAGCGCGGCCCCACGACAATTCCTGGGCCAGCCCCGACCCCCTCCCCATCCCGGAGCGCCCTGATGTCGAGCACCCCGCACCCAACAGTGGCAATCCCCCCCTCACCCTGGCAGACCTCCCCCCACCTCCGACCCCGGCTGACCCGCCGACAGGAGTCAGATCCCCCTCGAGATGCAGGCCCCCTGGCAGACCACCACCCCCCTCTTCCCCCAGCCCACCCCGATCGCTGGCCTCCCTCCAGTCCAGACCGATCCCCATGCAGAGTGGCAACGGGATTCCCCACTCCCACCAATCACCCCCTAGGCCCCACCCATAATAGGCCCCGAACCCTTTGGCACTGCCTGATGCCTGATGGGCAATGCCATGGGGCACAGGCTGGCACTGCCAGGGTGTCCATGCCAAGGGGGCACCTCCCCTCCTTCAGCCCGACCCCCTGGGGGGCACCGATTGCCCTCCCTTCACTCCAACGGGGTCTCCCACTAGTTCCCCGAACATGGGGAGCTACTCTAAACCCCGCCAGAGTGAAGTGCTCCTGGCAGGGTGGGAGATGCTACCAGACCTGGCAAGTTCCATGCCGGGCCTGATAATGACATTTAAACTACATTTAAAATATATTTAAAACACATTAAAATCACTTGCATCTCTTCCCGCCAGTTTCCAGTGCAGTCCCGACTGCGCCTGTTCCCTGGCTCTAGGAGACGCGCATGCATTGGGAACGCATGCATGAATCCCACGAAGTGGCTGACACGCGATTATCCTGACGAGACCTGCCAGAAAATTTGTGGGTTGCGATGGGAGAATTGCCCCCATTCTTTCTGAAACTACTGATAGTTCAATAAATTGGTTCAACATGATTTTCCTTTCACAAAACTATGTTGACTCTGCCTGGTTACCTTGAATTTATCTAAGTGCCCTGCTGTAAACCTCCTGAGAATGTGAAAGAACCTCGTCTCCGCTTGGTTTCCACTGTCTTTATTGTGTCAAATGTTTCTGAGATGATACATCAAAATGTGATGACTTGTTCTTCAACGGAAATGGCAATCAAATTCCTTTGGAATGTACAGCAAGAACGGCTTTAAGAAGTGGCTTTGCCAGTCTAGTCAGCTGCAATGCTCAACAATCAATGCATCATAAATATGTGAGGACTTGACCGTGTTTTATTTTGCGTGTGTGTGTATGTGAGTGTGTGTGAGCGAGTGTGTGTTTGTGTCAGTGTGTGCATGTCCGCGACTGTGTGTGTATTTCAGTGTCTGTGTGTGTCTGTGTGTGTATTTCAGTGTCTGTGTGTGGCTGTGTGTGTGTAGATGTGTTGGTGTGTGTGGCTGTGTGTGTATGCATGTGCTTGTGTGGGTGTGTGTGGTTGTGTGCATGTGAGTGAGTGTGTGTCTATGTGTGAGAGTGTTTCTGTGTGTGTGTCTGTGTATGTGTCGGTGAGTGTGTGCATCTGTGTGTGGGTGTGTGTGTGTTGATGTGTTGGTGTGTGTAGCTCCGTATGTATGCATGTGCTTGTGTGTGTGTGGGTGTTTGAGGCTGTGTACATGTGAGTGTGTGTGTGTGTCTATGTGTGAGAGTGTTTCTGTGTGTGTGTGTGTGTGTCCATGGGTGAAAGTGTTTCTGTCTCTGTGTGTATCTGTCTCTGTGTATCTGTGTATGTGTCGGTGAATGTGTGTGTGTGTGTGGGTCTGTCTGTGTGTGTGTGCATGTGAGTGTGGGTGGGTGGGTGTGGCTGTGTGTGTAATGTTGTGTCTTATATTACTTTTTCCTTCTGGTTTAGTAGCTAATAAACCTGCACTTTCCTTGACTCAAGCAAACCTCTCTTGTTGGCTCATTATTCATTGCACTTTACTCCCACTTGGAAATAAGTGGACGTACTAGCGAGAGGCAACATGGTTTGTGAAGGAGAGGTCGTATTTAAATAACTTGATTGAGTTTTTCGAGGAAGTGACGAAGACGATTGATGAGCGTCGGGCAGTTGTCTACGTGGACTTCAGTAAGGCCTTTGACAAGGTCCCTCATGGAAGACTGCTGCAGAAGGTGAAGTCTCATGGGATCAGAGGTGAGCTGGCAAGATGGATACTGATGCACCATTGATACACGCAAAGACTAGAGGTTGCGGAACAACAGGCTTTTCTTAACAAGAACAGAAGCACTCCCAAACCGATGGCCAACTCGAACTGAGGCAAAGGGGTGGAGAGCAGCCACCTTCATACCCCGAGGAGGGTGGAGCCCCAGACCAAGGCAGCAGGGGCGTGCCTAGGCATATCCCACACACAGAAAGTGTTACAGTGGTTCACCACATTCACCCCCTGTTTAAAAAGAGTTCGGCGAGGGCGAGGTGGTGGAAACGACAGTCACAAGTTATTGATTCAAATTACAAGTTCAGTCTCTCCGGGGGCTTGATCTGCCGCTGCGACCGCCGCACTGTCAGCCGTGGCGCCGGTTCAGGAGGCCGCGACGATGACTCAGGTGCCAATCCATAACCGGTGGTGCCGTCTGTAGCGCCTTCAGACTGCCGGGTGTGTGGATGCTGCTCCTGGGGCTCAGGCGTGCCGTACACGGGGGCTAAATAAGCGTGCTGCGACTCTGGTGCATCATGGACAACTTTTGGAGCTGGGGGTGAGGGGCCGTGGGACGTATTATCTGCAGGGGCCAGATTGCGAATGGACACCATGTCCTCCCGCCCACCATGATACGCCACATAGGCGTATTGGGGATTGGCGTGGAGGAGCCGGAACGTTTCGACCAGGGGGTCCGATTTATGGGTCCGCATGTGCTTCCGGAGCAGGACCGGGCCAGGGGACGTCAGCCACGACGGTAGTGAGGTCCCCGAGGAGGACTTCCTGGGGAAAACAAACATTTGGCGTTGGTAGCCGTGCACAGTAGTGACCTAATTGAGTGTAGCGCATCAGGGAGGACCTCTTGCCAGCGGGAGACTGGAAGACCCTTAGACTGGAGAGCTAATAAAACGGCCTTCCAGACTGTCACATTCTCCCTCTCCACCTGTCCGTTCCCCTTGTGATTGTAGCTGGTGGTCCTACTCGAGGCTATGCCTTTGGTGAGTAGGTACTGGCGCAGCTCGTCACTCATAAAAGAGGACCCCCGGTCGCTATGAATATAGCTGGGGAAACCAAACAGGGTGAAGAGGCTGTGCGGGGCCCTGATGACCGTGGCTGAGGTCATATTCGGGCAGGCAATAGCAAAAGGGAACCGCGAATATTCATCAACGACGTTGAGGAAGTAGACGTTGCGGTTAGAGGAGGGGAGTGTTACATGCTTCAGGCGTTCGAAAGGGCGGGTGGCTTTGATGAGATGCGCTCTGTCTGGTCGGTAGAAGTGCGGCTTGCACTCCGCGCAGACTTGGCAGTGCCTGGTTACAGACCTGACTTCCTCGATGGAATAGGGCAGGTTCCGGGCCTTGATGAAATGGAAGAACCTGGTAACCCCCAGGTGGCAGAGGTCATCGTGGAGAGCCTGTAACCAGTCTAGGTTCGCGCTGGCACAGGTCCTCCGGGACAGGGCTTCTAGGGGCTCATTGAGCTTCCCAGGCCGGTATAAAATGTCGTAATTGTAGGTGGAGAGCTCGATCCACCACCTCAAAATCTTGTCATTCTTGATTTTGCCCTGCTGCACGTTGCTGAACATAAAGGCAACGGACCGTTGGTCCGTGAGCAGGGTGAACCGTTTGCCAGCAAAGTAGTGGCGCCAGTGCCGCACCGCCTCCACGATGGCTTGTGCCTCTTTTTTGACAGAGGAGTGTCGAATTTCAGGGCCCTGGAGGGTGCGTGAGAAGAAGGCCACGGGTCTGCCCGCCTGGTTAAGAGTGGCAGCTAGGGCAAAATCAGACGCATCACTCTCCACCTGGAATGGGGTGGATTCGTCTACGGCATGCATCGTGGCCTTCGCGATATCCACTTTGATGCGGTCAAAGGCCAGCCAGGCCTCCGCCGCTAGGGGAAAAGATGTGATTTGATGAGCGGACGGGCTTTGTCCGCATAATTGGGGACCCACTGGGCGTAGTATGAAAAGAAGCCTAGGCATCTCCTCAACGCTTTGAGGGTGGTGGGGAAGGGAAGTTCCAGGAGGGGATGCATGCGGTCGGGGTCGGGAGCGATGACCCCGTTCTTCACAACACAACCAAGGATGGCGAGGCGGCGCGTGCGGAATACACACTTCTCCTTATTATAGGTCAGGTCGAAGAGTGCCACAGTGTGGAGGAATTTTTGGAGGTTGGCGTCGTAGTCCTGCTGATCGTGGCTGCAGATGATGACTTTATCCAGGTACGGGAAGGTGGCCCACAGCCCATTCTGGTCCATCATTCGGTCCATCTCACGCTGGAAAACCGAGACCCCGTTGGTGACGCCGAAGGGGACCCGAAGGAAGTGATAGAGATGGCCATCCATCTCGAAGGCAGTGTATTGGCGGTCTTCCGGGCGGATAGGGAGCTGGTGGTATGCAGACTTCAAATCAATGGTGGAGAACACCCGATATTGCGCAATGATTGACCATGTCAGATATGTGGGGAAGGGGGTACGCGTCCAGCTGCGTGTATTGGTTGATGGTCTGACTGTAGTCAATGACCATGCGAAGTTTCTCCCCAGTCTTGACAACCACCACTTGGGCTCTCCAGGGGCTGGCACTGGCCTCAATGATCCCCTCCCCCAGGAGGCGTCGCTCCTCGGACTTGATGAACGCTCTATCACCAGCGCTGTACCATCTGCTTTTGGTGGCAATGGGCTTGCAGTCGGGGGTGAGGTGCTCAAAAAGCGAGGGAGGGGCGACTTTGAGGGTCGAGAGACCACAGGCCTGTTAGCTGTGGATTTTGGATGGAGATTCGGGGAAAAGGCCCATTATACGCCATAGTGACGCTCCCGAGGTGGCACATGAAACCTAGCCCCAGTAGTACGGCAGCGCAGAGCTGTGGCAGCACGAGGAGCCTGCACTTGTTGTACACCGTGCCCCGTACAGTCAGATTCGCTACACAGTACCCAAGGACATTCACTGACCGGGACGTCGAAGCCATAGAGATTGATTGCTGCATTGGCAGTACTGGCAGTGCGTAGAGCCTTACCGTGTTAGGATGGATGAAACTCTCCGTACTCCCACTGTCAAATAAGCAGTTAGTAGTGTGGCCGTTTACCTTGACGCCCATCATTGACCAGGCGAGCTGGTGAGGCCTGGACTGGTCCAACGCGACCGAGGCCACTGTCGGATTAGGCGATGTGGTGGATGGTTCCCAAAATGGCGGCACCCGTGAGTCGGCTGACGTCACCCAAGATGGCAGCTCCCGCGGGTCGCACATGGCTGATGGCGTCCAAGATGGCGGCCTCCGTGGGTCGCACGCGGCCGCTGGCGTCCAAAATGGCGGCACCCGCGGATCGCACGCGGCCGATGGTGTCGACGATGGTCCCTCCCGCGGATCGCACGCGGCGCTGCTGGGCCTGGGGGCCGATTTTGCCCTGCAAACCTTCAGGTAGTGACCCTTCTTACCGCAGCCAGAGCAGATCGCGTCTTTTGCCGGGCAGCGTCGTCGTGGGAGCTTCTTCAGGCCGTAGAAGTAGCATCTCGGGCCTCCGGGGACTGCCGCAGTGGTCAGTTCGGCTTCGGGACGGGGCGTGGTGTAGGTTTGCGGCCCTCCCGGGTACAGCGATGGCTGCGGTCGCGGTGTCCACGGCGCGCCCTCGTGGTTGGGGGTGTAGACCTCGAGGTTCCGGAACGCTACCTCCAGTGAGCCAGCAAGTTCCACAGTTTTCTTCAGGTCCAGCCCACCTTGTTCCAGCAGGCGCTGCCGGATATAGGTCAACCTGATGCCCGCGTCAAAAGCATCTCTGATCAGGTTGTCGGCGGTTTGGGCGGCTGAAACGGCCTTGCAGTTGCAGGCTCTGCCGAGTGCGCGCAGTTCGCGCAGGAATTGCTCAGTCAATTCCCCGGGCTGCTGTCTGCGAGTGGCCAGCAGATGTCTGGCGTAGACTTCGTTCGGTTACCAGTTGTATTGGCTCTTGAGGAGATCGATTGCCTCCTGGTAGGTCTCTGCGTTGTGGATCATCGCGAAGACGTGAGCGCTGACGCGGGTGTGGAGCACATGCAGTTTGTCGCTGTCTGTTATGACGACGAAGGAGGAGGAGGCGATGAAGGTCTCAAAACAGCGCAGCCAGTGATCAAAAGAACTAGAGGCCCCAACTGCCTGCGGATCCAAGTCCAATTTGTCAGGTTTCAGGAGTTGCTCCATTTCAAAAATGTTGTTAATAAAATTGATGCACCATTGATACACGCAAAGACTAGAGGTTGCGGAACAACAGGCTTTTATTAACAAGAACAGAAGCACTCCCAAACCGATGGCCAACTCGAACTGAGGCAAAGGGGCGGAGAGCAGCCACCTTTATACCCCGAGGAGGGCGGAGCCCCGGACCAAGGCAGCAGGGGCGTGCCCAGGCATATCCCACACACTGACAGTGTTACAGTGGTTCACCACAGATACAGAACTGGCTCGGTCATAGAAAGAGTTTTAACAACACCAGGTTAAAGTCCAACAGGTTTATTTGGTGGCAAATACCATTATTTGCCACCAAATAAACCTGTTGGACTTTAACCTGGTGTTGTTAAAACTCTTACTGTGTTTACCCCAGTCCAACGCCAGCATCTCCACATCATGTCGGTCATAGAAGACAGAGGGTAGCAGTGGAAGGATGCGTTTCTGAATGGAGGGCTGTGACAAGTGGCGTTCCTCAGGGATCAGTGCTGGGACCTTTGCTGTTTGTAATATATATAAATGATTTGGAGGAAAATGTAAGTGGTTTGATTAGTAAGTTTGCAGACGACAGAAAGGTTGGTGGATTTGCGGACAGTGATGAGGACCATCAGAGGATACAGCGGGATATAGATCGGTTGGAGATTTGGGTGGAGAGATGGCAGATGGAGTTTAATCCGGACAAATGTGAGGTAATGCATTTTGGAAGGTCTAATACAGATAGGAAATATACAGTAAATGGCAGAACCCTTAAGAGTATTGATAGGCAAAGGGATCTGGGTGTACAGGTACACAGATCACTGAAAGTGGCAATGCAGGTGGAGAAGGTAGTCAAGAAGGCATACGGCATGCTTGCCTTCATCGGCCGGGGCATTGAGTTTAAAAGTTGGCAAGCCATGTTGCAGCTTTATAGAACCTTAATTAGGCCGCACTTGGAATATAGTGCTCAATTCTGGTCGCCACACCACCAGAAGGATGTGGAGACTTTGGAGAGGGTACAGAAAAGATTTACCAGGATGTTGCCTGGTATGGAGGACATTAACTATGAGGGAGGTTGGAGAAACTTGGTTTGTTCTCACTGAAACAATGGAGGTTGAGGGGTGACCTGATAAAAGTCTACAAAATGATGAGACGCATGGACAGAGTGGATAGTCAGTAGCTTTTCCCCAGGGTGAAAGAGTCAATTACTAGGGGGCATAGGTTTAAGGTGCGAGGGGCAAGATTTAAAGGAAATGCATGAGGTAAGTTTTTTACCCAGAGGGTGGTGGGTGCCTGGAACTTGCTGCCGGGGGAGGTAGTGGAAGCAGATATGATAGTGACTTTTAAGGGGCATCTTGACATACACATGAATAGGATGGGAATGGAGGGATATGGTCCCTGAAAGGATAGGGGGTTTTAGTTCAGTCGGGCAGCATGTTCAGTGCAGGTTTGGAGGGCTGAAGGGCCTGTTCCTGTGCTTTGTTCTTTGTTCAGACAGAAAAATGGATTTTAATTCAAGCTCAGAAAAGGCATTGTTGAGGATAATAAATTTTCAAAAAACCTTTTTGTGATCAACTGAGAAGGCTAGATGGAAGAGGGCCAGTTCATCCTCCTCACCTGCTCCGAACAAAATGCAGCAGGACCTGAACAATATCCACACATAGGCTGATAAGTAGCAAGTAATATTCATGCTACACAAATAAAAACAGAAGAACTAGGAGCAGGAGTAGGCCATCTGGCTCCTCGAGCCTGCTCCGCCATTCAATAAGATTATGGCTGATCTTTTTGTGGACTCAGCTCCACTTACCCGCCCGCTCACCATCACCCTTAATTCCTATACTGTTCAAAAATTTATCTATCCTTGCCTTAAAAACATTCAATGAGGTAGCCTCAACTTCTTCACTGGGCAGGGAATTCCACAGATTCACAACCCTTTGTGTGAAGAAGTTCCTCCTCAACCCAGTCCTAAATCTGCTTCCCCTTATTTTGAGGCTATGCCCCCTAGTTCTAGTTTCACCTGCCAGTGGAAACAACTTCCCTGCTTCTATCTTATCTATTCCCTTCATAATCTTATATGTTTCTCTAAGATCTCCCCTCATTTTTCTGAATTCCAATGAGTATAGCCCCAGTCTACTCGGTCTCTCCTCATAAGCCAACCCTCTCAACTCCGGAATCAACCTAGTGAATCTTCTCTGCAGCCCCTCTAGTGCCAGTATATCCTTTCTCAGGTAAGGAGACCAAAACTGTAAACAGTACTCCAGATGTGGCCTCACCAGCACCTTATACAGCTGCAACATAACCTCACTGTTTTTAAACTCCATCCCTCTCGCAATGAAGGAAAAATTCCATTTGCCTTCTTAATTACCTGCTGCACCTGCAAACCAACTCCTTGAGATTCCTGCACAAGGGCACCCAGGTCCCTCTGCACAGCAGCATGTTGCAATTTTTTACCATTAAAATAATAGTCCATTTTGCTGTTATTCCCACCAAAATGAATGACCTCACATTTACCAACATTGTACTCCATCTGCCAGACCCTTGCCCACTCACTTGGATTATCTATATCCCTTTGCAGACTTTCAGCATCCTCTGCACACTTTGCTCTTCCACCCATCTTAGTGTCATCTACGAATTTTGACACACTGCACTTGGTCCCCAACTCCAAATCATCTACGTAATTGTAAACAGTTGCGGTCCCAACACTGATCCTTGAGGCACACTACTAGTCACTGATTGCCAACCAGAAAAACACCCATTTACCCCCACCCTTTGCTTTCTGTTAGATAGCCAATCCTCAATCCACGCTAACACTTTACCCCCAACTCCGTGTACCTTTATCTTACGCAGCAACCTTTTGTAAGGTATTAGCATGGATAGAGGATTGGTTAACTCACAGAAAGCAGAGAGTCGGAATAAATGGGTGCTTTTCCGGTTGGCAATCGGTGACAACTGGTGTGCCGCAGGGATCGGTGCTGGGGCCTCAACTATTTACCATATACATAGACGGTCTGGAGGAGGGGACCGAGTGTAGGGTAACAAAGTTGCGGATGACACAAAGATGAGTGGGAAAGCAAATTGCGTGGAGGACACAGAGAGTCTGCAGAGAGATTTGGATAGGCTAAGTGAGTGGGCAAGGATCTGGCAGATTGAGTATAACGTTGGTAAGTGTGAGGTTATCCACTTTGGAAGGAATAATAGTAAAATGGACTATTATTTAAACGGTGAAAAATTACAACATGCTACTGTGCAGAGGGACCTGGGGGTCCTTGTGCATGAATCACAAAATCTCAGTTTGCAAGTGCAGCAGGTAATCAAGAAGGCAAATGGAATGTTGGCCTTTATCGCGAGAGGGATGGAGTATAAAAGCAGGGAGGTCATGCTGCAACTGTACAGGGTACTGGTGAGGCCGCACCTAGAGTACTGTGTACAATTTTGGTCCCCTTATTTAAGAAAGGATACATTAGCTTTGGAGGGGGTACAGAGAAGGTTCACCAGGTTGATTCTGGAGATGAGGGGGTTAGCTTATGAGGAGAGATTGAG
Source organism: Mustelus asterias (assembly GCF_964213995.1). Taxonomy (NCBI): domain Eukaryota; kingdom Metazoa; phylum Chordata; class Chondrichthyes; order Carcharhiniformes; family Triakidae; genus Mustelus; species Mustelus asterias. The sequence continues at coordinate 81,391,833 of NC_135803.1, read as the reverse complement.
TAGACTGGGCCTGTACTCATTGGAGTTTAGAAGGTTGAGGGGAGATCTTATAGAGACATATAAGATAATGAAGGGGCTAGACAGGGTAGAAGCAGGGAGGTTATTTCCCCTTACAATGGAAACAAGAACTAGGGAGCATAGCCTCAAAATACGGGGGAGTCAATTTAGAACAGAGTTGAGGAGGAATTTTTTCTCCCAGAGGGTAGTGAATCTTTGGAATTCTCTGCCCAATGAAGCAGGAGAGGCTACCTCGTTAAATGTGTTTAAGTCACAGATAGATAGATTTTTAACCATTAAGGGAATTAAGGGTTATGGGGAGCGGATGGGTAAGTTGAACTGAACCCACCATCAGATCAGCCATGATCTTATTGAATGGCGGAGCAGGCTTGAGAGGCTAGATGGCCTACTCCTGCTCCTATTTCTTATGTTCTTATGTTCTTATTACTCGTAACACTGTGCACCTTTATCTTACGTCGCAGTCTTTGGTGCGGCACCTTGTCAAATGCCTTCTGGAAATCCAGATACACCACATCCACAGGTTCCCCATTGTCCACTGCACATGTAATGTTCTCAATGAATTCCACCAAATTAGTCAAACATGACCTGCCCTTCATGAACCCATGCTGCGTCTCACCAATGGGACAATTTATATCCAGATGTCTCACTATTTCTTCCTTGATGATAGATTCAAGCATTTTCCCTACGACAGAAGTTAAGCTAACCGGCCTATAGTTACCTGTCTTTTGTCTACCTCCTTTTTTAAACAGTGGTGTCACATTTGCTGTTTTCCAATCTGCGGGAACCACCCCAGAGTCCAGTGAATTTTGGTAAATTACCACCAGTGCATTTGCTATTTCTCCCGCCATCTCTTTTAGTACCCTGGGATGCATTCCATCAGGACCAGGAGACTTGTCTACCTTTAGCCCCATTAACTTGCCCAACACTACCTCTTTCATGATAATGATAGTTTCTAGGTTCTCACCTGCCATAGCCTTCCTGTCACCAATTTTTGGTATGTTATTTGTGTTTTCCACTGTGAAGACCGACACAAAATACCTGTTCAATGCCTCAGCCAATTCTCATTTCCAGTTATTACATCCCCCTTCTTGTCCTCTAAAGGACCAATGTTTACTTCCACCACTCTTTTTCGTTTTATATATTTGTAGAAACTTTTGTTATCTGTTTTTATATTCTGAGCTAGTTTACTCTCATAATCCATCTTACCTTTCTTTATAGCTTTTTTCATGGCTTTCTGCTGACCTTTGAAGATTTCCCAATCCTCTCGGTTCCCACTCATCTTTGCCACTTTGTATGCATTTTCTTTCAATTTGATACCCTCCTTTATTTCCTTAGATATCCATGGCGGATTATCTCTTTTTCTACAGTCCTTCCTTATCACTGGTATATACTTTTGCTGAGCACTGTGAACGATCGATTTGAAGATCCTCCACTGTTCCTCAATTGTCCCATAAATACCAGGAAATTATCAATCTAACTTTCTTGTCTTAACATTCAATGGCATTACCATTGTTGAGTCACTCACTATGAACATCCATATGACTAGTCATATAAATACTATGGTTGCAGGAATAGGTCAGAAGCAAGTGATTCTGCAGTGAGTAACTCACTTCCTGAAAGCCTGTACACCAACGCAGCAAAGGAGTGTGACGTAATACTCCCTACTTTCCTAGATGTGTGCAGCTCCAATATCACTCCAGAAGCTCAATACCATCCAGGACAAAGCAACCCACTTGGTTGGCACCCCAGACACCACCTTCTTGAGCATTCACTCTCTTCATCACTGACAAAAAATGGCATCCGTGTGTACCATCTACAAGCTGCACTGCAGGAACTCAGCAAGGTTCCCTAGACAGTACTTTCCAAACCCACGACCATAACCATCCAGAAGGAAAAGAGCAGCAGACACCTGGGAACACTACCACCTGGAAGTTCTTCCCCAAGCCACTTAACCTTCCTGACTCGGAAATATATCGCCATTCCTTCACTGTTGCTGGGTCAAAATCCTGGAATTCACTCCCTAACAGCACTGTGGGTGTACCTACACCACATGGACGGCAGCAGTTCAAGAGATCAGCTCAGTACCATTTTCTCAAGGGCAATTAGTGATGGGCAATAAATGCTGACCTAGCCAGTGATGCCCACATCTTGTGAACAGATTAATTTTTAAAAAGGAAAATTGTGGAGCATTTTTTTTCATCACAATATCCTTATTCTGGATCAGTTGGAGCACTCTTCCCAAAACCCTGTGCAGAATTTTTCCCTCTATTGGAAAAAGATGGTATTTAGGAATTTGGTTGGTCATTTCTTCCATTAGTTAGGTGATCCACCCTTATTTATGATTACCTCCAGAGTCTGGGATGAAAGCAGCAACAATTTACCTCCCCAATCACTCTGAGGCTGGACTGTTCTGAATTCACCAACAGAAAATGGTATTTTCCTGTCCTAGACTCACTGCTGATGTTCTTTCCCAGGATGTGTAAGGAGCTCACAGAAGCAGCACCTCTGCCTTTTCCCTGATACGATGTGGAGATGCCGGCGTTGGACTGGGGTAAACACAGTAAGAAGTCTCACAACACCAGGTTAAAGTCCAACAGGTTTATTTGGTAGCAAAAGCCACTCGCTTTCGGAGCACTGCTCCTTCATCAGGTAAGTGGGAGTTCTGTTCACAAACAGGGCATATAAAGACACAAACTCAATTTACAAAATAATGGTTGGAATGCGAGTCTTTACAGGTAATCAAGTCTTAAAGGTACAGACAATGTGAGTGGAGAGAGGGTTAAGCACAGGTTAAAGAGATGTGTATTGTCTCCAGCCAGGACAGTTACTGAGATTTTGCAAGCACAGGCAAGTCGTGGGGGTTACAGATAGTGTGACATGAACCCAAGATCCCGGTTGAGGCCGTCCTCATGTGTGCGGAACTTGGCTATCAGTTTCTGCTCAGCGATTCTGCGTTGTGTGTTGTGAAGGCCGCCTTGGAGAACGTTTACCCGAAGATCAGAGGCTGAATGTCCGTGACCGCTGAAGTTTTCCCCAACAGGAAGAGAACATTCTTGCCTAGTGATTGTCGAGCGGTGTTCATTCATCCGTTGTCGTTTCCCTGAGACAACACAGAAGATCACATAATCAATAGCTGTATAAACAGTGTCCGATGTTCAGGAAGATCTGGATGGCTTTCAGAATTGAGAACTAATTCTGACATCTTTTTCAGCGTCTTTTCTCTGAGGTTCACCAAAATGTTGCAGACCATTGTGAAGACCTCAGTGTATTTTATTGTGAACACCAATTCCAGTAGGAAGGGTCAGAGATCATCAATATTTAAATTCTCCATTATTATTATCAGCAACATTTCACAAAGTCTCCTTTAGTCATTTTCTGTAACCACATCATCATAATGTTTAAGAGTTGCTCTTTCATTTCTCCATTTCCCTTATTGTCCTCATTGGATGGAACACATTGTTTAATGATAAACTCCACCAGCCCCTTTCCTCCCCCAACTCTAGGTAATTGTGTCTGGCCATAGAGATATTTACTTGGTAGGATTCCCCTTCACCCTGTTTCTGTCAGATAAAAATGCTGGTTGTACGCTGGTTATGAATCTGCTTCTTTGCACTTGCCCTGTTTGTTGGAAGAGAATCAATAATTGGGTCACTCTCCTAAGTTGAATTTGGTCATCGTCAATTGTTGGTTGCTGTTAAAGGAAATTGAATAGAACTTAGGTGCTTCTGAATATGGATTGATGTGTTGCTCCATCGCAATACAAACTGTTGTACAGTCTCTGCAGTTGTTGACTCACACTTCACCATTCAGCCCCATGGCAGTGTGCAATACACTGCACAGACTCTGAGTGACACCAGCATCAGGGCAGCCTGTCCGCTACATGGAGAGAATGTTTGGAATTAAGCTGGAGAGCTCCTTCTCCAAGTTGTCCACCGGTAGTAAGTGGATTATTGAGTCTACCATTCCCATGACTGCTGTGATCATCTTGTATTCTTTCATGAAAAGTGAATTGTAGGCTGCAGAAATCCTATTGATCTCAGGGTTTTAGATATCCTTGTGTATTTGACAGATATTCTTGGATGTTCTCACTAAATAAACCCAATGCAACACAGGAAGTCCTCTTCATTTCCCTCTGTACCTTTAGGAAGGGTTGGGGGGGGCTTGCGGTTTTCAAGACAGGTTTTATAGAGGTACTATGCAATGCACGTTTTCCCTACACAGCCTAGCCAGTGTCAGCACCAATGTAGAAATGTGTTTGTAGCCAGGATTTCAACACTGACTATATCTTTTTGAAAATATCAGTGGGAAACCTGGCACCCAGCCTAACCACGAGGCTTCTTACCACCTCCCAGTATTCAATTGTTACATTCTTTGTTTATTCCCCATTGGTTTGTGTAAGTGTTTAACGTTGTCCTGTATTATCAATGTCATAGCTGTTAGGAAGGCGGCGCATTGTTCTGCTGGCAATCTGTTTCTCTTAATGTGCCTTCGACTGAATCTAAGTATTATTTTATGATTGATGCCTCCTTGGTTTCACAGTGACTGAGAAAAACTCATTTTTAATGAACTCTTGTTCATGACTGTGCTCAATGAGCATTCCATTCTGTTAGTCAGTGTTTCACTAGAATTCAAACACGTCTCTTGTCCTTTAATGTAAAATGTGTTTATTGTTGATTTACACACTTTCAGCTCGATATTATGCCTCTTACTGGTTGATGTTTACTTTTCTCTTATTAATTTATTTCCTGAATTTTTCTTCCCCCCTAACCAGTCACAATATTTCAGTATCCAGAAATTGCTGTTTAATGACCAATTCTTTTTGGAAATAGAACGTAACATTTTTGTTCTTGATTTTTTAATAAATTTAGGTTTGGTGAGAATAATGGCGCGGATTTTCCCCCAAAAGTTCTAAGTACTGAACTCGTGTAAAAACTAGACTAATTCCCACTCGTCTTTTTTAGCGGGATTTTCAAAATGAATCTCTCACACTCTGCATCATGAAGTGCCCCAGCGTGATTCACAATGACGATCCGGGGGCGGGACCAATTCCCACAGGAGAGACTGGTAGCGTAGCGCTGAGCGGGCCACTGCGCATACGTCAATCTGTCAACACGGAGATTGGCATATGCGCAGTAACCGCTTACTGCTGGCTTCCTGATCACACAACACAGCAGCCCCACATCGCTGGCCTTCTCACCGTCCCAACAACCACCGATCACTGGCCTCCCAGATGTCTCTGGGCCAGTCCCAACCACCCCTCCCCACTGGCCCGCCTCGATCTCCCCGATCCCGCCCTCCCCCCACCGGCAGTCCCAACGCCCCCATCCCGCAGCATCCCCCCAGCCCCGGTGGCCAACCCAGATCAGCCCCTTCCTTCCTGATTTCCAGCGCAGAGCTGACGGCGCCAGAGATCTGGGCCCCAGAGACACGCGGAGGCCCTGGTGCCCAGCGGGGAGCCCGCTAAGCGGCATCCGCTGAGAATCACCCCCAATAAATTTGAAACAGATGGTTTCAGACATTGTGCCTCAGAGATAAAAACACAGCCCTGAGCTGTTTGATTTTACTGACTCATCATGATGAATGTCTTGATGTTGATTTGTTGTTTTGAAATTTATTTGTTTGTCTTCAGCCTAACGCAGACTCTTTCCCTCCTGTGAGGTTCTTACGCACACGGGTGTCAGTCCAATGTACGCTTTTCTTTGTAGATTCCGCCTGAGGAAGAAGTTTAATGTTTTAAAAAGTTTGGTTAACTTTTTCGAAAACATTCCTATTCAAAACCGACTCCCTCCCTCTCCTCACGGTCAAACATAAAGTTTAACTGCTGGATCACCAAGTAAGCAGCAATTTTATTTGAAAAAGTCACTGTCATTATGACCTGCTTTAGTGACATCACAAAATTCACTGTGACCCCGCGTGACCTGAGCTGTCACATGACCTGCCAGCTGATGACCTCACAGGTGAGGGTGACCTAATTGACAGACTCGGGCTTTTATGTTTTGAATGTTAAACTGCTTTTAAAATATTTTTTTCACACAGATAATGATGAATAATAGTTTTTAAGTGTCAATTCTGTGAACTAGTGTTCCTGAGAGGGTGCTTGAAGCTTTATATCCAGGTTGTCATTATGAACCCCACTGAAATGGGAGTCTGTGTTTGTAATAGCTCCCTTATCCAGAACCATTACAGGGCTTCATGTCCAATAATGAATCGTGGGTTACATGGATCATGGTCTAATTGATCAGTTTTACCAGCGAATTTTTCTCTTTTGTGTGAGTGGAGACCTCATGGCTGCACCATCGGTCACATCACAATGACCATTGGTGATGTCGCAATGGGCCTGAACTTTATCAGAGTGTCAATTCGAGCTGGATTCAATCAGCTACTATAAAACTGGTTGGTCAAGGGTCAGCCATGTTTAAAGGTCTTTGACAGGCCTGGCAGAAGGGAAGTGTAGAAGGTACGTCAGTAGGATTTTGCAGGGTGAGGATGGATTTTGCAAGGCGAGGATGGATTTTGCAAGGAGGCTTCAGGTCAGGTCAGGGAAAGCTTGGGTTGGGTCATTCTAGCCTTGCAATGTGGGTCAGCCCTCGGAGGGATGCTGGAGAGGGCTGTCCTGTCTGGTTGGACCTTGGGTGGGGGGGGGGGGGATTGGGTCTGGTGATTGGGTCTGGTCTGGGGAGTGGTCGGGTCAGGTGTGGGGCTTGGTCAGGTTGGGTGGCATCTTGGGGTGGTTGGGTTGGGTAGGATCAGGTGGGTGGTCGGATCAGTTCTGGGGGTGGTCATGTTTGGGGGGGTGCGGTTGGGTCAGTTCTGGGGGGGGTGGCTGGGTCAGCTTTGGGGGTGGCCAGGTCAGTTCTGGTGGGGTGGCTGGGTCAGTTCTGGTGGGGTGGTTGGGTTGGATCTGGGGGTGTTTAGGTCAGGTTCAGCACTGGTTAAACACAGAGCAAAGCTTTCTCTACACCGTCCCATCAAAAACAGCTCAAGCAGACTGAGTAGATTGAGTGGTCGGCAGACAGACACAGAGTATTGGAGCTAATTGTCAACTCAAGGTAACTTGTTAATGGGCATCTACAGAAAAAAAAAGGGAAATGGAACATTGGGCTTCATCTCCATTTGCTTAAAGAGAAAAGCATGGTTACATCACAGCTCTAGAGGTCAGACTCTGTGTGGAACACTGTTCTATTGTACACACTGCACCTCAGGGGAGGGTATACTGGATAAATATTACTCTGGACACTGGATGAAACAGCCCTTCTCATCATAACGCAATGCATAAGATTGTTAATGTCCACTTGAAAGGGTAGACAGGGCCACAATTACTCCCATGCCATCTCCATCCCTCCCCTCTCTCTGTTGTTCTCTCTCCATCTTCCAAAGTCGTTGATTTGGGAACTGTTCCTTTCGATTGGAGTATTGAGCACGTTACTCCACTATGTAAGAAAGGTGAGAGAGGGAAACAAGGGAATTATGGACCAGCTAGCCAAACATCTGCTTTGTTAAATTGCCAGAGGTTCTAATTAAGGAGAGGGTGACTGAATACCTGGAATATTGTCAGCTGATCAGGGAAAGCGAACATGGATTTATAAAGAGTAGGTTATTCCGAGTGAATATGATTGAGTTTTTTGAAGAAGTGACTGAAGAAGTGGACAATCTGTGGATGTCATTTATATGGATTTCCAGAAGATGTTTGACGTGGTCCCTCATTAGAATCCGTTCGCTGAAGTTATAGCTCACATAATTGAAGAGAACATAAGAACATAAGAGCATAAGAAATAGGAGCAGGAGTAGGCCATCTAGCCCCTCGAGCCTGCCCCGCCATTCAATAAGATCATGGCTGATCTGACGTGGATCAGTACCACTTACCCGCCTGATCCCCATAACCCTTAATTCCCTTACCGATCAGGAATCCATCCATCCGCGCTTTAAACATATTCAGCGAGGTAGCCTCCACCACCTCAGTGGGCAGAGAATTCCAGAGATTCACCACCCTCTGGGAGAAGAAGTTCCTCCTCAACTCTGTCTTAAACCGACCCCCCTTTATTTTGAGGCTGTGTCCTCTAGTTTTAACTTCCTTACTAAGTGGAAAGAATCTCTCCGCCTCCACCCTATCCAGCCCCCGCATTATCTTATAAGTCTCCATAAGATCCCCCCTCATCCTTCTAAACTCCAACGAGTACAAACCCAATCTCCTCAGCCTCTCCTCATAATCCAAACCCCTCATCTCTGGTATCAACCTGGTGAACCTTCTCTGCACTCCCTCCAATGCCAATATATCCTTCCTCATATAAGGGGACCAATACTGCACACAGTATTCCAGCTGCGGCCTCACCAATGCCCTGTACAGGTGCATCAAGACATCCCTGCTTTTATATTCTATCCCCTTCGCAATATAGGCCAACATCCCATTTGCCTTCTTGATCACCTGTTGTACCTGCAGACTCGGCTTTTGCGTCTCATGCACAAGGACCCCCAGGTCCCTTTGCACGGTAGCATGTTTTAATTTGTTTCCATTGAGATAGTAATCCCATTTGTTATTATTTCCTCCAAAGTGTATAACCTCGCATTTCTCAACGTTATACTCCATTTGCCATATCCTCGCCCACTCACTCAGCCTGTCCAAATCTCTCTGCAGATCTTCTCCGTCCTCCACACGATTCACTTTTCCACTTATCTTTGTGTCGTCTGCAAACTTCGTTACCCTACACTCCGTCCCCTCCTCCAGATCATCTATATAAATGGTAAACAGTTGCGGCCCGAGTACCGATCCCTGCGGCATGCCACTAGTTACCTTCCTCCAACCGGAAAAACACCTATTTATTCCGACTCTTTGCTTCCTGTCGGATAGCCAGTCCCCAATCCACTTTAACACACTACCCCCAACTCCGTGTGCCCTAATCTTCTTCAGCAGCCTTTTATGGGGCACCTTATCAAACGCCTTTTGGAAATCCAAAAACACCGCATCCACCGGTTCTCCTCCATCAACCGCCCTAGTCACATCTTCATAAAAATCCAACATGTTCGTCAAGCACGACTTTCCCCTCATGAATCCATGCTGTGTCTGATTGATCGAACCATTTCTATCCAGATGCCCTGCTATCTCCTCTTTAATAATGGATTCCAGCATTTTCCCTACTACAGACGTTAAGCTGACCGGCCTATAGTTACCCGCCTTTTGTCTCCTTCCTTTTTTAAACAGCGGCGTAACATTGATTTGGTGATTTGAACCTATTGATTTGGTCAGGAAATTGATTGAATGGCAGGAGACAGCGATTGGAATTCACCCGCAGGGTCAAGTCGGTTGAAGTGGAAGTGGGTGGTGTGGGCCCTCCAACCATGACCTTTGCTCCCACCATGATTGACCACTGACTGGCTAGTTAGCAATCGGCTGGTGTGAGAGTCGACGATGGAAATTTGGGGACAGGAGGAATGGCGGGGGTGAGGGACAGAACGTGAGGCAGAAGTAAGAGTCGGCAGTTAGAGTAATAGAGTCATAGAGTCAAAGAAGTTTACAGCTTGGAAACAGGCCCTTCGGCCCAACTTGTCCACGCCGCCCTTTTTTAAAAAAAAACCCTCAGCTAATCCCATATCCCTCTATACCCATCGTACCCATGTAACTATCTAAATGCTTTTTAAAAGATAAAATTGTACCCACCTCTAATACTACCTCTGGCAGCTTGTTCCAGACACTCGCCACCCTCTGTGTGAAAAAATTGCCCCTCTGGACACTTTTGTATCTCTCCCTTCTCACCTTAAACCTGTGCCCTCTAGTTTTAGACTCCCCTAGCTTTGGGAAAAGATATTGACTATCTACCTTGTCTATGCCCCTCATTATTTTATAGACCTCTATAAGGTCACCCCTTAGAATCCTACGCTCCAGGGAAAAAAGCCCCAGTCTATTCAGCCTCTCCTTATAACTCAATTCATCAAGTCCCGGTAGCATCCTAGTAAATCTTTTCTGCACTCTTTCTAGTTTAATAATATCCTTTCTATAATAGGGTGACCAGAATTGCACACAGTATTCCAAGTGTGGCCTTACCAATGTCTTGTACAACTTCAACAAGACGTCTCAACTCCTGTATTCAATGTTCTGACCGATGAAACCAAGCATGCTGAATGCCTTGTTCACCACTCTGTCCACCTGTGACTCCATTTTCAAGGAGCTATGAACATGTACCCCTCGATCTCTTTGTTCTGTAACTCTCCCCAACGCCCTACCATTAACTGAGTAAGTCCTGCCCTGGTTCAATCTACCAAAATGCATCACCTCGCATTTGTCTAAATTAAACTCCACCTGCCGTTCGTCAGCCCACTGGCCCAATTGATCAAGATCCTGTTGCAATTGGAGATAACTTTCTTCACTGTCCACTATGCCACCAATCTTGGTGTCATAGAACTATAGAACCATAGAACATTACAGAACAGAAACAGGCCTTTTGGCCCTTCTTGGCTCTGCCAAACCATTTTTCTGCCTCGTCCCACTGACCTGCACCTGGACCATATGCCTCTACACCCCTCTCATCCATGTACCTGTCCAAGTTTTTCTTAAATGTTAAAAGTGAACCCGCATTCACCACTTCATCTGGAAGCTCATTCCACACTCCCACCACTCTCTGTGTGAAGAAGCCCCCCCTAATATTCCCTTTAATACCTCACACTTGTCTGCATTAAACTCCATCTGCCATTTTTCAGCCCATTTTTCCAGCTGGTCCAAATCCCTCTGCAAGCTTTGAAAACCTTCCTCACTGTCCACTACACCACCAATCTTTGTATCATCAGCAAATTTGCTGATCCAATTTACCACATTATCATCCAGATCATTGATATAGATGACAAACAACAATGGACCCAGCACTAATCCCTGTGGCACACCACTAGTCACAGGCCTCCACTCAGAGAAGCAATCCTCCACTACCACTCTCTGGCTTCTTCCATTGAACGATCGGTACATACTCTTGCAACTTGGCCAACGTTGTCTACCTGATACGCTGCAGGAAAGGATGTCCCGAGGCATGGTACATTGGGGAAACCATGCAGACGCTGCGACAACGGATGAATGAACACCGCTCGACAATCACCAGGCAAGACTGTTCTCTTCCTGTTGCAGAGCACTTCAGCAGACACGGGCATTCGGCCTCTGATATTCGGGTAAGCGTTCTCCAAGGCGGCCTTCACGACGCACGACGGCGCAGAGTCGCTGAGCAGAAACTGATAGCCAAGTTCCGCACACATGAGGATGGCCTCAACCGGGATATTGGGTTCATGTCACACTATCTGTAACCCCCACAGCTTGCCTGGGCTTGCAGAGTCTCACTGGCTGTCCTGTGGAGACAATACACATCTCTTTAACCTGTTTTAATGCTCTCTCCACTCACATTGTTTGTACCTTTAAGACTTGATTAGCTGTAAGTATTTGCATTCCAACCATTATTCTGTAAATTGAGTTTGTGTCTTTATATGCCCTGTTTGTGAACAGAATTCCCACTCACCTGAAGAAGGAGCTTAAGGCTCCGAAAGCTTGTGGCTTTTGCTACCAAACAAACCTGTTGGACTTTACCCTGGTGTTGTTAAACATCTTACTGTATTTACCCAGTCCAATGCTGGCATCTCCACATCATTCTTCCATTGAGCCAATGTCTAATCCAATTTACTACCTCTCCATGTATACCTCGCGACTGAACCTTCCTAACTAACCTCCCATGCGGGACCTTGTCAAACGCCTTACTGAAGTTCATGTAGACAACATCCACTGCCTTCCTTTCATCCACTTTTCTGGTAACCTCCTCGAAAAACTCTAATAGATTGGTTAAACATGACCTAGCACGCACAAAGCCATGTTGACTCTCCCTAATAAGTCCCTGTCTATCCAAATATTTATAGATCCTATCTCTTATTACCCCTTCCAATAATTTACCTACTACTGACGTCAAACTTAACGGTCTATAATTTTCCGCATTACTTTTTGAGCCTTTTTTAAACAACGGAACAACATGAGCCATCTTCCAATCATCTGGCACCTCACCCGTGGATACCGACATTTTAAATATATCTGCCAGGGCCCCTGCAATTTCAACACTAGTCTCCTTCAAGTCCGAGGGAATACCCTGTCCGGTCCTGGGGATTTATCTACTCTGATTTGCCTCAAGACAGCAAGCACCTCCTTCCCTTTAATCTGTATAGGTTCCATGACCTCCCTACTTGTTTGCCTTATTTCCATAGACTCCATGCCAGTTTCCTTAGTAAATACGGATGCAAAAAACCCATTTAATATCTCCCCCATTTCTTTTGGTTGCATACATAGCCGACCACTCTGATCTTCAAGAGGACCAATTTTATCCCTTACTATCCTTTTGCTCTTAGTATACCTGCCGAAGCTCTTAGGATTATCATCTGCAAACTTACTAACCATGCCCCCTATATTCTCATCCAAATCATTAATATAAATGACAAATAACAGTGGGCCCAGCACTGATCCTTGAGGCACTCCGCTGGTCACAGGGCTCCAGTTTGAAAAACAACTCTCTACAACCACCCTCTGGCTTCTGTCAAGAAGCCAATTTTGTATCCATTTAGATACCTCACCCTGGATCCCGTGAGATTTAACTTCATGCAACAACCTACCATGCGGTACCTTTTCAAAGGCCTTGCTAAAGTCCATGTAGACAACATCAACTCACTGCCCTCATCTACCTTCTTGGTTACCCCTTCAAAAAACTCAATTAAATTTGTGAGACATGATTTTCCACTCACAAAGCCATGCTGACTCCCTAATCAGTCCTTGCGTCTCTAAATGCCTGTAGATCCTGTCTCTCAAAATACCTTCCAACAATTTACCCACCACAGGTGTGAGGTTCACTGGCCTGTAGTTCCCAGGCTTTTCCCTGCAGCTCTTTTTAAACAAAGGCACAACATTTGCCACTGTCCAATCTTCAGGCACCTTACCTGTGACTATCGATGATTTAAATATCTCGGCTAGGGGATCCGCAATTTCCTCCCTAGCCTCCCACAACTTCCTGGGATATACTTCATCAGGTCCCAGGGATTTATCTACCTTGAAGAGCTTTAAGACTTCCAGTATCTCCTTCTCTGTATTATGTACACTCCTCATGACATCACTGTTTAATTCCCCACGTTCCCTAACATCCATGCTTTTCTCAACAGTAAATACTGATGAGAAGTATTCATTTAGGATCTCACCCATCGCTTGTGGATCCACACATAGATGTCCTTGTTGATCCTTAAGAGGCCCCACTCTCTCCCTTGTTACTCTTTTGCCCTTTATGTATTTGCAGTTAGTTTAAAGGGCAGGGAACATCCAAACTGGCAGCACTAACAGGGTGAGGTTTGAGCTATGAAGAAACATTTGCCTCTGTCACAGTCGAGAGAAAGAGGAAGACACAATCCACTCTGAAGGTGAACCTTGATGATGGGTGTGGTGAGTTGGGATGGAGAAGGCCAGCATCACACTGTGTCACTGTCTCCCAGGGGGTAAATGTGTGTGTGAGTTGCTGTGACCTTCGTGTGCTTTATGGTGTTGCACAGTACTCATTTTTCTTTTTTCTCCCAAAGGTGTCTCAGTAGCTTAACCATGCGACACGTTTGGGTTGGGGGTTGTCTGTCTGCCTCTCAAGAAGAGGAAGGACATTCAAACCATGATATTAGACATGCCATTGAGTCATACAACACCAGGTTAAAGTCCAACAGGTTTATTTGGTAGCACAAGCCACAAGCTTTCGGAGCGCTGCCCCTTCATCAGGTGAGTGGAAGTTCTGTTCACAAACGAATGCCCGTGACCACTGAACTGTTCCCCAACAGGAAGAGAACACTCTTGCCTGGTGATTGTCGAGTGGTGTTCATTCATCTGTTGTCGTAGCGTCTGCATGGTCTCTCCAATGTACCATGCCTCGGGACATCCCCAATGTACCATGCATTCGGCCTCTGATCTTTGGGTAAGCGTTCTCCAAGGCGGCCTTCACGACACATGACAATGCAGAGTCGCTGAGCAGAAACTGATAGCCAAGTTCCGCACACATGAGGATGGCCTCAACCGGGATATTGGGTTCATGTTACACTATCTGAAACCCCCACGACTTGCCTGGGCTTGCAAAATCTCACTAACTGTCCTGGCTGAAGACAATACACATCTCTTTAACCTGTGCTTAACCCTCTTTCCACTCACATTGTCTGTACCTTTAAGTCTTGATTACCTGTAAAGACTCGCATTCCAATCATTATTTTGTAAATTGAGTTTGTGTCTTTATATGCCCTGTTTGTGAACAGAACTCCCACTCACCTGACGAAGGGGCAGCGCTCCGAAAGCTAGTGGCTTTTGCTACCAAATAAACCTGTTGGACTTTAACCTGGTGTTGTGAGACTTCTTACTGTGCTTACCTCAGTCCAACGCCGGCATCTCCACATCATAGAGTCATATGACATAGAAAAGTCCATTGAGTCTGCACCAACAATATCTACCACTAAAAGCGTGCATGTTTTTCTGTTGAGCACAACCTGGTGACAGAAGAAGCTGGAGCCAGCCTGTCTTCCACATGTGCTTATTCCTAAAACCCAATACAACAAAAGCATGCACTACTTTTCCCTTCCAGACAGTTTTCTCCCCACACAGGTAGAAACCAGTTCTTCAAGATGTGCCCTAACCATTCCTCATTTAGTATCAGCTGCTCTTAATCATAACTGGAGTATGCACTCGATTGTCACTGTGTTTACAACATGAACATTTGGCCCTGAGGATATGTTCAAAAGCCCCATCAGCTTTTTTCCATTCTTTGTGGTTGTTGAAAGATTTTTATCAGAACATCTTTCCTGGTCATAGGACAAAAATAATTAATTTAAGCCTCTCAGACTTTTGACTCCTCACAAGCAGTCCACTGAACAAAGTTTATAAATTAAACAGGTCTGCTCATTTCACTGCATGTTTCAAGGAGATATCATCAATCAATGTCCGCCTATGTTGTCTCTCCTGCTGCCTTAAAACACTTAAGACCAACTGAATTAGCATTTTTAAAAACATACCAATCCATTATCACTGTGAATTCAGACATAATGGGTTGGACTTTCAAGCCTCTGTCCATCTCTGAACAGAGGCTGAGGGATTTACAAATGGTGATGGGAACTGAGATTCTGGGATCGCCGCTCCAATTCCCATTGGGCCCGATTTTACCATTGCGTCGCGCAATGGTAAAGTCGGGTGTGAGGCCATTAACGCGATCCACGCCCACATCCACGCAGATGGACACATTACCGAAGCCCGGGAATGGCCGCAATCCGACTCGCACCCGAAATGGGTGCAACGGCGATTTAAATGTATTTACATGTAGTTAAATTGAATTAATGAACTGCCTGCCCAACTTTACCAGCATTTCCCCTTTTACCACCTCGTTCGCCAATCTGGAATCGGGCCGAAATGGAGATAGAACATAGAAAAGCTACAGCACAAACAGGCCCTTCGGCCCACAAGTTGTGCCGAATATGTCCCTACCTACAAGGCTTACCTATAACCCCCTATCTTAGTAACTTCCATGAACTTATCCAAAAGTCTCTTAAAAGATCCTATCGAATCCGCCTCCACCACCACTACCAGCAGCCGATTCCACGCACCCACCACCCTCTGAGTGAAAGACTTACCCCTAACATCTCCTCTGTACCTACTCCCCAGCACCCTAAACCTGTGACCTCTTGTGGCAACCATTTCAGCCCTGGGTAAAAGCCTCTGAGAATCCACTCTATCAATACCCCTCCACATCTTATACGCCTCTATCAGGTCACCTCTCATCCTTCGCTTCTCCAAGGAGAAAAGACCTAGCTCTCTCAACCTATCCTCATAAGGCATGCCACCTAATCCAGGCAACATCCTTGTAAATCTCCTCTGCACCCTTTCTATGGCTTCCACATCCTTTCTGTAATGAGGTGACCAGAACTGGGCACAGATGCTGAATAAAAGCCTGTTTCGGGCGTTCCAGCTGCTGAAGAGGTGAGTTCAGAACTTCCAACGGCTCTCTGACTCAGATCAATGGTTGGGGGGAGGGGGAGGCAGGTCAGATCATTCTCTGGTGTAGGGAGGAGGGAGGCCCGATCGTTCCCTGAGGTGGGGGGGGGGGGGGGGGGGCGGGGTGGTGGGGGAAGGCCAGATAATTCTCTGGGAGGGGGAGTGAGGCCAGATCATTCTCTTGGGGGGGGGAGGGGAAGGGGAGTGAGGCCAGATCATTCTCTGGCGGGGAGGTGGGGAGTGAGGCCAGATCATTCTCTGGGGGTGGGGGGTGGGGGAGAGAGAAGTGAGGCCAGATCGTTCTCAGGGGGTGGGGTAGGGGAGGAGTGAGGCCAGATCATTCTCTGGGGTGGGGAGAGTGAGACCAGATCATTCTCGGAGGAGGGGGCGGGGTACTGAGGCCAGATCGTTCCCTGGGGGGTGGGGGAAGGGAATGAGGCTAGATCATTCTCTTTGGGGGGGAGTGCGTTGGGGGTGAGGCCAGATCATTCCCTGGGGCGGGGGAAGGAGAGTGAGGCCAGATCATTTTCTAGGGGTGGGGGGAGTGAGGCTAGATCATTCTCTGTGGGGGTGCGAGGGGGAGAAGGAGAGTGAGGCCAGATCATTCTCTGGGGGGGGGGGTGGAGAGTGAGGCCAAATCATTCTTGGGGGGGGGGTGCTGAGGCCAGATCGTTCCTATGGGGGGTGGGGGAGGGGAGTGAGGCCAGATCATTCTCTGGGGGAGGGGGGGGGCGGTGGGTGGTTGGGGGTGAGGCCAGATCATTCTCTCTGGGGCGGGGGAAGGAGAGTGAGGCCAGATCATTTTCTCGAGGGGGGAGGGGGGAAGTGAGGCTAGATCATTCTCTGCGGGGGTGGGGGGGGGAAGGGGAGTGAGACCAGATCATTCTCAGAAAGGGTGCTGAGTGAGGCCAGATCGTTCTCTGAGGGGGTGGGGGGGAGTGGGGGGGGGGGGAGTGAGGCCAGATCATTCTCTGGGGAGGTGGGGGGGGAGGGCGGGGGAAGTGAGGCCAGATGATTCTCTGGTTTGGAGGTTGGGAGGAGGGAGGCGGGGTAAGATGTATCTCTTTTGGGGGGGCAGGGGTGGTCCACTGCCACTCTGTGGGCGATCGGTGGGAGGGAAAGGGGCAGAGGGTCGCGATCGGTCTGGGTAGCGGGGGGGGATGGGTGGATAAGGGGGACAGTTATGTTGTGGGGGTGGGGGCGATGACTGTGGGGGCCATCACTCCCGCTTTTCACCCCTGGGCTGCTTTATCCGCTTTCTACGGCCCGGGAGCGATCTGACACGGGCGCGCTTTTTCAAATTTTTTCCAACTGTGCATGCGCAGTTCAGAGCTCCGATTGTTTCAGGTGCGCTAAGCCCCGTCCACAACACGATTCAGACCCACGATTGTTTTTTCAGGCTAAGTGCTAATGGGGGCACCTGAAAGCAGATTTCCAAGTCGGGAATGGATTGCACCCAGATTCAGCACTTAGAATGAAAATGGTAAAATCAAGCCCATTGTGTGGGATTTTTATGGCCCCAATATCAGGGTCCAGGTATTAAGCCCACACTCAGCAAATCTGCCCTTGCCTACTCCATTGCAAGAGCAGGCATTTTAAAATCTTGCTCTTTTCTTGGAGGTGACCTGTTTGCTTATGCAATATGGTTCACAGAACCACAGGGGGGTTGTGAATTACGGGGGAAGCCTATTGTGTAGTCAAGAATATTTTCACAGGTGCGTCTACAAAGTCCTTCCAGCTCGGAGAAGTGAACTTGTCCTATTCAATTGGAATCACAAATTGGCAAACAAAACTCATGATGTCCAAATCTCCAAAAACAAAACTGTAACAGAGCACAGGGCTGCTTTAAAGAGGAAATAGTTTGGGTAGAATCAAGGTGCATTCCAAGAGTGTACAGGGACCTAAAGAGCATGATGTCACAGAAAAATAGTACATATGACAGGTATTATTTGGATGATGTAAGGGAGACCCAGGCTGAAGTTTAGAGGGAAAATGCAAAAGGAAATAAGAGAGGCAAAGAGAGAGTATGAGAAGAGACTTGCAGCTAATGTAAAATGGAATCCAAACATCTTCTGCAAGAACATAAATAGTAAAAAGATAATAAGAGGAGTGGGGGTAATTAAGGGCCAAAAGGGAATCTAAACATGATGGAAAAAGAGATGGTAGACGTATTAAATGACTGCTTTGCATCTGTCCTTACCAAGGAAGAACATGCTGCTAAAGTTAGAATGAAAGATGAGGTAGATGAGATACAGGATGCACTAAAAATTGAAGAGATATTAAAAAGGCTGGCTGTATTTAAGGTAATTAAGCTGCCTGGTCCAAATGGATGCACTCAAGGATACTGCAGGAAGTAGGAGTAGATATTGCGGAGGCACTGGCCAGAATTGTCCAGTTCTCTTTAGGCTCAGGAGTGGTGTCGGAAAGCTGGGGAATTGCAAACATTACACCATTGTTCAGAACAGGGAGTAAGGTTAAATCCAGTGATGACTGGCCAGACAGTTAAGCTTGGAGGTGAGAACATTTGAAAAATGCTACATGGCACAAAGCTAACAAGGTTTACCTTCTGACCAGTTCAGGACTATTGAGGAGTAAACGGCAATATCAGGGGTTGTAATCAGATACAGGATTTCTGGGATCCTGAACTCCATAAAGTCATCAGGTGTCTTGATACTGGTGGCTAAATCTATGTTGTGAAATGTGTAGCTGGAGGGCAACTTCAGGAAATGGTTCACAGAGGGAACTAAATCTAAAGTGTCAGCGGGCAGAGGCTTCAGCAAAGAGGAGTCAGAAAGCAACAGGGAATCTTGGAAAAGCCCATGTCTGGTGAATCAAGGGGTGCATCCAGCATGAGGAAGCTTATTCCTATATGAAATAGAGAATCTGGTGAACTGGTGCGGCAACAATAATCTCTCCCTCAATGTCAACAAAATGAAGGAGACTGTCATCGACTTCAGGAAGCGTAAAGGAGAACATACCCCTGTCTACTTCAATGGGGACAAAGTAGAAAGGGTTGAGAGCTTCAAGGTTTTAGGTGTCCAGATCACCAACAACCTGTCCTGGTCCCCCCATGCCGACACTATAGTTAAGAAAGCCCACCAACGCCTCTACTTTCTCAGAAGGTGAAGGAAATTTGGCATGTCAGCTACAGCTCTCACCAACTTTTACAGATGCACCATAGAAAGCATTCTTTCTGGTTGTATCACAGTGTGGTATGGCTCCTGCTCTAGCCAAGACCACAAGGAACTACAAAAGGTCATGAATGTAGCCCAATCCATCACGCAAACCAGCCTCCCATCCATTGACTATGTCTACACTTCCCGCTGTCTCGGCAAAGCAGCCAGCATAATTAAGGACCCCACGCACCCCAGACATTCTTCCACCTTCTTCCTTCGGGAAAGAGATACAAAAGTCTGAGGTCACGTACCAACCAACTCAAGAACAGCTTCTTACCTGCTGCTGTCAGACTTTTGAATGGATTTACCTTGCATTAATTGATCTTTCTCTACACTTTAGCTATGACTATAACACTACATTCTGCACTCTCTCGTTTCCTTCCCTATGAACGGTATGTTTTGTCTGAATAGCGCACAAGAAACAATACTTTTCACTTTTTGTCAATACATGTGACAATAATAAATCAAATCAAATCAAAATGTCGGAAGACAATATAAAGGTGACTGGCAGTGAAGCTGCAACTTTAGTGACAAGTGCTGCGGATCATACAATACCAGGAAACATGACCAACATAAACCCTATGTGGCTAACCTTTCACCAAGCCTGAATCCCATTGAAAGCAACAGTAATGATGAGGGGCTGAGAAAGTCAGCTCAAGAAAAGATTGGATATCAGCTAATCCCTTGCCATTTGCCCAGATCAGTGATGCACGAAGACAATGCTGCCACCCATGTGGATTCTAATGTGCTAGCTATTGTAGCTCAGTTGAACCTGCTGATCATGCGATTACTTAGTTAAATCTGCCTTGTCATGTGAATAGTTGCCGGGAAGCCACTGTCAAACAGTTTGTAGCGGGGGTTTTGAGTGGGACTGCCTGACTTCAGGCTTTGGTGGGGGTCAAATCCCAGGCCCTAACCACTGGTGGGGGGGTGGGGGGTGGGGGGGGGTGCATTTCCTGTGGGTCTCTGGGTCCACACAAGCAGAGGTCATCAACGCGGGAGGAAACTGATCAGAGTGATCAAGAAGCAAAGCTCTTGGCAGGCGAGGGTGGAGCCTGCGCCCAGCACATGGACTGTAAAAACCAGAAGCCATGAGGAAGGAGGGAAAGGGAGCATCAGCATGGAGTAGAAGCAGAAGCCATGGACTTGGTGACATGCAACGTGGAGGAGACAATGTTACAAATAGAGCAGCTCAAAGCCTCTGACGCTGGGGAGGAGAATTGGGTCAAATTCCTGGAACTCCCTAACAGCAATGTGGGTGCACCTATATTACGGGGACTGCAGCGGTTCAGGAAGGAAGGTACCACCACCATCTCATCTTAGGGATGGGCAATAAATGCTGGCATAGCCAGTGACACCCACATGCCATGAATGAATTAAAAAACACAACTTCTGGAGACCTAGGCACACTGACAGTCCACTGTAAGTAATTTGTTTCTAGGAGTTAAGCTTTTCCAATAATGTTTATAAAGATTTGATGCTTGTGGAATAAATGATCCTAGTTTTATAACCTTTGTGCAGTTTGTGTGCTGACCTGTAACAGTTGTCTGCAATGTAGCTATGAATACCTCCTGTCAGCAACCAGCACTCAAAGAGGGATTGTCTTCCACTGCGTAACACTCACATCCATTACTTCAAATACCATCGACATCCGCTGCAAAAACCAGTTAGTAAAACATAAATTATACTTATTATGAACAATACAAACAGAATTCTCTATTTTAATAAACTCATTCCAAGCTCCTTTATGTTGTTTTCTACCCATGACATCTGTCTGAAGTTCTGTTATCCTTTGTCTAACTTATGAGATACCCGGCACAAAGGAAGCATTCATTTAAGATTTAAAATTGCCTTTTAAGTCCCGGCCACAAAAAGCAATTATCTGGCCATTGTCACATTGCTTTTTGTGGGAGCTTGCTGTGCACAATTGGTTGCCCCGTTTCCTGCATTACAACACTGTCTACATGGCAAAGATACTTCATCGACTGTAATATACTTTGAAAATGTCAGGTGGTCAGAAAAAGTGCTATATAAGTACAAATCCTTTTATTTATCTATGGCAATAGTGCACTGCAGGGGAAGTAAAACAGAGAGACAAAATTGTTCTTCAGAAAACAGTTCAGGGTAATTGGGATGATGCACATTGCCTTGCAGTGTTTGAGAAGAGTAGGAAGCTCTCCAGGTGTCCTGGCCATGAATCACATCCCTCTCTGTGAGATTCTGCACTCTAAATATTGGCTGTTGTAAGGCCACTGTTACTATCAACCTGAAACAGATGAAAAATATCAGAGGCAGGAACAGTGGGAAAGCCCAGACAGAACACAAGCCTCTTGCTTTGGCACTAATCTTGTTCTGCACTAATCTTGTTCTGCACTGTTGAAATCACTGTGAATGTACCCTAACAGTGGAAAACAAGTATTGCAGACAAATGCAGTAAAAGTCATTAACTTGTAACTAAATTTCCTCCTTGTCAGCCTTTTGTAATCGCACATGTTTATATGGAGTTAAGCAATGTATGTAGATTTGTCAATTGGGACTGGGAACTGGGATCTGAGTGGGTTCAGGACTTCTAATCTTGATGGTTGTTTCTGCTTCTGGGCCTGTTTCTCTGCACCTGCTACAGGTTAAGTTGCAATCAAATCCATCGCCACATTCCCAGAGCTCTGTCATTAGGGCTACAGTGCCAGCAAAGACAAAGTTGGAGATTTTAAAAATCTGTGTGAATATGGTCTTCCAGTCTGAATATCTAGATGGTGGGAGAACCCCGGCCATTGTATTGCAAGTTAGATGTGCTTTTACTGCAGTGATCAATTATAGGACTTTGCCCTACAAAGTTGACCAATAGATTGATTAGCACCACATATGTTTTGCAGTGTTTTCCTGAGAACTCTCGTGCATTCAAAAGTCAAGAAAACACTTTTTGGGATCTCTCGTGTAATAATCTTGTTGTAGGGAAAAATCCCTTGTACCAGTGCATTCAAGGAGGTCGAGTCGCAAGGCAAAGTTCAAAGCGTTTTTCTTTATTGTACAATTACTGGGATCCCAGGGAGAACCAACGTAACCAGCTCCGAAACAGTGGCTTGGCCACGTTGATCTCAATCCTTTCACATCAGCTCTGGATCTTTATAGGGATCCAAATTCGAGCGGGAACATTTGATTATGCATTTTTACAATATGTATAAAGTGGTCTGTCAGGTCAGGAAGTTCTCTGGGAGGCTTGTCAATTTGCATTTGTATGGTGTGTGTTTGTGTTAATGGGACTACCTGTTCTTGCCCCGGTGTTTTAATGTGTTTCCCATTATCTGAATTGACCTCATTGTTTTGTGTCTGTGTTCCCTGCTTGCGAGATTAGGTGTTAATGTCATTTTGACCTGCTGTGTGTAGGGAGATTTAATCTAATCTTTTATTCCTTTTACCCTAGTTTGTTAAGTTTCTTTGCCTGCCTTGGCCATTTTATTCCTGTAATATTTTATTGATAGTCTGGTTATGCCATATAGCCCACTCTCGGTCTTGACTCGCAGATATCCCGATCTTCCTTGGCCAAAGGCCGGTTTAAAATGCAGCTTCGCGCTGTTGCTGGGCAGAATAAGGATCTTTCGTTGGCATTGAAATTTAAAGGTCTCTCAGCTGTGCAGAGGGGGTTTGAACGAATATCCATCCGGGTGTTCCCCTTTGCATTGTAGGCACGTTATGAATGGTGCCAATATGGCTTTTGGAAAATTGCCTACTTCAGTCCCTCCTCTCGTCCAGGGGGTCCCATTCATGGCTGACCCCCCATGGACGATCTTCAGAGGTACAGTGACTTGTACAGATGTCGTCCTTGCCGTTGTTCCTCTTCCTCTGTGGCGTGGTTAAATTCTTGCATCTGGATACTGGCAGTGGGTAGCATTCTTGATGTAATATTTGCACATATCACTTTAATACAGGTTAGGCCCAGGCAGAGTGTGAACAGGATGGCTACTACTAAGATTAATCCCTTCATAATGTATGCTCCCCAAACTGTGTTAAACAGCCACCCTAACCACCCATCAGTCCCTGTTAATCCCTGTTTAAAGCTATCCAATTGCTTTTGTATCCCGGACATGGCTGCTGTTATGTTTAGTGTCTCGTCGTGTACATATGTGATGCATTTTCCTTTGATGATGGTGCATACCCCTCCTTGTCTGGCTAGCTGATAGTCTACTGCATATCTCGTTTGTTGTGTGTATAGTCTGAGTTCTGCGAGTTCTTGGTCAATTGCACCCAGTGCTTGTAGGGTGTTGTTTCCTAAAATGGTCAGTCCACATATGAAGAAATTCCTATTACTGGCGCTGATCACCCCTGCGGCGCCTCCTAGGGATAGTGTCCCCAGAAATCCATACCCCAGGGAAGACCCTAATGTGACAGGGGCCTGCCAGTCGGCGCAGAATTCTGCGCTGATGGCCCTGGTCACTATGCGTTTCTGGACATGTCCCTCGCTTGGGCACGGAACCGTGAGAGGTCTGATTGTCCCTACGGAAAAGAACCTTGGAGGCCTGTCTGTGGCCGTCATGTATACATTTTTGAATAAAAACACGTAACCTTCTTTAACCCGATAACATGCATTACCCCGGGGTCGTTTGACCACATGGTCCCATCTTGTGGGACCTTCCCTCCCCCGGGACTGTCCACTTGATTGTACCCCTTGGTGAGAATCAAATGGGTATGTCCCCGAGGCTGAGCTTACGTGGGTGCCGTTGCACTTGCCACACATAAGCTGCCTACCCGCGGTGACTGCAATGCATTTTTGTTGCTTGCAGTCACAAGTGAAGTGTCCTTCCCGGACCCGGCACTCCTGGAGAGCACAATGTGCCTCAGCGCACGAATCATTTTTAGGGACAAAGGCATGCACGCACCCCCATCCCTCTCCCTTAAAACATTGTGGGTAGTTCCCATGTGTCTCCTCCTGTTGGGGTCCCATCCCCCTTAGAATTCCCGGCTCAGTGAGCTCTACACACCTTCCTTGTATCCCTTGTTTAAAGTACCCAATATGTTCCTTGCAGGGTGCCCCCGATGTGTCAATAGTGAATAACTCTTGTGGGAGCCACCCTGGTGTTGCGATGAATAGGGAGTTTACTGATCGCGCTGAAGGGTAACAAGCGGTCCTATTCCCATAGATCTGGATGTGTGTTTTCAGGAATAGGTTTCCTTCCATGTTTGGGGGTTCTGCTCCCCTAACCCCCATGTGTTGGAGCGTATTTACAATGGTCATGGTTATTATCAAATATGTCCCTGTTCCCATATCGTTTTTTCTCAACAGTATTTTTACAGTTATAGTATATACAAAAAATAAACAGGCAATCAAATTAAAAGTAGTTTGTTCCGACGTCTTGATAGTAGATCTGGTCCTGGTTCCTGTGGAATTTGAATGAACGAAAACGGTATTCTTTAGTTCATTTGTCTTCATACAGCTTTAATTGGGTCCAGTGTTTCCAGACCCCCTGTCCCCTTATATCTATACAGGCACAGGTATCTCCGCTATTAATGACCTCGTAAGGTCCGTGCCATCTTGGGGCAAATCCTGGTTTTGCAGGAAGCACTTTTGTTAATACCCGGCTCCCGGCCTTTGGGACCTCTGGTAATATTTCTGAGTCCTCCTCTGTATCGACCTGTGCCTGATTAAAAATTACGGACCGGCGCATCCCCTTCAATTGGGTGCTAAGGTCTCGGATGTATTGACGGATCTTATCCTTTATCGGACCCACATCTGTCCAGCCTGTAATAATGTTTTCGGGTAAGTGCATTGCCCGCCCGGTCATCAGCTCGTATGGAGTCAAGCCGGTAGTTCGATTTGTGGTCGCCCTAAGCCTCATCAGAACTGCAGGTAGGACCTCTGTCCAATTTCTACCTGAGGATTGCATTGCTTTTGCCATGGTTATTTTTAGAGTCCGATTCATCCTCTCCACCATCCCGGAACTTTGTGGGTGATAGGGGATGTGAAATTTCTGTTTTATTCCTAATAATTGGCAAATGTTTTTCATAACCTTTCCTGTGAAATGTGTTCCCTGGTCCGAATCAACTTGAATTGGCATCCCCCATCGGGGAATGACTTCTGCTGCCAATATCCTGGCTACCGTTAGGGCTGTACAATTGGTTGTGGGGAATGCTTCTACCCACCTGGTGAATTGATCTACTATTACCAGGCAGTATGTTTTCCCGTGAGAGGGGGGCAATGGTCCTATGAAGTCCATTTGTATCTGTTCCCAGGGTCCCTTCGGTCTGGGTTGGTGTCCCATCTTTACCTTTATGGGCTTCCCGGGGTTGTGCTGTGCACATATAGTGCATCTGCGGCAGTATGTGGCCACATCTCGTCCCAATCCTTTCCACCACCACTCTCTCCCCAGGCTCTGTATCATTGCATCCCTGCCTGTATGGGGAAGCCCGTGGTGTAGTTCCAGTAATGTGTTCTGGATACATCCTGGCGCCAATACCCGGTTATCTTTTCTCCACACCCCGTCAGTCCCTTTAACTGCGCCCAGCTCCTCCCATCTATCTCGTTCTTGCTGTGTAATGTCCCCATGTAATTTCTGTATGTCAATTTCTTCCGGTTCTACCACTATCGCTGCAAGGGGCAGGCTTTTAATGTCGCTGTTTTCTAGTGCTTGCTGTGCCGCTGTGTCTGCAGCTTGATTCCCTTTGAAATGAATCCACCCCGGGGTGTCCCTTCCGGGTTCCCGCTGGTGGGCTTTTATTTTAATTACTGCGGCCTCTGTAGGCTGTTCACTAGCTGCTAGCAGCGCCCTTATCTGCTGTTGGTGTTTAATGGGGGTACCTCCTGTAGTAATGAACCCCCTTCTCCCCCATGCGGACATGTAATCATGGATCACACCAAACGCGTATTGGCTGTCTGTATACACATTTACTGTTTTCCCTGCTGCTAATCTTAAGGCTTGGGTGAGGGCAACTAATTCTGCTACCTGAGCGGACTGACCCCCGTCGATCCTTCCTGATTCTAGGGTTTCCAGGTTCTGGTCTACTACTGCCCACCCTGTCCTTGGTGATCCTGATACATATTTGCGGGACCCATCCACATAGAAGGTCTTATCTGCTGTTGGAAGGGGTTCGTCTCTAATCTTTCCTTCCTTGTTATCTTTGTCAATTTCTCCACAGCTGTGCGCTTCCCCAATATCTAAAATCCCTTCCGCGGGATTTTCTCCCGTGTCCCTAATGATGGTGACTGACTTGTTAGGTGGTAGGAGTGTGGCCTCCCACCTTGCCCTCCTTATATTTGAGACTGTTTTGAGTTTGCCCGTGTTTAGCATCTCTACCAATGTATGTTTTGTGTGTAGCACAATATCTCCTGTCATGACAATGGGCTCACTTATCCTCACAGCCCATGCTGCACAATCTAGGGCGGCTATGCACCTGGGCATCCCGGTGACTACTGGTCCCTCAGCCGTTGAATAATACCCTACGGGTCTCTTTCTATCTCCATGAGTCTGTGCCACTACGGCAGAATAGAAGCCGTCCTGGTTGTCACAGAAGATGTGGAACTTCTTGCTTCCATCTGGCAGTCCCAGCCCTGGGGCTGAAATTAACCAAGCTTTCAACTCTGCATATGCTGTCTCTTGCTCTTGTCTCCACTCTATACTTTCCAAGGCTGGCTTTCCTCCCTTCACTAGTCTCTGAATTGGCTCCGCGATTCTTGCAAAGTCAGGGATAAAACTCCTACTGTAATTGAATAGTCCTAAAACTTTTCGGACCCCTCTTACTGTAACTGGTCACGGCATTTCTTTAATCGCGGTTTTGCGGTCTGCGGGCATTTCTTTAATTCCCTGGGAAATTAGGTGTCCTAAGTACAGGACCTGGGGTTTTGCAATTTGTGCCTTATGTGGGCTGACTTTCAGCCCGGCTTTTGCCAATCCTTCTAGTACTGCATACAGGGCTGCCTTGTGCCCTTTTTCTGTTTTGGACGCTATTAACACATCGTCCACATACTGGAGGACTGTATTGTCCTCATGCAATTTCACCCTACTCAGGATATCGCTCATTGTTCTGTGAAATATGGCAGGACTGTGATGAAATCCCTGTGGGAGGCGAGTCCATGTATACTGTTTCTCTCCCACAGTGAAGGCGAATTTGTTTTGGGATTCTGAGTCCAGTGGAAGGGACCAGAACCCATTTGCTATATCTAGCACCGTGAAAATTTTGTGGTCTTGTGCCAATCCGTTTAAAATAGTCGAGGGGTTTGCCACAATGGGGTGTAATTTAGGTGTTACCTTGTTCAAAACTGTGTAATCGATGGTGAGCCGGTAGCTCCCATCAGGTTTTATAACTGGCCATGTGGGGGAATTGGTGGTACTGGTGGTTTCCCTGAGGATTCCCTTTTCTATTAAACCCTTGACTATTTCTACCACTGCCCCTTGCGCTTCTCTCTTGATAGGGTATTGTCGGTGGGGCTTGTGTTCCGGTCCTGGGACTTTTATCGGTTCTGTGTCGGTTAGTCCGGTATCTAATTTCGTCCTAGCCCAGGCTTCGGGAATGGAAGCGCAGATGGCTCCGAACCCTTCTTTTTCCTGGTCCCAATCTCGGGCCACTATGGTGGCTATCCCAACCGTCCCCAGGTGGCTAGCTAATGTCCCTATTCCGGTCTTCCTACCGTCAGGTTGTGGCCAAATTAGTTTCCCTTTCCCACAATCTATCAGCACCTGGTATTCCCTCATTAAATAGTTCCCCATGATTGTGCCCTCATTATTCTGACAAACGTAAAATTGCATTGGAATATACTTATGGTTGATTTCTACTAGTGTGGTTTCACTAAGATAGGCGGGTATTCTCTCTCCCCCTACCCCGGTTATGTGTATTCTTTTGTTGGTCAATGGCAGGGGTAGGTTTGTAATTGATATGGCTGCCCCCGTATCTACTAACATGTGGCATTCCCTACCCCCCACCAGGGCTTCTACATATATTCTCTCCCCCTCTTTCCTGTTTCGGATGGGAGCTACGGGTTGTGAGATTTCGACCAGTGTTGGCCGATAGGTGGGGTGGACGGACACCGGCTTTTGTCGGGATTCACTGTCTTCTGTGGGCGTGGCTACACTAATCCTCTCTTGTCTCCCATCTCCCTGGTTTGGGGTCTCTTCTAGTCACCCTAGTGGATTCCGGGAATGTGGTGCCCCCGGGGTTGGTCTATAGTTGTCTCGGGGTCTCCCATGTTTCCCCCAACATGTTGCCTCGGTGTGCCCTGCCCTGTGGCAGTGGTCACAGCGGGGCCCGCCATTCTCGGGTTTCCCTTCGAATGATGCTTCCCTGCAGAATCTAGCCATATGCCCTGGCTGGCCACATGTGTAGCAGCTGAACCCGGTTCTCCTCTTATCTCCGTTATGGGGGGTTCCAGTTCTCTCTCGTCTGGGCTTTGTCTGGGCAACCTTCCCTTCTTTTATCCCGCTAGCCCACTCGACTAGCTCGTCATAGTCTTGGGATGCTATCACCCCCATCTTAAGGATTTCTTGGTGTACCTCTGATAGCCCGTCCTTGAATGCCTGGATAAAAGCCCTGTCTCTCCTATCCACATTGTCCTGTCCTGAACATTCCCTATATACCTGGAATAATCTCTCTCCAAATTCCGATGCACTTTCCCCCTGTCCTTGTTTAGTATTTGTGATCCTGCTCCAATTAGTGGGGGAGTTCCCTAAGACCCGTTGGATTTCGGTCTTAAATAATGTGAAGGGTGCCTGCTGGTCGTCTATCTCAGCCGTTGTAGCAACGGCATGTGTCCACCTTCCTCCATTATAGTCCTGTGCTGCTTGGGTCGCTGGTCCTCCCGCCACCAACCTCCATTTATCCGCTGGACAGGCTGCACTGACCAGCTGGTGTATGTCCCTTAAATGTAACTGGTGTCCTACCCAGAGTGAATCCAATTCGCCCCAAAATCCCAGGTTTGCGCTTCTGGGTTTTAACTTCCCCAGAGATGCCATAATCTGCTGCCTTTCCCCTGGGGTAAAAGGCTTATAGGTTGCTTTTGGTTGTGCTAACGTCCCTCCTCTGGGGACTGGCGCTAGATTATAATTTTTTATGTCTCCTTCTGATGCTGGAGCGGTTGTATGTTTCTGCACTGACTCGTATGAGCGCCGAGGGTCCGTTTCCTCTGATCTCTGCGTTAGCTCCGCAGTGTGGCTTCTGTGTTCTAATTCCCTCACTCTCTCCTGCAATACCTTAATTTGTTCTGTCTCTTTGTGTCTCTCCTCCATTGAGGCATTTACCTTCTCAATTAGTCCAGCTAACTGGGTCACTAACATTACTCCCATTACTTTTGTTTTGTCCCATTTAACTCCGTCTACCCACTTTCTTTGATCTTCTAAAGTTTGTGATGCGTTCCACCCGTTCCGTTTCATCTTTGCAACAATCGCTTCTCTGGCTAACAGATACTTCAAAATGAGAGCTACTGCAGTTTCTCCCTTAACAACGTGGTCTGCCATTTTTCTGTCTAGCAGTCCTGCAACCCCCGTATGCTGGTTCCAACAGTAAAAGTGCCCCAACTCTCTCTCTTATCTCCTGTCACTGATACAGCTCCAGCACCGTCTGTATTGCTGTAGGGTCTCGTAGTGGGGTCCCAGTGGGTCTCTTCCCCTGTGCTCCCCCAACTATTCCTGACACCTCACGCTTGGTCTATTTTGTGTTGTCTTATTGGGATGTGTGCTGGGTTTTTTTTTCGTGAGTTTGTCGGCCCCTGTCCCCAGCCCCTTTAAGTACAACGCCTCCCGCTTGGCCACCACCTCCACTAGCAAGGTTGATCCGTTACCTCAAAACCTGGTACCCTGCTATGGACTGTGGTGTTCCCTACAGACGAACAAGGTTATCAAACTCCGCCCGGGTCCCTAATGGATCCTCCGTCGTCGTGTCTCTTGGTCAGGATGGATCGGGTCCCCTTTTCCTCAACACTTACACATATGTATCTGTTATCAAAGCCCCTGTTATAATTAGTAACTGTATCGACTCTGAGGTTGTTCGTCCCTTCAGAGTCTGTGTTGTTACCCGATTTACACTGTCCGTGCCTTGCACCCTGAGTGCCTGTGCCTCTTAGCGCCCGCTTCAAAACCCAACCTTAGCGTGGGAGATTTCTCCTCTTAACGTCCAGTTTAGGGTAGGGCACCTTGAGTCAAGCACTCCCTTGTCCTATTGCCTTGGCACAGACAGCGGTTTCGTCTACAATCCTGGGTTAGTTACACCAATTAGTTCTGCATGCGGTTCTTATCTTTATATTAGTCTTAATTCCTTATTCCCGTTATCAAATAGCCCAAAACCTGATATCTTTACCTCTGGTCCTCTATTCCTATTAAAGTTACTTACCTTCTTCCACGCGGTCGTTCTGACCTGTACCTTCAATTAAAAAACTTAGGCAAGATTATACAGTTCTACAAGACAACAATATTTAACACAGACAAACCCTAACCCTTAAAGGTACCTCACTTTGAACGGAGACTTGTACTCGCCCTTGACTGCTCTGGATTTTTATCAGATTCGTTTAAATTTGATCCCGGCTTCCAGACCGTGGCCACCAGTCAGAAGTCAGATATCAAATCCTGAGCCGACTACGCCATTTGTTGTCGGGAAAAATCCCTTGTACCAGTGCATTCAAGGAGGTCGAGTCGCAAGGCAAAGTTCAAAGCGTTTTTCTTTATTGTACAATTACTGGGAACCCAGGGAGAACCAACGTAACCAGCTCCGAAACAGTGGCTTGGCCACGTTGATCTCAATCCTTTCACATCAGCTCTGGATCTTTATAGGGATCCAAATTCGAGCGGGAACATTTGATTATGCATTTTTACAATATGTATAAAGTGGTCTGTCAGGTCAGGAAGTTCTCTGGGAGGCTTGTCAATTTGCATTTGTATGGTGTGTGTTTGTGTTAATGGGACTACCTGTTCTTGCCCCGGTGTTTTAATGTGTTTCCCATTATCTGAATTGACCTCATTGTTTTGTGTCTGTGTTCTCTGCTTGCGAGATTAGGTGTTAATGTCATTTTGTCCTGCTGTGTGTAGGGAGATTTAATCTAATCTTTTATTCCTTTTACCCTAGTTTGTTAAGTTTCTTTGCCTACCTTGGCCATTTTATTCCTGTAATATTTTATTGATAGTCTGGTTATGCCATATAGCCCACTCTCGGTCTTGACTCGCAGATATCCCGATCTTCCTTGGCCAAAGGCCGGTTTAAAATGCAGCTTTGCGCTGTTGCTGGGCAGAATAAGGGTCTTTCGTTGGCTTTGAAATTTAAAGGTCTCTCAGCTGTGCAGAGGGGGTTTGAACGAATATCCATCCGGGTGTTCCCCTCTGCATTGTAGGCACGTTATGAATGGTGCCAATATGGCTTTTGGAAAATTGCCTACTTCAATCTGAAGTGATTTAAATGTCCAAAGTCTTTTTAAAATGAAAAAAAATGTCAGCCCGTTTCGTTTAGAAATGAAAGCCCCTGGGCTGCTTTGATTTACAGGACATTTTGCATAGTTTAGAAAAACAAAGAGCATCTGCATTTTCAGTTTCAATAGACTATTATTTACATTTCCCAGGGTTTATTATGATAACTGAGCCCATTATGAATGCTGGGCTTTGAAATGTCTGGAATTATTTACCTCATGATGTGGAGATGCTGGCGTTGGACTGGGGTAAACACAGTAAGAAGTCTAACCATACCAGGTTAAAGTCCAACATCCAGTTGGACTTTAACCTGGTGTTGTTACATTATTTACCTCAGCAGGGGTCTGTGTTCACATTTTGATTGACAGTTTTAATGATTATCAAACAATTATCTGTCTTTGTGGTCAGCGATAAACATTTGTTTGTTTTGCAATAGATTGACCACTTGAAGAGATTTACATTTTGAATGGGTTTTATGAATGAGAGTTTTTTTTCCACTTGGAGGTGTATTTGAGTGAGGAATCTATCTGATTATTAGAAGTTTATTTTTTCAACTTTTTCAAAGAACTGAGGACTGCCCATGATGGACACTTGATGAGTAATTATGGAAGATGCATGGAGGGCATGGATAATGCATGAAGGGTACATGGGATATGTGGGGCCACAGAGGGGCATGTGGGCTGGGTGAGGCAGAGAGGGTTGAGAGTATGATGGTCTGACATTCATTATTAAAGCTGGGCCAATGTTCCAATAAATGGAGGTGGGTATTTCAGCCTCCCAGCCTTGCTATCTGGCCACCTCCTTGTTGCCGAAGGTTGCCTGTAGAGGTGGTGTGCCCAACTCCGTCCTGTCCGCACCTCTCTGACACAATAGTGTGCAGGAACTTCTTCAAAAGAAGATAGGTCTATCAGGTCAAGAAGTTTC
Organism: Mustelus asterias; assembly: GCF_964213995.1. Lineage (NCBI taxonomy): Eukaryota > Metazoa > Chordata > Chondrichthyes > Carcharhiniformes > Triakidae > Mustelus > Mustelus asterias. The sequence goes on along the minus strand of NC_135803.1, from coordinate 81,359,344 downwards.
CTAACTCCATCTTCCTGCCTCCAACACAAAATAGAATTCCAATTGTCAACGATGGTAAACCGACTCACAATTTACATATTATGTACAAGCACAGGATTAAACATGACTAGGTGATTAGCACTGCTGCCTCACAGCGCCAGGGACCTGGGTTCAATTCCAGCCTCGGGTAACTGTGTGGAGTTTGCACGCTCTCTCCGTGTCTGCGTGGGTTTCCTCCAGGTGCTCCAGTTTCCTCCCGCAGTCCAAATATATGCGGGTTAGGTTGATTGGCCATGCCCAATTGCCCCTTAGGGTCAGGGGGATTAGCAGGGTAAATACATGGGGTTACGTGGATAAGGCCGAGGTGGATTGTTACCAGTGCAGGCTCAACGGGCCGCATGGTCTCCTTCTGCACTGTAGTTAGATTTAATTTGATGGAAACCATTTGAGGAGTAGATAGTTCTTCTTGAGTCCTGGTCAACCATCTCATTATCAGATTTAACATTCATCTCACTCTGTGCCTGACTGTTGTGTGAAAAAAGAACTGCTGCTTTTATCTCGAATAAAAGTATATCTCCCTTCAAAACCATTAGCTATGCATTGCACTTTGGATGGTTCTCAGACACGTGCTAAGTTGCTAGAGCTATTGATGTCTGTCTTTACCCCTTTGCATGAATTTAATTACATCAATGTGCATTTATAATGTCAAATAAATTACACAAAGGGAAATAAAGGCGAGGATTTTACCAACACACAATCTTACTGCCAGGACCAAACTGGTGGCACGTTGGCACAGTGGTTAGCACTGCTGCCTCACAGCGCCAGGGACCCTGGTTCAATTCTGACCTTGGGTGACTGTGCAGAGATTGCATGTTCTGACCGTGTCTGTGTGGGTTTCATCCATGTGCTCCGGTTTCCTCCCAGACTCCAAAGATGTGTAGGTTTGCTAAATTGCACCTTAGTGTCCAAAGATGTGTAGGTTAGGTGGACTAGCTATGGTAAATGCGTGAGAGTTTTGGGGTTAGGGTGAAGGGGAGGGCTTGAGGAAGATGCTCTTTTAGAGAGTTTGTGCAGACTTGATGGGCCGGATGGCCTCTTTCTACACCACAGGCATTCTGTGGTTCTACGGGTCCTAAAATTTGCATACAACAGGGGTTTTATTGGCAATGGCCAAAGAGACCAGGACTGCTGTTCCGTTAAGGACAGTAGCCTGCCATTTCCAGCCACTGGCACAATGAGTGCTGTAGCCTTGGCAGCTCCAAAGATACAGCTGGCCACTGCTGAGGCCGCAGAGAGAAGGAAAGGGTGCCTTCATATTGACGTGCCCTTGAAGGACTGACAAATAAGGCAGTTATGTGAAGGGGGTGTGGTGTGGCAGGAAAACCCTGGCATTTGGAGGGCTGATCCCTCCAGAGGCAACAGAGGCAGCCATGCCAATGGTGGACCCCTCAGATGACCATGACCTGAGCAAAGGCAAGTTATCCTTCAGGAAACCACTGGGAGACAGCTAGCAGATTCATAATGCAGCAGGGAGGAGGTAGTTCTGAGTAAAATAATAGGGGTTACAAAACGACCACCAATAGCTAATTAATTACCTTAATTAGCTGCCTGTCCCTGGGCAGCAGCTGCCTAAATCGCTGCTGTTTCTGCATTTGTTTTTATCGCTTATAGTTTGTAAAGTTTATATTTTATGCTCTATCACTCACTTAGGGCCATATTCTGTAGTAATGAGGACAAGGAAAGAAGGGCCCAAGAGTAATTGATATCATTTGATTTTAAGTTCTTCCAAAAGATTTAATTCAAAGGAGTAAGTCGTGGCAGGAGTGTTCAAAGCCATGGTGTGCTCCTTGTGCTTTATGTGGGAAGCTGGGAACATTTCCATTGCCCGGGGCCAGCAGTAAGTGTCTCCAGCTGCAGCTTCTAGAAGCCCAGGTTACGGAGTTGGAATGGCGTCGGGAACACTGTGGAGCATCTGCAAGGCAGAGAGGATTGTGGCTAGCATGTATAAAGAGATGCTCACACCGCAGGCTAAGATTCCACAGGCAGGAAGGGAATGGGTGACTACCTGGCAGACCAACTAGTTAAAACGATTAGGCAGGCAGTGCATGAAGCTCCTGTGGCCATTCCCTTGCAAAGCAGATATACTGCTTTGTGTATTATTCTGGGGGGTGGGGAAATGGCTTCACAGGGGAAAGCAGCAGCAACCAAATTTTTGTTGCACCATAGTTGGCTCTGCTGCATAAAAGGAGTAAAAAGTTTGGAAATGCAATCGTTATAGGGGATTCAACTGTAAGGGAAAGAGACAGATGTTTCTGTGGCCGTAAAAGAGACTCCAATATTGTATATTGTCTCCCTGGTGTGAAAATCAAGGATGTCTCGGAACAGCTGCAGGACATTCTGGAAGGGGAGGGTGAACAGCCAGTGGTCATGGTATACATTGGTACAAATGACAGGCTAAAAACAAAGGGATGAGATCCTAAAAGCAGAAGAGAGGGAGTTAGGAAGAAAGTTGAAATGTAGGACCTCAAGGGTAGTGATCTCAGGATTACCAACTGTGCCACGTTCCAGTCAGAGTATAAATAGAAGGTTATGTCAGATGAATATGTGGCTAAAGAGATGGTGCGAGGAAGAGGGTTTCAGATTTCTGGAGCATCGGGACCGGTTCTGGGGATCAGTACAAACTGGACGGTTAACACCTGGGCAGGACAAGGACTGATATCCTTGACGGAGTATTTGCTGGAGTGTTTGGAGAAGGCTTTTAACTAAAATGATAGGTGGATGGGAACTATGCAAGGAATCAGAGGAGGGGGAATCAAGGGCAAGTACAAAATAGAGAAAGGAGAATAAGAAAAGTGATAGGCAGAGAAATCAAAGGACAGACTCAAACAAGGCCACAGTGAATAATGGAAATGAGACAAGTAATGTTAAAAAGTCAAATCTTAAGGCTTTGTGCAAATTGATGTAAATGGATATGATATAGTCAGGATTTTGGAAACATGGCTGCAAGTTATCAGGGATGGAAACTGAACATCCAGCGGCATTCAGTATTTAGGAAAGACAGATAAAAAGGAAAAGGCGGTGGAGTTGCATTGCTGGTTAAAGAGGGTTTAATGCAATTGTGAAGAAGGATATTAGCTCTGTCGATTTAGAATCTGTATGGTTGGAGCTGAGAAACACCAGAGGGCAAAAAACATTGATGAGGGTTGTATATAGACTCCCAAACTGTAGCGGGACTGTAGTTGGGAATGGCATTAAACAGGAAATTAGAGACACATGCAATAAAGGAACATCATCAGGATTTTAGTCCAGGTATAGATTGAGCAAATCAAATTAGTTAGAATACCATAGAAGAGGAATTCCTGCAGTAGTGACAGGATGATTTTCTGGACCAATACGTTGATGACACAACTAGAAAATAGGCCATCCTAAACTGGGTACTGTTAATGAGAAAAGAATCATTGGCAATCTCGTTATGCAAGGTCCCTTGGGGGTGACCATAATATGATACAATTTTTCATCAAGATGTAGTTCATTCTGAGATCAGGATCCTGAATCTTAATAAAGAATACAATGAAATGAAGCAAGAGTGATGGATTGGGAAATGTTACTTAAAGGGAAGATGGTGGATAGGCAACGGCAAACATTCAAACAGCGCGTGGGTGAACTGCAACAATTGCTTATTCTTGTCTGGCACAAAAGTAAAATGTGAAAGGTGGCCAAACCACTACAAGGGAAATTAGAGATAATATTAAATCGAAGGAAGAAGCATACAAATTGGCCAGAAAAACAGCGGACCTGAGGATTGGGAGCAGTTTGGAATTCAACAAAAGAGGACAAAAGGACTGATTAAGAAGGGGAAAACGGAGTACATAGGTAAGCTTACAGGGAACATAAAAACTGACTAAAATCTTCTATAGGTATATGAAGAGAAAACAATTGGTGAAGACAAATGTAGGTCCCTTACAGTCAGAAACAGGGGAATTTATAATGGGGAACAACAAAATGGCTAACCAACTAAATATATACTTTGATTCTGTCTGCACAAAGGAGAACACAAATAAGATACCAGAAATGTTGAGAAAAACAAGGTTTAGGGAAAGGGAGGAACTGAAGGAGATCAGTATTAGTAGGGAAATAGTATTGGTGAAACTGACGGGATTGAAGACCGATAAATCCCCAGGGCCTGATAATCTTCATCCCAGAGTAATTTCGGAAGTGGCCTGAGAAATAGTGGATGCATGGTGGTCATCTTCCAAGATTCTATAGACTCTGGAACAGTTCCTACAGATTGGAGGGTAGCTAATGTAACCCCACTATTTAAAAAGGGAGGTAGAACAAAAACAGGAAATTATAGATCGGTTGGAGACTTGGGCGGAGAGATGGCAGATGGAGTTTAATCCGGACAAATGTGAGGTAATGCATTTTGAAACGTCTAATACAGATGGGAAATATACAGTAAATGGCAGAACCCTTAAGAGTATTGATAGGCAGAGGGATCTGGGTGTACAGGTATACGGGTCATTAAAAGTGGCAATGCAAGTGGAGAAGATAGTCAAGTAGGCATACGGCATGCTTGCCTTCATCGGCTGGGGCATTGAGTTTAAAAATTGGCAAGACATGCTGCAGCTTTATAGAGCCTTAGTTAGGCCGCACTTGGAATATAGTGTTCAATTCTGGTTGCCACACTACCAGAAGGATGTGGAGGCTTTGGAGAGGGTACGGAAAAGATTTACCAGGATGTTGCCTGATATGGAGGGCATTAGCTATGAGGAGAGGTTGGAGAAACTTGGTTTGTTCTCACTGGAGCGACGGAGGTTGAGGGGTGACCTGATAGAAGTCTACAAGATGATGAGACGCATGGACAGAATGGATAGTCAGTAGCTTTTTCCCAGGGTGGAAGAGTCAATTACTAGGGGGCACAGGTTTAAGGTGCGAGGGGCAAGGTTTAAAGGAGCTGTATGAGGCATATTTTTTACACAGAGGGTGGTGGGTACCTGGAACTCGTTGCCAGGGGAGGTAGTGGAAGCGGATACGGTAGTGACTTTTAAGGAGTGGCTTGACAAATATATGAATAGGATGGGAATAGAGGGATATGGTTCCCGGAAGGGTAGGGGGTTTTAGTTAAGTCAGGCAGCATGGTCGGTGCAGGCTTGGAGGGCTGAAGGGCCTGTTCCTGTGCTGTAATTTTCTTTGTTCTTTGTTCTTTATAGACAAGAAAGCCTGACATTAGTTGTTGGGAAAATTCTAGAATCTATTATTAAAGATTTTGTAGCAAAACACTTGGAAAACAGTGGCACAATCAGACACAGTCAGCATGGATTTAGGAAAGGGGAATCATGCTTGACAAATCTATTGGATGTAACTAGTAGAATTGATAAGGAGGAGCCAGTGGATGTGGTTTATTGGGCCTTTCAGAAGGCTTTTGATAATGTCCCACATAAGAGATTAGCATATAAAATTAAAGCACATGGGATTGGGTGCAGTTTATTGAGATGGATAGAAAGCTGGTTTCCAGACAGGAAACAAATAATAGGAATAAACGTGTCTTTTTCCAAATGGCATGCAGTGACAAGTGGGATACCACAGAGATCAGTGCTGGGATCCCAGCTATTTCCTATATAAATGATTTAGATACAGGAACTAAATGTAACATCTCCAAATTTGCAGGTATCACAAAGCTGTGTGGGAGGGTGAGCTGTGAGGAGGATACAAAAATGCTTCAGTGTGGTTTGGACAAATTGAATGAGTTTGCAAATGCATGGCAGATGCACTATAACGTGAATAAATGTGAGATTATCCACTTTGGTAGTAAAAACGGGAAGGAGATTATTATCTGAATGGCTATAAACTGAGAGAGCACAATGTTCAACAGGACCTTGGTGTCCGAGTACACCAATCGCTGAAAGTAAGCATGCAGGTGCAGCAGGCCATAAAGAAGGCAAATGGTATGTTGGCCTTCATAGCGAGGTTTGATTTGATTTGATTTATTATTGTCATATGTATTAACATACAGTGAAAAGTATTGTTTCTTGCGCGCTATACAGACAAAGCATACCATTCATAGAGAAGGAAACGAGAGAGTGCAGAATGTAGTGTTACAGTCATAGCTAGGTTGTAGAGAAAGATCAACTTCATGCAAGGTAAGTCCATTCAAAAGTCTGACAGTAGCAGGGAAGAAGCTGTTCTTGAGTCGGTTGGTACGTGACATCAGACTTTTGTATCTTTCCCGACGGAAGAAGGTGGAAGAGAGAATGTCCAGGGTGCGTGGGGTCCTTAATTATGCTGGCTGCTTTGCCGAGGCAGTAGGAAGTGTAGACAGAGTCAATGGATGGGAGGCTGGTTTGCCTTTTGTAGTTCCTTGCAGTCTTGGGCAGAGCAGGAGCCATACCAAGCTGTGATACAACCAGAAAGAATGCTTTCAATGGTACATAGAGTCATAGAGGTTTACAGCTGGAAACAGGCCCTTTCGCCCAACTTGTCCATGCCGCCCTTTTTTTTAAAACCCCTTGGCTAGTCCCAATTGCCCGCATTCGGCCCATATCCCTCTATACCCATCAAACCCATGTAACTATCTAAGTGCTTTTTAAAAGACAAAATTGCACCCACCTCTACTATTACCACTAGCAGTTTGTTCCAGACACTCACCACTCTCTGTGTGAAAGAATTGCCCCTCTGGACAGTTTTGTATCTCTCCCCTCTCACCTTAAACCTATGCCCTTTAGTTTTAGACTCCCCTACCTTTGGGAAAAGATATTGACTATCTAGCTGATCTGTGCCCCTCATTATTTTATAGACCTCTATAAGTTCACCCCTCAGCCTCCTACGCTCCAGAGATAAAAGTCCCAGTCTATTCAGCCTCTCCCTATAACTCAAACCATCAAGTCCCGGTAGCATCCTAGTAAATCTTTTCTGCACTCTTTCTAGTTTAATAATATCCTTTCTATAATAGGATGACCAGAATTGCACACAGTATTCCAAGTGTGGCCTTACCAATGTCTTGTTCAACTACAACAAGACGTTCCAACTGCCGTATTCAATGTTCTGACCGATGTAAAAGTTGGTGAGAGTCCTAGCTGACATGCCAAATTTCCTTAGTCTTCTGAGAATGTAGAAGCATTGGTGAGCTTTCTTAACTATAGTGTCAGCATGGGGGGACCAGGACAAGTTGTTGGCGATCTGGACACCTAAAAACATGAAGTGTTCGACCCTTTCTACTTCATCCCCGTTGATGTAGACAGTGGCATGTTCTCCTTTACGCATCCTGAAGTCGATGATAATCTTCGTTTTGTTGACATTGAGGGAGAGATTATTGTTGCCGCACCAGTTCACCAGATTCTCTATCTCATTCCTGTACTCTGTCTTGTCATTGTTTGAGATCCGACCCACTATGGTGGGATCGTGAGCAAACTTGAAAATCGAATTGGCGAGGATTCGAGTGCAGGAGCAGGGATGTCTTGCTGCAATTATACAGAGCCTTGGTGTAATGACTTCAAACAGGCTATTGAAGTTGGCCTATTGGAGTACGAACTCCCTGATTAAGGATCCAATTGATGCGCCAATCAGGGAGTCTTTGCCTTGTACTTAACTAGGACGATCAGTTCATCTGGCACTCTCGGAGATAGGTTGCTAACTATAGCACTCTGTGTACTGCTGATAAAGCTTGTAAATAAAGGGATTTTGGTGAAGGGACTTCTGCTCCGAAGACTTATTATAGTGGCGATGAGGAAAAAGAAACAACCTGAAGGAACTTTTTTGCTATCAGCCGCTACACATTGGGGGTAAGCCATTGCCTGGCAAACATGCCTCTGTTTGGGAAATTGGATTATTTTGACCCTGCGGTGGAAGACTGGGCCCAGTATTTAGAACAGATAAGTTATTTCTTCAGAGCTAACAACATAGTCTCAGATGAAAAGCAACGGGTTATTTTGCTGACCGCTTGTGGACCATCAGCTTTCGCTGTTATGTGCAGATTAACCTTTTCGGAGACACCAGACACAAAAACCTTCCAGGAATTGACAGACTTAGTAAAAGAGTATTATGACCCTAAGCCACCTCTGATCCTGCGAAGGTACAGGTTTTACTCTGCATTCCGAGAGACAGGGGCGTCAGATGAGATTAAGGTGATTAGCAGGGGCTTGTGAATTTGGATTTACATTAAATGAGATGCTCCGAGATTGATTGGTATGCGGATTCAATAATATGACCACACAAAAAAGTCTGTTGGTGAAGGCCCAGCTGGACTGCAAACAAGCATTACAGCTGGCTTTGTCCTTGGAAAAAGCGACGCGCGGACCACATGAGTTACAGGATATTCCAATGGAGGTCGATGCCCACACCAGTGCATCTGGGTTAAGGGACCACCACTGTGGAGGAGGCTACTATATTACCACCCTCAGGAAGGATTTGGATACAAGGGAACTCAGGTCTGACCACAGAGCCACTCCTAAACAAGGGCGAATTAGGACTGGACACATAGCAGCCCCTGCAGAATCCCACCCAGCAAGATATTGCAACTGTTGACAGTATCCAGAGTTGGAGAAGAAAAATAAAGTTCCAAAACTGACATTTCGGAAAACGGCAAGTAGGCTGGGGTACAGGGGAATGCACACCCTGGAAGCTCCATCCACCTCCAACGAGGAACAGCTACTTTGTATCGCAATTACCATATCGGAACCTATTAAATTATCCATAAGTTTAAACGCACGTCCAATATTAATGGAGGTCAACACAGGTGGAGCCATATCTGTGGGAGGGGAGAAAGTGTTCAACAAAATTTGCACTGGACTCTAACCCTTACCCTTAACCGAGACTTCGGCAAGATTGAGGACCTATACAGGGGAACCACTGAGAGTGTTGGGCACAACACATGTGCCTGTTACTTATGGAAAGCAACTGGTTAGGCTACCATTAATGGTAGCGGAAGGTTCAGGAACGAGCCTATTGGGACGAAATTGGCTGAAGGAGATCCAACTAGACTGGATAAACATTTTTCAGTTAGAAGATGGTCGCCTAAGTGAAGTCCTGTTCAAATACTTTTGAGTATTTCCAATTTTTTCCAAAAAAATTCAAATTTTTTGAAAAGGAACAATCAAAGGAGGAAAAGCTCGATCTGGAGGCAGTCCCAAAATTTTGCACGGCCCAGACGGTACCATTCGCATTATGGGAAAAGGTGGAGACGGAAATCAAAAGATTGGAGCGCGGAGGCATAATAAAACTGTCCAGTCTGCAGAATGGGCGGCACCCATGATGACTATTATAAAGCCGGATGGCTCGGTTCATCTTTGTGGAGAATTTAAATAGACAATAAATCGCTACTCACAACTTGATAAATACCCAGTTTCCTGGATTGAGAATCTATTCGCACAGCTGGCAGGAGGACTCTTATTCTCTAAACTATACATGAGTCACACATACCGACAGCTGAAGCTGGATGAAGATTCACAAAAATTTTCCACAACCAAAGGGTATTTTTCAGTGTACAAGATTACCCTTTGGGGTATCGTAAGCCTGTGCGATATTTCAGAGAACAGTGGAGGACATACTACAAGGGTTACCACAGGTCACCATTTACCTGGACAATGTCCTCATCACCAGGAAAACAAGGGTAGAACACCTGCAGAACCTGGAGGAAGTCCTTAGAAGGTTTTCAGGTTTAAAGAGGGAGAAACGTGTTTACTTAGTAGCGCAAGTAACCTATCTGGGTTACAAAGTCGATAAGCCAGACCTTGGAGGATCAAAGATGCCCTGGCCTCCACCACAATCAAGGAGTTACAGTCATTTTTAGGGCTGGTGATGTATTATACAAAACAGGGCCTCCATCCTGGACCCCCTACATCAGCTACTAAAAAAGGGGCAAGCCTGGAATGGTCAGCCCGCCAAGACTGGGCCTTTAAGAAAATCAAACAACAACTCTCCTCAGCAAATGTTTTTGCGCATTATGAACCCAGGAAAGAGTTAGTGCTCACTTGCGACACGTCTCCATAAGGCATTGAATCATAGAATCATAGAAACCCTACAGTGCAGAAGGAGGCCATTCGGCCCATCGAGTCTGCACCGACCACAATCCCACCCAGGCCCGACCCCCACATATTTTACCCGCTAATCCCAGGACTCTAAGGGGCAATTTTTTTTTTAACCTGGCCAATCAACCTAACCCGCACATCTTTGGACTGTGGGAGGAAACCGGAGCACCCGGAGGAAACCCACGCAGACACAAGGAGAATGTGCAAACTCCACACAGACAGTGACCCGAGCCGGGAATCGAACCCGGGACCCTGGAGCTGTGAAGCAGCACTGCTAACCACTGTGCTACCGTGCCGCCATTGTTGTAGTTCTGGCACATAGATGGCAAAATGGAGAGGAACGGCCTATAGCATATGCCTCCAGGACCCGAGCAATCATGGAATGGAAGTACGCCCAGATCAAATAAGAAGACTGGCTGTAATTTTTGCACTAAAGAAATTTCACCAGTACCTATATGGCTGGAAATTCACGATCATCACTGATCACAAACCATTGCTGGGTTTGCTCAAAGAGGACAAAGCAGTGCCACCAATTGCATCAGCCTGGATCCAGCGCTGGGCATTATTATTGGTAGCCTACCAGTGTCAGCTGGAGCACCGGCCGGGAACTCGGGTAGCAAATCTACCGATCCCCTAAGCTGGCTACCATTACCAGCCACCCCACCGTTGGTACCCAGAGTAAAAGAAACAGTGATGATGCTGAACTTTCTGGATACCCTCTCGGTGGCCGCACACAACATATGCCTGTGACGCAAAAGGACCCAGTACTTGCAAAAGTAAAACACCTGATACCAGCGGGGGAAATGGAAAGAACAGTCCAACCACAATTCCACCCCTATTGGAGCAGAAGAGAGCAGATGACCATAGAAGATGGGATACTGCTATGGGAGCACGGATCATAGTCCCAAGTCAGGGTTGTCGGGCCATACTGGCCGAAATACATCATGGGCACCCAGGAATGTCCAAGATGAAGATGCTGGCCAGGAGCTCTGACTGGTGACCGTCTTGGGTGCAGATATAGCGGCATTGGTCGGTCGGTGCCAGGAATGCCAACAAGGGCTGAAGGTGCCACCAGCAGCCCCGCTGCACCCATGGAAATGGCCAGGTAGACATGGACTCGACTGCACATCGATTTTGCAGGCCTGTTTATCGGTTCCGTGTTTTTGATAATAGTAAACATCGATTTTGTAGGCTTGTTTATGGGTTCCGTGTTCTTGATAATAGTAAACATCCACTCAAAATGGTTGGACGTCTACAAGGTGAATTTGGGAAACAAAACGACAAATGCACGGTTTGTTTTTGACACACGGAATTGCAGAGATGTTAGTCTCGGACAATGGATCAGCTTTTACCAGCCAAGAATTCATCAGATTCATGAAGTCGAATGGGATTTGACATATCAGGACAGCACCGTATCATCCAGCGTCGAATGGGCTTGTGGAGAGACCTATCCAGAAGTTAAAAGCCGGGTGAAAGAAACAGCCAGTGGTGTCAATGGACACCAAACTCTCCCACTGGTTGTTTGATTACAGGACAACACCACATGCCACCATGAGAATAGTACTGGCAGAACTGCTCATGGGCACTCAACTCTGCACCAGGATGAGCTTGCTATTCCCAAATCTGGGGGGGAGGGTGGAAAAGCACCAAGAGGCGCATTGCAGGGGCCACGACAACAGTCATCGGGAGAGGCATTTCGACGCTGGCGAAAGTCTGGATGAGGAACTTCACAAATGGTCCCACGTGGATAGCGGAAACAGTCGAGTCCAGGACAGAACATGTATTCTACCGGGTACGTGTGGGAGAGGCTGTCTTAAGAAAGCACCCAGACCAGGTGCGGACCTCCAATTCGTCACCTGTCTCAGAGCCGAATCAGCCCAGCAGGCCAAGGACCGAGGAGAGTCTTTCCCGACGGGCCAGCCCCGCCTCTCCAGCACCCCTGGTGGTGAGAACCTTTGATTCCGAGATGGACACGGTGGGCGAAGCCACGGCTGTTCCCCTACCTCTGGAGGGAGAGGGCAAACCAGCCCTTCTTAAATAAAGGAAGTAGACAAAAGGTGGGTAACTACAGGCCGGTTAGCTTAACGTCCGTAGTTGCAAGAGGCTCCTAGAGTTTAGAAGAATGAGGGGGGAGTCTTATAGAAACCCATAATATTCTAACAGGACTAGACAATATTAAAGCTCTATGACTGAGGATGGAGTGCTTTTGGTTTGGGTTTGAAGGCGAAGTAGGCGAAGTAGGTTGAACAGTTTCCTGTCTTTTCTGTAGATTATCTCCACACTACGGGTAATTTACTGGACGTGACAGGCAGTATTGCAGTGAGGAAAATGAAGAATAAAGTTGGTGCAATGATACAGACTTGTTTGACCCCAGTTTTCACTGACATAGGGTTTGTTGTGGCTTGTTGCCGATGATAATGGTTTACATGTCGTCATGGAATGGCTGGAGGATGGCGACAAATTTCTGAGGACAGTTTAATTGTGGAGGATACTCCATAATAAGCTGTTGCTTGGTGCCATTTTGCTTCAAAAATTCAACAAGGAATTCCATCTGCTCAAGGAGTTTTGTTGCTTTTCAGCTCTCAAATTCACTTTGCAACTTCATTCTGATTAGGGTAACAGCGAGACTGAGTTGAAACATCTCTGCACAGATGCTGCTAGACCTACTGAGTATTGTAGCGCTTTCTGTTTTTATATCAGATTCGCGAAATCCACAGCATTTCGCTTTAATTTGAGGCGATTTTAGGACATGTGACCCCTTGTTCCTCAGTTTCAATAAAATTATTTGTTGGCATTTTCAAAGGGTTGCTATTATGTCATTGTGAATGCTTGGCTGTGTTTCAAAAGTTACAGTTAACTCAGCAGCAGGTTCTGAACTTCCAATTCGATTTGAAGTTTAAAGGGGCTATTAAGTCATCAACTGTTGTTGATGTGGCTGCTGAATAGGAGTGTATTTGTTTTTATAACTGGTTTACCATTTAATTCCATGAGATTTAAAATCTTTGAATGGATTTCATGAATAGGATTTTGTTCTATCAAGTGTGCCTGAGAAGTCTATTGTTTTCAGCTCCCCATAATCCCTGAGGTCTACCAATGGTGAATATTGGGTAAGTGGATATGGAGGTGGCATGGGGGCATGAGGGGGTATGGTGATGGGTGGGGGCATGAGTGGAAAATTTCCCAACTCAAGCTACTCGCCTCAGGAATGAAAATCCATCTCTTAAAGGAGATGGGAGTGGTGGAACATCAGAGTGCTTCAGGAGGAAATTCATGAGCTTAGGTTTGAGGCCTCTGAAGGCTCAGCCAACAGTGCTGGAGGAATTAAAGTTGGGATTGTTCAAGCAGCCAGAATTAGATGAATATAAAAATCTCAAAGAGTTGACAGCATTTTGAAACAAAGATTGAGGGTTTTAAAATTGAGGTGTTGCTGGATTTCTGATATCTAGGAGGCAGTTTGAAGCATGCAGACTCTCAGAGGCATTGAAACAGCAATCCTGAAGCATCTTGAACGACAGTGAATGGATGTTAGGACAGAATGGAAGACTTAAAACTTCTGGAGGGGAGAAGAAATCTCCTCTCAAAGGGATTTAATTTATTATAGTTCTTCTAAATGCAGCCACAGTGTGTGAGGCGCGAGGGAGTCAATTGCATTCTGCTAAACATGCTGTGCTCAGTCAGGAACTGATAGAAACCTTCCAGGATCGTTGTGTTGAGATTGTGAGCAGCCGAATAAACTGCGAGCAGATTTCTCGTTCGCTGGCAACCATCCACGAAACAAGTGCAGTCGGCTCTGGAAAATAAACAGCCTGAGGCATTGTGTGAACAAGTTATAAATTACTGCTTATTATTAAACAACAAAATCTCAACAAGTCATCAACTGAATGTTAAACTACAGGAACCCTACATGGGGAGCTAAAATGTCAATGGCTTTGTTTTGTATTTCTAACATGCAAATAATTTCTTCAGCACACCAACTGACCTTTTCAGCCTGAAATAAATATTTCTGAGCTCTGGGAGCTATAGAAGGTCTAAGAAGCTGCAGAAAGCCTCACTGGTCATGTAATAAAACTAGATGATAGGCAGCTATCAAATCCAGGCTAACATCTGAGTTTGCATTGGAGTTTTGAAAAGATAGGAGTGAAAATGATCTTTGGGAATAACAAAGAACAAGTGATTTACAATAATCACTGAAAAGCATACTGTCCTGGATGACACATGGCCTTAATTTACACATTGCCCTGATTTACAAACTGCCTTCATTTACACCCTCCCTGATTTCCATTTATCCTGATTTACACACTCCCTGATTTACACACTCCCTGATTTACACACTCCCTGATTTACACGCTGCCCTGATTTACACGCTGCCCTGATTTACACGCTGCCCTGATTTACACACTCCCTGATTTACACACTCCCTGATTTACACAGTGTGGGTAGGATCTTGAGCCTGTGTGCACCGCCCGCGGGAATGGCGGCGTGGACTCAAAATGCTGTGAGTTCTGAAAAGTGTGATTCTTGCCGGCAAAGTCACCTTTTCCGATTTTGAATGAATCTCGCCAGCAGAGTGATTTGGAAGGCGACAGGAAAGGGCAGGGACCTAATTTGAATGTGTCAACATATAATTGGTGAGCACTCACTCTAGATATTCAGTTGGCGCCAGTGTGACGTCACAGCGGCACCATTTACAACAGGTCTCCATAGGTGTGAACCTGGTGCCATTAACTCCAAGGCTCCAAGGGGGATATTGGAGGTGAGCACTCAGGCAGCCATTATTTCTCCAGCAGTCTTAACACTCAAGGGGCACGAGGGAGAATGCTGGGGATGCAAAGAAGTACAGCCTGGGGCCAGGGGTGAGGATCATTGTCACCATCGGGGGGGGGGGGGGGGGGGCGGGGTGGCATTGCAGGGTTGTGATTATGTGGGTTATTCACAGGCCTTACCTTCCCTCCATATTGGGTCACCCTTGCTTGGAGTGGATGTACTGGCTGCCAAGCAGGCATTGCTTCCCAGTTCCTCATGCTGTGTTTGTGTTCAAACAATAGCTGAGTGGGTACCCTTCCTATTGGAGCTGCAAATTGGTTGAGAGGTGGCTATAACAGAGTGGCAGTACTGGGGGCGACTATGAGGTTCTGGGAGCCTTCTTTGTGAGAGGCCAAACTGCAAGGGCAGTGTGGGGGTATCAGTGTTGGGCCAGTACCCTGCCTCATGAGATATAAAGACCCTCTCACTTAGGGAAGGGCGAATGCAGCGAAACCTAAAACCCTCACTCTATCAATGGTGTGAGGCCAAAGGACCTTACTGGACAGGAAGTTCAAATCCATTTCTCTGTGAACTCTGGCTCTCAGGTACAGCAGTGAGAGCGCATTGATTGCTCTCATGCAAGGCTGTTTTAACTGCACAGCATTAAAGACCCCGAAGAATGAAGCTGTGCTCTAGGGAATTGATTCAAAAACGAATTGCATACCTCTTAGAATTCAGCCATGTCTCATTAAGATGAATGTTGTTACCAGAATGACCAACTGATGATTCTTTGAGGAGTCCAGCATGCCAGTTTAATATTCAGAGCTAGATCAAGTTGCACGGTCTGGGGACAAAGGTTAACTCAGGCTGTGACCCAGACTATCGTCATCCCTTTGTGTGCCCGATGAGCCCGGTCGTCCTCCATGGAATAGAGAGGCAGCTGAAGTGAGATCCAGAAGCCCTGCTATTCTCTGGCGCAGATACTCGTATGTTCCCACCAGTGCCTGCACTATGCAGTTGAAGTCCTGCACCAGGGAGTCCATGCTCTCTGACATGAGCTGGTCATGTGCTGAACTATGGAGCAGACATCTCCTTCCACGGAAGGCACGTCTTGTGCTGAACTGCAGATGCCACCCTCGTAATGTTGGCCTTGTGCTGGAGTGATGCTACCATCTCCTCATCCAGTCAGCCTTGCAGTCTGAGGAAGAATGCTGTAATCTCTTCCTGATGCTCGCGACACTGCCTTTGCAGCTCCAGTAGCTCTGGGATGACCAGACCCAGGGGCACATCATTGGCAGGGGCCCAACAGAGTCCTGGCCTCTGACATCCGTCGAAGTGTCGGTTCCCTGGGACGTCCCTGACTCCGCCTGCTATAGATCTTCAGCTGTGAGATGCTCACCAGTGAGTTTTCCAGAAGCCTGTTTACTTAGTGATCCCACCAAGATGTGAGTATCTGTGCTGGTGTCAGGTATGGGTAACAGCTGTGATGCCTCTCCAGTGGGGTCCAAGAAGTCTCCCTCCAAGCTCATGTCCAGTGGGTCCAAGGGGTGCAAGGATGGTCCAGGCTGCTCGGCTGCTTTGCCTGCAAGAAAAGGGAGATGGCGTTTGTGCTTTACAGGGGATAAGGGAAGTAACATTGATTACTATATCCACTATGTCTGAGAGACCAAGCATTGACTGGGTGATCGCTTTGCTGAGCACCATGGGTCTGTGTGCAATCAGGACCTTGACCTTCCGGTTGCTTGCCATTTTAACACATGATCCTGCTCCCATGTCCACATGTCTGTCCTTGGCTTGCTGCAATGCTGTGGAGATGCCGGCGTTGGACTGGGGTAAACACAGTAAGAAGTTTAACAACACCAGGTTAAAGTCCAACAGGTTTATTTGGTAGCAAAAGCCACACAAGCTTTCGAGGCTCTAAGCCCCTTCTTCAGGTGAGTGGGAATTCTGTTCACAAACAGAACTTATAAAGACACAGACTCAATTTACATGAATAATGGTTGGAATGCGAATACTTACAACTAATCCAGTCTTTAAGAAACAAAACAATGGGAGTGGAGAGAGCATCAAGACAGGCTAAAAAGATGTGTATTGTCGCCAGACAAGACAGCCAGTGAAACTCTGCAGGTCCACGCAACTGTGGGGGTTACAGATAGTGTGACATGAACCCAATATCCCGGTTGAGGCCGTCCTTGTGTGTGCGGAACTTGGCTATCAGTTTCTGCTCAGCGACTCTGCGCTGTCGTGTGTCGCGAAGGCCGCCTTGGAGAACGCTTACCCGAATATCAGAGGCTGAATGCCCGTGACCGCTGAAGTGCTCCCCAACAGGAAGAGAACAGTCTTGCCTGGTGATTGTCGAGCGGTGTTCATTCATCCGTTGTCGCAGCGTCTGCAATGCTCCAGTGAAGCTCAACGCAAACTAGAGGAACAGCATCTCATCTTCTGGCGAGGTACTTTACACCTTCCGATCTCAACATCGAATTCAACAACTTCAGATGATTCACTCTACCTCACCTCGGCCCCCTTTATTTTCATTCTATTTTTAAATTTTTTTTACTGTTCTCTACCTTTTATTTCTTTATTGTCTTTCTCCATTTTTCTTCCCCCCCCCGACTCTTTCCCTCTACTTCATTCCCCTTCCCTTCCCTTTTCTCGCCCCCCGTTTCCTCTTTTCTACATTCTACTTTTGCCCCATTCCCTCCCCCTCCCCCAACATCTTCTTCTGTCACAGCTTGCAGCTTCTCGACTGTTGGCCATTCACACCTTTAATTCTCTCTGTGAACAGCTATTAAGTCTTTTCCCCTGGTTTCTATGGCTATGACTAATCTTTCATTCCCTCCCCCTGCTGTATAAAAATCTTCCACTTTCTATGCCTTTTAGCTTTGACAAAGGGTCATCTGGGCTCAAAACATCAGCTCTTTCCTCTCCTTACAGATGCTGCCAGACCTGTTGAGATTTTCCAGTGTTTTCTCTTCTGACATTGATTACTTACTTGACTTGAGAAATGAAAGCGCGTCTTGAGGAGTCTCATGTTTGTCTGCTGCCCCCACTTCACCAGCAGCACAGGAGTGGTCTTCCTCCTCCCCGGCCAGCTCAAGCGCTTACTCCTTGAATGGTATGAGGATTCTGAGCTCTGGTATTACTCCGGTTGGGCATGTTTGCTCACGCTTGTTGTGGTTGAGTAGGGAGAGTGTGGACATTTAAGATTTTGAAGTGGTGTGGTAGGCGTCAGTCTTGAGTGGGAGCTGGAGTGTGAGGAGCATGGCAGCGAGTAGGGGGAGGGAAATGGTGATTGGAGGAGGGGGGGTAGGAGGGTCTCCTTACAGGTGTCGGCAAAGGCCGAAGTGGCTGGGTGAGGGATGAAGGTGGAGGTGAGAGGGGATGTGAGAGGGTCCGGAAAAAGGACCCTCATGCCCAGTGAAGTTGACTTACCCTGGCTAAATGCAGAAGATCATTCATCTTCTTGTGGCACTTCTGCCACGTCCTCTTCTCCAGCAAGCTGGCACTCACAAGGGTTATGATGTGGAGATGCCGGCATTGGACTGGGGTAAACACAGTAAGAAGTCTCACAACACCAGGTTAAAATCCAACAGGTTTATTTGGGAGCAAAAGCCACTAGCTTTCAGAGCGCTCGCTGCTCCTTCGTCAGGTGAGTGGGAGTTCTGTTCACAAACAGGGCATATAAAGACACAAACTCAATTTACAAAATAATGACTCACCAGGATTGCCACTGCATCCTAGGCGGAGGTGGTGACCTTGGTGGGAGGCCTTCTCCTGGAGTGGGGGTAGAGTGCATTCCACCTCCACTGCACTCCATCCAGCAGTCTGATCAGGGCTCCTTCTGAGAAATGTGGTGTGAGCTTCCTGGTTGCCATCCCCTGCAGTCACTGTGGAACAAGTGCTGAGAAGCCATTTATATGGAGGTCCCTGTGATTGGCGCGATTTAAGTTGAGCCGTGGTGGGCGAATCAGAGAGAGGCTGCCGTGGGCGCGGCGTGATTCTCATGGCCATAAAACTTCGATTAATCAGGCTCAAGATTCAGTCAGAAATTACGCCTGAGTTGTCGGCACGATTTACTCCATTTTTCTCACTAGAACTGACACATTGCCAAATGCTCGTAAGATCGTCCTCCATGACTTATTATTCTTCTACATTACATGAGGTCAGCTACAGTCTGGTTATCGAATCCACAATTCGCCTGTTTGTTTCGAACCCAATTGAGAATGACATTCCTGTCCCTTCCCCCAAGTTAGTAATATGCGTTGAAAATTGAATTGTTTCCAGCATCAGAGGATTACATTCAGGGCTCATTTGCAGTTATCTCCTTTATTTGAAGCTGTGGACTCACTCCTATCCGAACTTAGTCCTTTAGTGAGTACAACCATCACAGCTGACATATTTCCTTCATTGAGCTCAGTGCCACGCTGGAAGTGTTAATGCACAGAACTGATCCCAAAAAGTATTGCTTCAATCGGAGGCCTTTTTGTTTTAAGTTGGCAGGTGCCTCTGAAGGCATTTTTACTCAAGCAGTTCATGATGTAGCAGACTGGCACATTCTGAATCATTCACTGGACAATTTGGCATGAGATAGAAAGGCAATTACGTGAATTAAAAGAATTCCTAACTGTCATCATAGCATGTTATCTCCCAGCAGGTCTCAGCTGCTGCTTTTAATGGTTCATACCTTGTACGGAATTTATCTCCTACATTTGCTTCACTCGCTGTGACTTATGTTTTTTTCACTCTGTTTAAGCAGAAACTGTACAGAATTAGTTTGTAAACGATTATTAATATGCTGCTTCTTACCAGAAAGGTCTTTGTAATTTAAGTTAATGGGCAGTAAACATTGGACTCCCAATGACTTTCATGAGAAACTGTTTCTTGTTGACATTTAATTTTGGGTTAGGAGGGAGAATTAACTTTCGTCTTTCTTTGACTCCCCCCCACCTCCCAACTCCACCTCCCCTCCGCCCCCCCCCACCACCCCCACCCCCCCCCACCCCCCCCACCCCCCCCGCCCCACCCCCCCCACCCCCACCCCCACCCCCACCCCACCCCACTCATTTATTATGGTTGTGGGTTAGAGCATGTCACGTAATTAAATGATAAATTCAGGCTGCTGTCCATTAAAGGAAATGTTTAGGCTAATATGGTAATGACAAGACACATTCATACTGAGTTATTGTGCACAGAGTAGGCCCCAGGCCTCAGCCTATAGTGCTTATAATTTTGTATGCTATGGGTGCGAAGCACCACGACCGATGTGCAAGCCTTGTTAAAGTGGCAGCCTTTATTAAAATTAAAAGTCCTCCTTGCCAAGTAACTCGAACGTCCAGCAGCCCCTACTTAACCAATAATAAAGGAGATGCCATAGAACATAGAACATAGAAAAGCTACAGCACAAACAGGCCCTTCGGCCCACAAGTTGCCATAGGCCACAAAATAATTCCCCACAGTGGCCTTCTCCTATTGCAACAAGACGCCTTTCACTTATAGCTCAAATCACCCAGGTCTTAAGTGACCCTGCCTTCTAAAAGATCTTTATACCACCAAGGACATCTCCTGCAGAAATACCAAAAACTGCATCAGTGTTAGGCCAGCCCCATGTCAGTGTTTTGCGTTCAATATTCAATGTCCCGATTTGCTCACACTGGGTAAAGAGGATGCCACTATAATATTTAACCAGACAGCTCTTGTCAAATCACCTGGGGTCACTTCGGTTGAATGCATGGTGCACATGATGAGGTAATGTTTTGGACACCACTTCTTTACCAAGACCAAGTTATCCACCAATAAAGCTGTGGATGTGACCATAAGACCATAAGGTATAGGAGCAGAATTAGGCTATTTGGCCCATCGCTTCTGCTCTGCCATTCAATCATTGATGATAAGTTTCTCAACCCCATTCTCCAGCCTTTTCCCCATAACTTTGATCCCCTTTCCAATCAAGAACCTATCTATCTCTGTCTTAAATATATTCAATGATCTGGTCTCCTCAGCCTTCTGTGGGAATGAGTTCCATAGGTCCACAACCCTCTGGCTGAAGAGATTCCTCCTCACCTTTGTTCTAAAGGGTCATCCTTTTATTCTGAGGGTGTGCCCTCAGATACCGGGACTTGATGGTTTGAGTTATAAGGAATGGCTGGATCGACTGGGACTTTTTTCTCTGGAGCGAAGGAGGCTTAGGGGTGATCTTATAGAGGTCTATAAAATAATGAGGGGCATAGATCAGCTCAATATCTTTTCCAAAAGGTCGGAGAGCCTAAAACGAGAGGGCATAGGTTAAGGTGAGAGGGGAGAGATACAAAAAGGTCCAGAGGGGCAATTTTTTCACACAGAGTGTGGTGAGTGTCTGGAACAAGCTGCCAGATGTAGTAGTAGAGGCGGGTACATTTTGTCTTTTAAAAAGCGTTTAGACAGTTACATGGATAAAATGGCTATCGAGGAATATGGGCCAAACGCGGGCAATTGGGACTAGCTTAGTCGTTAAAAAAAGGGTGGCATGGACAAGTTGGGCCGAAGGGCCTGTTTCCATGTGGTAAAACCTCTATAACTCTTTGACTAATCTGGCACAACAGAGTCTACTGCTAGAGGTGTATGAGCAGACGGTAAGGAATTGATGTAACCATAAAGTCACATTGCTCCAAATAAAATAAAGACTTGCATTTTTATTACACAAACTCAGGACATTCCGAAACACTCTACAACAAAGGAAGTACTTCTTGCAGTGTTGGAATATAGAAAGAGAGAGGGGCTGCTGGGTATTGGAGGGAGAGAAATATTTAAAAACTAATGGACAGAACCAACACATTTTTTAACATCAGTTATTTCATTTCTTCTTGAATTTCAAACAGTGGCTATTTAGCGCTGTGATAAAGCTATCAGAATGTTAATGCTGGAGGAATACTAAGCTCTGGCCTGTGGACAAGAACCTTTTGTATATTGTCAGAAGCTTTTGCCAGACAGGGGCTGCACTCAATTAACACTGGATTATCCCATTAATTGTCACACACTGATAGCGTCTGGGTCCAGCTATCTGGGAACATGAGAGGGGCAATGGCCTCATGGAGTGCCTTTGTAAAGCTGTTCCTCTGAACATTGCCCGATGAACGATTGCATTTCTTTGCACCTCATGGATTCAAAGCTATCTTATCTTTCTGCTGATCCTAAGAAGGTTGCAAACAAAGACACACCCTCTAATCTCACTGATTCTCTTCAAAATCTCTGAGGAACAGCCAACTGGGTTTAAAGAGAAATTTGCATTTGTCAGAAGTTGCCACCATCCTGAGCATCACAAAAGATGTTATTTTTTCCTCTCCAAAATTCATGAAATTTGTAAAAATACATTACACAAAAGTTCAAATTTGACAATATATAATGTTTGTTTCAATACACAATATGAACCGTCTCACTACATTTGCCATGACAAGTTATACTTACAGTGTACACTTTACATTTCATGTCAAGCATTCTCTGGTGCATACAGCGTCCTTCAATATACTGTGGCAGTAGGGCCTTAGACAGAGGCCTTTCCCCACTGAGAGTTTGCAGTGGCTGTCCCAAGTGTTAGTCCATCCTCAGCACATAGTTCTGGATCTCGGAATGAACAACCTGCAACACTCGGTCGTCTGTGTTGGAAGACCAGCAGCCTGCAGCAAGGCCAAACGTCCTGCATTATAGAATGGTTCAGGTTGAACTTTGACAAAACAAATACTGCATCTCTTTCCAGATGTGCTTTGCAAAGGTACATTCCAGGAAGAGATGAGAAACAGTCTCTTCCTCAAAGCATCCACCTCGAGGGCAGAGTACAGAGGCATTGAGACTCTGGGTGTGCAGGAAGGATCTGATGGGATGTCACCACCAGTTAAGCTACATCTAGGGATGCATCAGAGTGTTGGCAATGAGATATTGTGCCATCTCATAAGATCCTTTTCCCACAGGACCTGGAAGACATCACTTGCTGAGATGGACTTACCACAGAATCCCTACAGTGCAGAAGGAGACCATTCAGTCCATCGAGTCTGCACCAACTCTCCAAAAAAGCATCTTACCCAGGCCCAGACCTGCACCTTATCCCTGTAACCCTGCGCATTTACCATAGCTAATCTACTTAACCGACAAATCTTTGAAATGTGGGAGGAAATAAGAACATAAGAACATAAGAAATAGGAGCAGGAGTAGGCCATCTAGCCCCTCAAGCCTGCTCCGCCATTCAATAAGATCATGGCTGATCTGATAGTGGGTTCAGTTCCACTTACCTGCCCGCTCCCCATCACCCTTAATTCCCTTAATGGTTAAAAATCTATCTGTGACTTAAACACATTTAACGAGGTAGCCTCTACTGCTTCATTGGGCAGAGAATTCCAAAGATTTACTACCCTCTGGGAGAAGAAGTTCCTCCTCAACTCTGTTCTAAATTGACTCCCCCGTATTTTGAGGCCATGCACCCTAGTTCTTGTTTCCATTGTAAGTGGAAATAACCTCGCTGCTTCTACCCTTCATTATCTTATATGTCTCTATAAGATCTCCCCTCAACCTTCTAAACTCCAATGAGTACAGGCCCAGTCTACTCAATCTCTCCTCATAAGCTAACCCCCTCATCTCCGGAATCAACCTGGTGAACCTTCTCTGGGTGGGGGAGGGAGATATTCCTGGGTCTTGTTTTCCTACCTATATCCACAGATCAGTGGGGGTAGGAGCCGTTATATATTTAAAAGTTTTGCAGGTTACTTGAAGAGTTAATCGTATGATTTGGTGGTTACGTCTGCTGTTTTACTTTCAGTTCGTTCTTTGAGCAATGCAGAGAACAGCTCTTTCAGTAAACCTGTTGTGTGTTAGTTTGAATCCACATGTGAAAATTCTGTTTTCTCTTGTTAAAACCCACAACCCCTAACATCTTTAGGATATTACAGGAGCAGGCCAAGAGGGCTGGGAGATAAGCTGCAGAAGTCTGACAAGATTGAGTGAACGGGCTTGTGTGATATCGCAGGGAAGTAACTGCGAGGTGACTATTTTTCTCTTCTACCTTTTCTGACTTGTTTTGAGATTGAAAACTAGATAGAAAAAAAATCAAAGTGAAAACTAAAGATCAGTCGTAAAATTAGAAACAAATTGTAAATCTAATTAAATAAAATAGGAATGCAGGGCCAGGTGATATGTTGTAGCTGCAGCATATGTGAGCTGGTGGACCCCATTATGGTTTGATAGTGATCAGATCTGTAGCAAATGTTGGTTGCTCGAGGAACTTCAGCTCAGAGTTAATGAGCTGGAGTCCGAGCTTCAGACATTGTGACACATCAGGGAGGGGGAGAGGTACCTGGATGTTATGTTTCAGGAGGCAGTCCACACCCTTGGATTAAATACCTTGAATTCAGTCAGTGGTCAGAGACAGGAGGGTGTGACTGAGTGAGACAGCTAGAGGGTTCCAAGAGGCAGCAGGAAAGACAGGAAAGAATTGTCCCATTGGTAAGATGCAGCATGGGTTCATGAAGGGAAGGTCATGTTTGACTAATTTGGCGGAATTCTTTAAGAGCATTACATATGCAGTGGACAATGGGGAACCTGTGGATGTGATGTATCTGGATTTCCAGAAGACATTTGACAAGGTGCCACACCAAAGACTGCTACATAAGATAAAGGTGCATGGTGTATTAGAGGATAGAGGATTGGTTAACTAACAGAAAGCAAAGAGTGGGGGTAAATGGGTGTTTTTCTGGTTGGCGATCAGTGACTAGTGGTGTGCCTCAGGGATCAGTGTTGGGACCGCAATTGTTCACGATTTACATGGATAATTTGGAGTTGGGGACCAAGTGTAGTGTGTCAAAATTCGCAGATGACACTAAGATGGGTGGCAGAGCAAAGTGTTCAGAGAATGCTGAAAGTCTGCAAAGTGATATAGATAGTCTAAATGAGTGGGCGAGGGTCTGGCAGATGGAGTACATTGTTGGTAAATGTGAGGTCATCCATTTTGGTAGGAATAACAGCAAAATGGACTATTATTTAAATGGTAAAAAATTGCAGCATGCTGCTGTGCAGAGGGACCTGGGTATCCTTGTGCAGGAATCTCAAGGAGTTGGTTTGCAGATGCTTTAAAAGACAGCGTGGCACTGAGCTCAATGAAGGAAATATGTCAAGTTGGAAGGGGTGGGATGGCGGAAGAGTTCTTAGAATGCCGTTGGGATAGTTACCTTGAACAGTATGTTACAGAACCGACGAGGGAACGGGTTATCTTAGATCTGGTAATGTGTGACGAGGTAGGTAGAATTAAGGATGTTCTTGTGAAGTTCCTGGGTCAAGTGATCACAATATGGTCGAATTTCTGGTACAAATGGAAGAGGAGAAAGTAGGGTCCCATACCAGTGTCCTCTGTTTGAACAGAGGGAAGTATGATAGGATGAGGGCTGAATTGGCTAAGGTGGACTGGGAGAGCAGACTGGTAGGTAGGACAGCTGAGGAACAGTGGAGGATTTTAAAGGAGATCCTTTTCAGTACTCAGCAACAATATATTCCGGTGATAAAGAAGGACTGTAAGAAAAGGGATAACCAGCCGTGGATAACGAAGGAAATAAGGAGAGTATTAAATTAAATATCGATGTGTACAGAATGGCCAAAAATAGTGGAGAATCGGAGGATTGGGAAAACTTTAAGAAACAACAAAGAACGACTAAGAAAGCGATAAAGAAAGGAAAGATAGGTTATGAAGCTAGGCTAGCTCTAAATATAAAAAATGATAGTAAAAGCTTTTACAAATATATAAAAAGGAATAGAGTGGCAAGAGTGAATGTTGGACCCTTGGAGGACGAGAGAGGGGATTTAGTAGTGGGAAATGAGGAAATGGCTGAAACTTTAAATAAGTTTTTTGTGTCGGTCTTCACGGTGGAAGACACAAATAGTTTACCGAATATTAACGATAGAGGGTTGGTAGGAGGAGAGGTACTCAATACAATTAATGTTACCAGGGAGGCAGTGCTTGGTAGACTCACGGGACTGAAGGTGGACAAATCCCCGGGCCCGGATGGAATGCATCCCAGGGTACTGAAAGAAATGTCAGAGATAATAGTGGAAGCGTTAGTGGTTATCTATCAAAATTCGTTGGATTCTGGGGTAGTGCCGGCGGATTGGAAAATGGCTACTGTTACGCCGCTGTTTAAAAAAGGAAATAGACAAAAGGCGGGTAACTTCAGGCCGGTTAGCTTAACGTCTGTGGTTGGGAAAATGCTGGAATCCATCATTAAAGAAGAAATAGCAGGCCATCTGGATAAGAATGGTTCGATTAAGCAGACGCAGCATGGATTCATGAGGGGAAAGTCGTGCTTGACGAACTTGTTGGATTTTTATGAAGATGTGACTAGTGCGGTTGACGGAGGGGAACTGGTGGATGCGGTGTTTTTGGATTTCCAAAAGGTGTTTGATAAGGTGCCTCACAAAAGGTTGCTGCAGAAGATTGGGTCACACGGAGTTGGGGGTAGGGTGTTAGCGTGGATTGGGGATTGGCTATCCGACAGGAAGCAGAGAGTCGGAATAAATGGGTGCTTTTCTGGTTGACAGCTGGTAACTAGTGGCGTGCCGCAGGGATCGGTACTGGGGCCTCAACTATTTACCATTTATATCGACGATCTGGAGGAGGGGACTGAGTGTAGGGTAACAAAGTTTGCAGACTACACAAAGATAAGTGGAAAAGTGAAGCGTGCGGAGGGAGTAGAAGGTCTGCAGAGAGATTTGGACAGGCTGAGTGAGTGGGCAAGGATCTGGCAGATGGAGTATAACGTTGACAAATGCGAGGTTATTCACTTTGGACGAAATAATAGCAAATTGGATTATCTAAATGGAAAAAAATTACAACATGCTACTGTGCAAAGGGAACTAGAGGTCCTTGTGCATGAGACGCAAAAACCCAGTCTACAGGTACAACAGGTGATCAAGAAGGCAAATGGGATGTTGGCCTATATCGCAAGGGGGATAGAATATAAAAGCAGAGATGTCTTGCTGCATCTGTACAGGGCATTGGTGAGGCCGCAGCTGGAATACTGTGTGCAGTATTGGTCCCCTTATTTGCGGAAGGATGTATTGGCCTTGGAGGGAGTGCAGAGAAGGTTCACCAGGTTGATACCAGAGATGAGGGGTGTTGATTATGAGGAGAGACTGAGCAGATTGGGTTTGTACTCGTTGGAATTTAGAAGGCTGAGGGGGGATCTTATAGAGACCTACAAGATAATGAAGGGGCTGGATAGGGTAGAGGTGTAGAGATTCTTTCCACTTAGAAAGGAAGCTAGAACTAGAGGGCACAGCCTCAAAATAAAGGGGGATCAGTTTAGGACAGAGTTGAGGAGGAACTTCTTCTCTCAGAGGGTGGTGAATCTCTGGAATTCTCTGCCCACTGAAGTGGTGGAGGCTACCTTGTTGAATATGGTTAAATCACGGATAGATGGATTCCTGATCGGTAAGGGAATTAGGGGTTATGGGGATCAGGCGGGTAAGTGGAACTGATCCACTTCAGATCAGCCATGATCTTATTGAATGGCGGGGCAGGCTCGAGGGGCTAGGTGGCCTACTCCTGCTCCTATTTCTTATGTTCTTATGTTCCTAACAATGGAAAACACAGAAATGGCAAAGACACTAAACCAATATTTTACCTCTGTTTTCATAGTAGAAGGCACTAGAACCATCTCAGTAGTAACAGGTAATGCAAAGGTTGTTGAAAATGTTAGGGTGCTGGACCAGTTCCCCAAGTTATATCAGGACACCAGACTAGAATCATTGAATCCCGACAGTGCCAAAGGAGGCCATATAACCCATTGAGCCTGCACCGACAATAATCCCAGCCAGGCCCTATCCCCATAACCCCACATATATACCCTGTTAATTCCCGACACTAAGGGGCAATTTATCATGACTAATCAGCCTAACCTGCACATCTTTGGACTGTGGGAGGAAACCAGAGCACCCGGAGGAAACCCATGCAGACAATGGGAGAATGTGCAAACTCCACACAGTCCCTGCTTGTGTGAGGCAGCAGTGCTAACCACTGTGTCATCGTGCCGCCCCAACAATTTTTCTATTTTGGTATAAATGTGAGGAAAACTGCTTCCTTCCAGGAATGATTCCACTGACAATGTAGGGATCTTTTATAGTAATTTTTATTTTATAACACAGTTTAAATATAACTCTAAAAAATGAAGCAGCTTAACTATTAACAATTAAACAATACTTAAAAATGAAATGGAAACAACTTTAATTTCTAGTTTATAACTGTTTCAGTCCCAAATAAGCAACATTACTTTTAGTGATTTAAATGGTACTTTAAATACATTAGCAACCATAAATATACTTGCTATAAATTGTGCTAACAGTCTTGAAGCTTTCAGAGAGAAACTGAGCTTTAGGCAGCTTGCAGACTTTTGGCTTCAGCAGACTGCTAGCTAGAACTGCAACTGTAAAGTTCCTTTCTCTCTGCTACAGACCCAGTTTATCACATGACCCTGTCAATCAACATTAATCAGCAATCCAAGGGGAACTTATTGTATGAACAGAAGTCCATTAGCTCTATCAAAGTAATAAATTCCTCGCTGAAAATGAGTTATTTACTTGCTTTCATACCTTTGAGCTGAATGTTTTCGAGACACACCAGTGGCTAGCAGAATCCATCTAAAATTTGAAACATTTCCCTTAAGCAAGGAAAAAAAACAATAAATATATTTATATTAGTTGCACTTGTGTCATCACAAAGGAGGAACTTAACACAATCACTATCAGTAGGGAGAAAGTACTGAGCAAGCTATTAGGATTGAATCAGTCAAGTTTCCAGGGCTTGATGGCTTGCATCCTAGGATCTTAAAGGAATTCATGATGTGGAGATGCCGGCGTTGGACTGGGGTAAACACAGTAAGAAGTCTCAAAACACCAGCTTAAATTCCAACAGGTTTATTTGGGAGCAAAAGCCACTAGCTTTCGGAGCGCTACGCTCTTAAAGGAATTGGCAGCAGAGATAGTGGAGGCATTGTTTATAATGTTCCAAAATTCCCTGGATTCTGGAAAGATTCCAGTGGAGAAAGGTAGCAAGTAGGAAACTAGAAACCAGTTAGTTTAAGGTCTATCATTGGGAAACTGATAGGATCCATGGTTAAGGAAGTAGTGATGTGGAGATGCCGGCGTTGGACTGGGGTAAACACAGTAAGAAGTCTCACAACACCAGGTTAAGTCCAACATTTTTGCCTGATGAATTCCTCTGTGTCTGCTGCAAGACTGATGGGGTCTATTTTGGTGGTGGGGCAGAAATTGAGCCCTCGGCTGAGAACTTCGATTTCATCTAGTTGAAGTGTGTAGTCCGACAAGTTGACAATGGACTTCCCTTCAGTGGTACTGTTTCCTACTGTGGTACCAGGGGAGGCTTGGTTGCTGCTGGTGGTGATGCCAAGTTTCTCAAGTTTCCTGTTCTTGGTGTGCATGTAGATGGTGTAGTTCCTTTGTCTCATCTGCTAGGCAGAGTTTCGCAGCTGGTCTGCGTCCTGAGCGCAAGTTGAGAATATGGACTCTATCTTGGTTTCCAGGATGCGGCGTTTGCTGTAGAGTTGGTGTATGAGGTGGTTGAGGAGTGTGAGAGAGGTGCGACGGCAAAGTCTCTCAGCGTAGTCTGTGTTATAGGTTGACCTGAGTGGGTTCGTGATCTGTAGTCCTTTCGGTATCTTGTCCGCTTTCTTGCATCTTTGTAGAAACTTGATGTCTGTGTCGATATGCGCAATCTTCTTGGAGATCCTCTCCACTTGGAACCGGCAGTTTGCGGTGTCGATGGTAGCCATGATGTGGAGATGCCGGCGTTGGACTGGGGTAAACACAGCAAGAAGTCTCACAACACCAGGTTAAGTCCAACTGGACTTAACCTGGTGTTGTGAGACTTCTTACTAAGGAAGTAATAACAGGATATTTGGAAAGTCAAAACATAATCCATCAGAGTCCGCATGGTTTTATGAAGATTACATTGTGTTTGACTAATTTGCTAGAATTTTTTCAAAGATGTAACAAGCAAAGTAGATAATGGGGATCCTGTAGATATAGCATATCTAGACTTCCAGAAGACATTTGATAAGGTGCCACACAAAAGGTGAACACACAAAGTAAGATCCTGCGGGGTTGGGGATAATATATTAGCTTGGATAGAGGTTAGCTAACCCAGAGAAAGTAGAGAGTGGGGATAAATGGATCTTTTTCTGGTTGGCAAGGAGTAACTCGTGATGTGCCACAGGGTTTGGCATGGGCCCCAATTAGGGGATTAACAGGGTAGATGTAAAATAGATGTTTCTCCTTGTTGAACATTCTAGAACGAGAAGCCATAGTTCTACGCTGAGGGGTGGCAGATTTAAAACAGAAATGAGGAGGAATCACTTCACTTAAGTCCGATGGTACTCTGATCGGAGCCAAGATTCTTCCTCACTAATGTCCTCTTGTCATCCTTTACTATCTGGGCTACCCATCCACCTTTTTGATTATGTCTGTCTTTCTGAAATATTGTGTACCCTGGAGTATTTTTTTCCCAACCTTGGCTATCACGCAATCATGTTTCTGTAATAGTGTTTAGATTTAAACCATTTATCCCTATTTGTGCCACTAACTCATTTATCTTATCATGGCTGCTTTGCACATTCTTCCCTGCATGGACCTTTCTCGTTGATGCACAATTACTATTCTGCCCTTCCTGACTCACTCTGCCAGTCTTTACCCACATCATTAAACTGTTCTGTTCTCTCAACTTTTTTCCATAGATTTCTAAACCTCCTTCCAGTCAAAGCACTAACCACACAGCCTTAGTTAATTCTCCAGAACACTGGAGAACTGAGATTTAGGGGACCTTATTTTAAAAATAAGGTGTCGCTCATTTAAGTCTGAGATAGGGAGCGTTTTTTCTCTGAGGGTCGAAGCTCTCTGGAACTCGCTTCCTCAAAAAGCAGTGGAAGCAGACTCTTTCAATATCTTTTAAAGCAAAGTTAAATAGATTCTTGATTAACAAGGGGATGAAAGGTTATTGGAGGTAGGCAGGAATGTAGAGTTGAGGTTACAATCATATCAGCCACGATCTTATTGAATGGTGCTGCAGACACGAGGGGCCGAGTGGCTAACTCCTGCTCCTAATTCATATGTTCACTGACCCGGCCCAATTTAAGTGGAGCCCATCCCAATTTAACTGTTCCCTTTTCCCCAGTACTGGTGCTAGTGGTCCACGAATCAAAACCCCTTCTTCCCACACCGCTCTTTGAGCCACACTTTTAATTCTCTACTTTGTTTGACGCTATGCCAAATGATGCAAGGCTCAGGTAATCCAGAGATGATTCTTTTCACCTGAAGAAGGGGCTCAGAGCCTCGAAAGCTTGTGTGGCTTTTGCTACCAAATAAACCTGTTGGACTTTAACCTGGTGTTATTAAACTTCTTACTGTGTTTACCCCAGTCCAACGCCGGCATCTCCACATCATGACCTTTGATGTACAGTGTTTAATTTGGATGTTAATTCAAATCCCTCAGTGAAATATCATTCCTACATCATTGCTACTTATGTGGACTATGACAACTGGATCCTCCCCCCCCCCCCCCCCCCACACTCCAAGTTTGTCTCCAGCCATGAGTAGATGTCTTTAACCCCGGCATTGGACAAGAAACACAAACTTACAAACTTATGGCTGCAGCTGCAGAGAACACTATCTATCCTCCTGACTATATCTTGTTCCCTATACTACCTCACTCCTTTTCGCTCCCTCTGCTTGAATAGCATCCTGCAACCATGGTACCACAGTTGTTTTTTATATCCACCCTACAGTCCTACTCCGCATCTACACAGGTAGTAAGCACTTTGGTCAAAGTCAAGGGCCAAGATTCCTCCATCACTATCTGCTGGATCCCCATACCTGCCTGACTTGTAGTCACATCCTCCTGCCCCTGAGCATTTTCCAAATCTGAGGATCTACCTGGCCTAAATGTGTGACTGCTCTTGGAGCCAAGTGTCCAGGTAACCCTTTCCCTCCTTGATGCTCCACAATACCTGCAACTCAGACTCCAACCCAACTTTGAGCCAAAGTTGCTCAATCCAAAACTCAGACTCCAACCCAACTTTGAGCCAAAGTTGCTCAATCCACAAACAATTACCACAGATATAGTATGGTTAGCTGGGATTACAATGCAGCCCCTCTTTCCCCCTTTGAATCATAACCATACCAAATGCCTGACTTGCATTCATTCCTCTTTGCACTCAGTCCTTGTCATCTCACTCTGTGCTCCCTCTCTGTGCAGTAACAAACCTGCCTGTTTTAAAGAAGGCTGACTACTCACACCCAGGTTGCTACTGGTCTGACCTATATCTGGCTCCAGACCCACAGCAACGTGACTGGCTCTGTCACGGCCTCGCAACAATCCAATTGTATTAAGCTGCAACAAAGTCTACAAAAATGAAACCAGATGGATCACCCAGCATCAACCTAAGCACTGGGAATGACAATGGCATTTTCAGCACTGTCAATCTGGGGTCTAACTTCTGGGAGCTTGTGTCAAAATTGGGGTAGGTTCCCACAACTAGTCAAGCAACAGCTGACATAGCCGTCATGCCCATTGAATCATACCTTACAGACAATGTCACAGACACCACAATCACTGGGTACGCCTTGTCCCACCGACAGGATAGACCTACCAGAGGTGGCAGCACAGTGGTATCTAAAGGTGGAAGGGAATTGGCCTGGGAGTTCTCAACCTTGACTCTGGACTCCATGATATCCCATGGCATCAGGTTAAACATGCACAAGGAAACCTCCAGCTGATTAACGCTTATAAATCCCACTCAGCCAATGATCATTATTCTTCCATGTTGAACACCATTTGGAGGACGTTTTGAGAATTTCAACTTCCCCTGGGGGGAGAATGATTAAGAGTGGCTTGATAGTACCACCACAGACAGAGCTGGCAAGTGGTGAGAGAATCAACAAAAGGGAACACATACTTGACCTTGTCCTCACCAATCTATCTGTTGCAGATGTATCGGTCCATAACAGTATTGTTAGGAGTGACCACTGCACAATCCTTGTGGAGAATGTCTTCAAATTGAGAATACCCTTCATTATGTTGTGTGGCACTACCAACATGCTGAATGGGATAGATTTCAAACAGATCTAGTAACTCAAAACTGGGCATCTAAAGTTTAAAGTTTATTTATTATTGTCATAAGTAGGCTTACATTAACATTGCAATAAAGTTCCTGTGAAAATCCCCTAGTCGCCACACTCTGGCACCTGTTTGGGTACACTGAGGGAGAATTTAGCATGGCCAATGCACCTAACCAGCGTGTCTTTCGGACTGTGGGAGGAAACCAGAGCACCCGGAGGAAATGCACACAGGCACAAGGAGAATGTGCAAACTTCGCACAGTGACCCAAGTGGGGAATTGAACCTGGGTCCCTGGCGCTGTGAGGCAGCAGTGCTAACCACTATTCCACCATTCAGCCCCTATCTTGAGGTGTTGTGGGCCATCAGCAGTTGAAGAATTGTATTCAACCATAATCTGCAACCTCATAGCCCAACATATCCCCCACTCTACTATTACCACCAAGTTAGGAGATCAATCTTGGTTCAATGAAGAATGTAGAAGAGCATGGCAGGAGCAACACCAGGCATACCTAAAAATGAGATGTCAACCTGGTGAAGCTAAAATACATGATAACTTGCATGCCAAGCTTTGGAAGTAGTATGCGATGGACAGAGCTAAGTGATCACAAGCCAACAGCTCACATATAAGCTGTGCCACATCCAGTTGTGAATGGCGATGGACAATTAAACAATTCACGAGATGAGGAGGCTCCACAAATATCCCCATCCTGAATGATGGAGGAGCCCAGCACATCTGTGCCAAAGATAAGGCTGAAGCATTTTAACAATCTTCAGCCAGAAGTGTTGGGTGGATGACCCATCTTGGCCTCCTCCAGAGCTCCCAAGCATCATGGATAGCAGTCTTCAGCCAATTCGATTCACTCCATGTGATATCAAGAAATGGCTGAAGGTACTGTATATTGCAAAGGTCCTGACAATATTACTGAAGAACTTGCCATGCCCCTAGCCAAGCTGCAACGCTGGCATATACCCAGCGATGTGGAAAATTGTCCAGCATGCCCTGTACATAAGAAACAAGACAAATCCAACCCAGTCAATTACTGCCCCATCAGTCTCCACTCACTCATCAGCAAAGTCACAGAAAATGTTGTCAATAGTGCTATTACACAGAAATAACCTTCTCACGAAAGCTCAGTTTGGGTTCCGTCAGGGCTTCTGACTTCATTCCAACCTTGGTTCAAACATGGACAAAAAGTTGAATGCCAGAGGTGAAGTCAGAGTGACTGCCCTTGACAAAATTCAGGCTTGGGCTAATAAGTTGCAAGTAACATTTGCGTTAGACAATGACCATCTTCAACAAGGGAAAATCTAACTATCCCCCCTCAACATTCAATGGCATTACCATCACTGAATAACCAATTATAAATGTCTTGGGGTTTACCATCGACTCAAAACTAAATTGGACCTGACATAAATTCCATGGCTACAAAAGCAGGTCAGAGGCTGGGAATTCTGCAGAGGGTAACTCATCTCCTAACTCCAAATAGTCTCCTCACCATCTACGAGGTACAAGTCAGGATTGTGATGGAATACTCTCCACTTGCCTGGATGAGCGCAACTGCAACAACACTCAAGAAGCTCGACACCATCCAGAACAAGGCAACCTACTTGATTAGCACCCCATCCAGCTGCTTCAATATCCACCCCATCTGTCACCAACCCACAGTGGCAGCGATGTTTATCATCTACAAGCTGCAACTCACCAAAGTTCCTTTGATGGCACCTTCCAAACCTGTGACCTCTACAATCTAGAAGAACAAGGGCAACAGATACATGGGAACACCATGACCTGCAGGTTCCCCTTCATGTCACTCATCATCCTGACTTGGAAATATATCGCTGTTCCTTCACAGTCGCTGGGTCAAAATCCTGGAATTCCTTCCCTAACAGCACTGTGGATGTATCTACACCACATGGACTGCATCAGTTCAGTGGTTCATCACCACGTTCTCAAGGGTAATTAGCGATGGGCAATAAATGCTAGTCTGTCAAGCGACACCCACATCCCATGAAAAAAAAATTACCACTTTTCAGGCAACTACTTCTAATTGATTGATAAATAGCTACTACTGCCAGGCTGCTTATGCTAAATAAGGCTTGTTAACTAGCTTAAATAAAAATAGCAAATGCTGAAAAAACTCAACAGGTCTGGTAGCTTCAGTGGAGCAAGAAACAGAGCTAACGTTTTCTAGTCTGTCTGGGTCTCCAGAGGTGGAGAGGATGAAATATGATGAATTTTATGCTGTTGAAGAGAGTGGGTAGAGCAGGTTGTTAACTGGTTTGCAGCTTTAAATTCAAAGTCAAAGTCTGGCTGTTAATCTAAATTATGGCTTGAGGAAAACATATGAGAGGTATCAGCTCTGGAATTCCTTCCCCCAGATCTCTCTGCCTCTTCATCTCCTTTTCCACCTTGAAGACACTCATTGATCAAACTTTTGTTCCATGATTTTTAAAAATGTTTCAACGTCAAATCTTGTTGCTGTGTAGCAGGTTAGGACATTTAACTACATTAAAGGTGATATATAAATGTACATTGTTGTTATTGGTTTAAAGTTGGCACACAGAATATTTATTTGGTTGGGGTTAGATTCAATCACCAAATTGCACACAGATTATGGATTGATTTTGGCTGTAATTTAAACATAGCATTTACTGTTAGGAATTTTCCCCAGTTTCATCCAGCAAAGCTGAAATGAGAGGAAGAACTGGAGAGTGGTAATGTCAACCAGAACTGATTACTAAAATGCCTGTAACATCTCAAAGTCTTGGAGAAGTTCACTGACTGTGAATTTCAGGGAAGCATACCTTGGACAGTGCATGCAAATCGAGAAAAGCAGGCAAGGGAAGCAGACCTCAGACAGTGCATGCAAATCTAGAAAAGCAGGCAACATTTACATTACAATGATGCTACAACATGAGCAAACAGATTGACATGTGACATATTTGTATTTAAGATGGTTACTTGCATAAACAGAGTCTTAAATCAACCCATTCCATTATGGTATGGATGTTCTTTTGATGTCAGAATCTAATGCTGAAATAACAGCGATTTCAATGCACCTCCATTGTTAATGTATAAATTATGCAACAAGTTATAGCGGGGAAGAGACACACAGTGAAATTGAATTGTCAGAATTTGCTGGTCAACTTGCATCATTACCCTCATGATAACATGAGTCTGTCATTAACCACCCTGCGTGTTTCAAACAGTTGCAGCATTGGGTATTAATTACCAATTAAATACATCACATAAATTTAGAGCTGGTGTGTAACAATGTAAAAATCTTTTTAATAAATAGATTAATGTTCCTCCCACACCACTCAATCTCTCTTACCCAGAGGGAACAACAGCCGCTTTGGAGTCTCATTCCTCCAGGTGGTAAATTGTTGTTAAAGAATTTTAGAACATCAAATATTATTTTTTTAATTCTTACTTTTCCTTTATGTCTCTTTATTTTCTTTCCCTCTCTTTAGTTCCCTTCGTGGACCTGATTTGACTCAATACACCTGATTTCCCACACTGTTCTTCCTCTGTTTTCTCTTTCCCCTAAATCTCATTGGTTAGGGGGTTAAATTGTTGGTCCCATTGTTTACCAGTTTTGACAGAGCTTTGCTATTTAATATTGAAAACAGAATATGTTGATATTAATCTCTGCCTCTCCTCTGGAGAGTTTCAAAGACCACGGGGGTGATGATTCTCCAACCTCGCCGTGCCTGGTGCAGATTGCACTGATCAGGGGTAATAACATGCAGGCCTAAAAATTGATTTCAGGCCTGGCGCCAAACAGCTTGCAATTCTCCCAGCCCCTTCCTAATTCCGCAAACTGGATCACACCCAGAAAAGGTGTTAACATATTTAAAGTAGTATTTAAATATGCTAAGTCATGTTTTTCCTTACATGACTTTTCATGTCCAGGGGAAATATGATTCAGCTGTTTACACAGCTGTGACAAAAACGATTGACGAGGAAAGGGCCGTGGATGTCGTCTATATGGATTTTAGTAAAGCGTTTGACAAGGTCCCTCATGGCAGGCTGGTGCAAAAGGTTAAATCTCACGGGATAAAAGGTGAGCTGGCTAGATGGGTGGAGAACTGGCTTAGCCATAGAAGACAGAGGGTAACAGTGGAGGGGTCTTTTTCCGGTTGGAGGTCTGTGACTAGTGGAGTTCCGCAGGGCTCTGTATTGGGACCTCTGCTGTTTGTGATATATATAAATGATTTGGAGGAAGATGTAGCTGGTGTGATCAGTAAGTTTGCGGACGACACAAAGATTGCTGGAGTTGTGGATAGTGATGAACATTGTCAGAGAATACAGCAGGATATAGATAGGCTGGAACATTGGGCGGAAAAATGGCAGATGGAATTTAATCCAGAGAAATGCCAAGTGATGCATTTTGATAGATCTAATGTAAGGGGGTGCTATACAATAAATGGCAGAACCATAAGGAGTATAGACACACAGAGGGACCTGGGTGTACAAGTCCACAGATCCTTAAAGGTGGCAGCACAGGTGGAGAGGGTGGTGAAGAAGGCATATGGCATGCTTGCCTTTATTGAAGGGGGCATAGAATATAAAAGTTGGCATATGATGTTGCAGCTGTATAGAACGATGGTTAGGCCACATTTGGAATACTGCATCCAGTTCTGGTCGCCACATTACCAGAAGGACGTGGAGGCTTTGGACAGAGTACAGAGAAGGTTTACCAGGATGTTGCCTGGTCAGATCCTTCGTCAGATGGAGTCTTAGCTATGAGGAGAGATTGGGTAAACTGGGGTTGTTCTCCCTGGAAAGATGGAGGATGAGGGGCGACCTAATAGAGGTGTATAAAATTATGAAGGGCATAGATAGGGTGAACAGTAGGAAGCTTTATCCCAGGTCGGAGGTGACGAACACAAGGGGTCACAGGTTCAAGGTGAGGGGGGCAAGGTTCAACACAGATTTCAGGGGGACGTATTTTACACAGAGGGTGGTGGGGGCCTGGAATGCACTGCCAAGCAAGGTGATTGAGGCAGACACGCTGGGATCATTTAAGACTTATCTATATAGCCACAAGAACAGACTGGGAATAGAGGGATACAAAATAATGGTCTAGTGGGCACATGAGCGGCGCAGGCTTGGAGGGCCGAAGGGCCTGTTCCTGTGCTGTATTGTTCTTTGTTCTTCTTTGTTCTTTGCTTATACCTTAAACAGCTATCCCTTTGATTGGACATGAGTCTTTTGTGTGATGCAAAAGCTACTTATGGGGTGCCTGGTTTGTTTATCCATCTAATGGCCTTCTGAGAAGCCAAGTGGAAGAATGAAGCTCTCCCTCAAAAGATTGAAATGAGCAGGTTGATGTAATGTCTTTCATGGTCAGGGACACATTGGCTCATCCTTCATCATCCTCTAATGAAGCAGGTTGTCGCACTATTCGTGCCCTGAGTGGATTGTGTTGAGTGACACCCACTGCCTTTGATGGAAGTCATAACCAGGGACCTCTGCTCTCTGGTCAGTGATTAGGATGTCTTTTTGTGATGCATGTGTCCTAAGATTCAGTCCATCTGGGCTCCATATTTGTAAGAGTTTTAACAACACCAGGTTAAAGTCCAACAGGTTTATTTGGTAGCAAATGCCATTAGCTTTCGGAGCGCTGCTCCTTCGTCAGATGGAGTGAATATCTGCTCTCAAAGAGGGCATACAGAGACACAAAATCAAGTTACAGAATACTGATTAGAATGCGAATCTCTACAGCCAACCAGGTCTTAAAGATACAGACAATGTGAGTGGAGGGAGCATTAAGCACAGGTTAAAGAGATGTGTATTGTCTCCAGACAGGACAGCCAGTGAGATTCGGCAAGTCCAGGAGGCAAGCTGTGGGGGTTACTGATAGTGTGACATAAACCCAACATCCCGGTTTAGGCCGTCCTCATGTGTGCGGAACTTGGCTATCAGTTTCTGCTCAGCGACTCTGCGCTGTCGTGTGTCGTGAAGGCCGCCTCGGAGAACGCTTACCCGAAGATCAGAGGCTGAATGCCTGTGACCGCTGAAGTGCTCTCCCACAGGAAGAGAACAGTCTTGCCTGGTGATTGTCGAGCGGTGTTCATTCATCCGTTGTCGCAGCATCTGCATGGTTTCCCCAATGTACCATGCCTCGGGACATCCTTTCCTCCAGCGTATCAGGTAGACAACGTTGGCCGAGTTGCAAGAGTATGTACCGTGTACCTGGTAGATGGTGTTCTCACGTGAGATGATGGCATCCGTGTCGATGATCCGACACGTCTTGCAGAGGTTGCTGTGGCAGGGTTGTGTGGTGTCGTGGTCACTGTTCTCCTGAAGGCTGGGTAGTTTGCTGCGGACAATGGTCTGTTTGAAGGCAAGAAGTGGGGGTGTGGGGATGGCCTTGGCGAGATGTTCGTCTTCAGCAATGACATGTTGAAGGCATCCACATCATTACTCCCTATTTGTGACAGTGCATCGGGAACTTGCCAGCAAATACTTTCAAGAAGACAACTACATACCTAAAAGTGCCATTCTGATCTGAAAAGCATGAAAGCATTAAACATTTGACAGATAAATCTGACTGAATCTATCCGTAAGAATCATCTGCTTTCTTGGTGCAATTGCCTGGATTCATAATGCTAACAATTACTTGACAGTTTGGATAGTGTCTCTTTGAGATGTCAGTATTTGTAGGATTCACAGACTGGGGTATATAAATGGTATTCATTTTTAAATCATACATTTGCTGTTCCTATATTCCACAGGGATGTTGCTGGTCTTCCACTGTGAATCTTGTGGGAGCCCAGTGCAGCTCAAACAGAATTAAAGGCCCAAAGCATCCAAGAAGTAACAATCACCGTCAGATTGCCACTCCTCTCCTATTTTCTATCACTATGACTAAGCTCCAAATTTTGCGCCCAGACTTCCAATCTCTGTTCCTTCAGAAACGTGGATCATACCTGAAACCCAACTGTTTCTTTATAAGGCAGAATCAAGCGAGATGAGCTTTTTACTGTACTAGCTACTGTATTCTGGTAAGTGCGTGTTTGAAAAGTACGAGTTTGAATGTCCCAGAGCTTATGTTTATGATGCTATTTCCGGTTCTGTTCCTTACAGTCAAAAAAATGATTTACAGAAATAACAACTGCGATATTATCTTATGGGCAGCATTTCTAAACCAAATTATTTTAAATTCTTTGTTCAGTAAGCTTTGAGCAAGGGAAAAACTCATGGGTTTAAGGTTGACTTTAAAACTGCAAAGCCTCATTCTACTGACAGTGCTAACATCCCCTAAGTCCCTGGCTGTGTTCACCTCCTCTTTCACCCCCCAATAGTGTTCAGCCCCTTCTTAAATACTCCAACACTATTATCCTCCCGCACCTCCCCAACAGTGTACAGCCTGTCTCACCGCTGATACTGTTCAGCCCCCTCCCTCACACCTGCAACAGTGTTTACCCCCTCACACCTTTAACGGTGTTCGCTCCCTCCCTCACACCTACAACAGAGTTTGCCCCCTCTCTCACACCTGCAAGTGTCCGCCCTCTCCACCCTCACACCTGCAACAGTGTCCGCCCTCTCTCTCACACCTGCAGCAGTATTCACCCTCTTCACCCTCACAGCTGTAACAATGTTCACCCTCTCTCTCGCAGTTGCAACAGTGTTCACCCTCCCCACCCTCACACCAGCAACAGTGTTCACCCTCCCCACCCTCACACCAGCAACAGTGTTCAGCCTCCTCCTCCCTCACCCCACCAAAATGATCAATGCCACCCCCTCACTGCCTGACAGTTCTGACTCTTCTGACATCATATAAATTATTTGGAAGAATGTGTAACTGGTGAAATCAGCAATTTTGCGGATGACACGAAGATGGCTGGACTTGCGGATAGCGAAGAGCATTGTCAGGCAATACAGATAGGCTGGAAAATTGGGCAGAGAGGTGGCAGATGGAGTTTAATCCGGATAAATGCGAAGTGATGCATTTTGGAAGAAATAATGTAGGGAGAAGTTATACAATAAATGGCAGAGTCATCAGGAGTATAGAAACACAGAGGGACCTAGGTGTGCAAGTCCACAAATCCTTGAAGGTGGCAACACAGGTGGAGAAGGTGGTGAAGAAGGCATATGGTATGCTTGCCTTTATAGGACGGGGTATAGAGTATAAAAGCTGGAGTCTGATGATGCAGCTGTATAGAACGCTGGTTAGGCCACATTTGGAGTACTGCGTCCAGTTCTGGTCGCCGCACTACCAGAAGGACGTGGAGGCGTTAGAGAGAGTGCAGAGAAGGTTTACCAGGATGTTGCCTGGTATGGAGGGTCTTAGCTATGAGAGATTGGGTAAACTGGGGTTGTTCTCCCTGGAAAGACGGAGAATGAGGGGAGATCTAATAGAAGTGTACAAGATTATGAAGGGGATAGATAGGGTGAACGGTGGGAAGCTTTTTCCCAGATCAGAATTGACGTTCACGAGGGGTCACGGGCTCAAGGTGAGAGGGGCGAAGTATAACTCAGATATTAGAGGGATGTTTTTTACACAGAGGGTGGTGGGGGCCTGGAATGCGCTGCCAAGTAGGGTGGTGGAGGCAGGCACGCTGACATTGTTTAAGACTTACCTGGATAGTCACATGAGCAGCCTGGGAATGGAGGGATACAAACGATTGGTCTAGTTGGACCAAGGAGCGGCACAGGCTTGGAGGGCCGAAGGGCCTGTTTCCTGTGCTGTACTGTTCTTTGTTCTTTGTTATTGGTGGAACAGGAACCAAGGATTCCAGAAGGTGAGTTTGGAAAGGGTGCAGGATGGGGTGAGCACTGTCCGTAGAGGGGGAGGGGAGGGTGGGGTTAATATTTTCCATGGTGGGAGGAATTAAATATTTTCCAGGGAGGGCGGGGGTGAACACTGCTGTGGGTGCTGGAGAGCCTTGGCTCTGCAGCTGATTTATTTAGAATTTCACTGGTTTTATACTAGCTATGAAAATCTTTTAAGTCATCCAGGGTAAATGTAATGCAAACAGCCCAGTTCTCCAGGGTTCTGGCCAATCAGAAATGTTGCGGTAAGGTAAATTGACAATCAAATGTTTCAACTTCCTGCATAAGTACTGAAATATGTTTACATCAGGACTTTCTCATAGTTTTGAGGCACATCAGTGACATAAGTTGAGTTGGAGGCCTGCCTCCATGTCAGATGATTTGAACCAACATTTTCCTTTGCAATTCTTAGTTGGGCAGTATTGCAACAATTGCCTCCAGTTAGTTACCTGACAAGATTCTGTTTAGCCTGGCATTGTGAATTGGCTGAAGAAATATCACACATGGTAATCATTATCAGTGCTGGCAAATCCCTGGGGTAGAAAACAAGCGCTCTTTATTTGAGTTTTTTTGTTGCGCTGATGTAAAATGTTATAATCGAGAAAACCTATGTAGGCAGTGCCTTTGTTTCCATGTCTTTGTGCACCACTTTGGTTAGAGTATTATTTAATTGGGAAAACTTTTCTGTAATCTTCCTTTGGGCCAGATCAGAATATAAATGCCGCTCTGTTTTGAAGTTTCTTCAAACAGCTAAGGAACTAGAGTGGGTGAGACATTGTGTGAATATTCAATTTTAACTGCAAGCTCTGCATCATGGACACAGGTCCAAAATCAAAGTGTAGTACAAAGGAGGAAAGTAAGATTTTGAAACATATTATTAGCTAACGACTTTTGAACTAATCCTATCTTTATAGATTTAAGTATTTCATTTTTAAGGGTTGGATATCTGTGGAGTATGTTGTCCCAAGTATTAATTTAACCCAGTCACTGTAGAAATGGGACGAATGCTGTTTTTCCCATTTTTGTTGGGTCTCCATGAAAATTTCATTGAAATTACAGCAGATATTTAGGAGGGTGCTTGCAGAAATTAATGGTATGAGATACTGGCTATAGCTTAGTTGCTATGCATAATCTTATTTGGAAATATATCCGATCGTCAGCCTGATGCATTAGTGATAGTTACAGTCTTTCAGAGGACAGCAGAACGTGACAGGCAATTCATTTGACCTCCACCGGTATAAGGATAGTTGTTAATCCTGGGGATGCTATTTTAGAATTGATTTGCAAGAGGTCTCGTTTTTTGTTGTAGCCAAGAGATGAAAGTTGTTGGATAATGCAAGCTCTAACGAGCAAGCTCAAAAGCTCATCCCACAAGAAGAAAGATGCAGAGGGGAGAAAATAAGGAAGAGAGTAGAAAATTATTTGAGGCCATTCCCCTGTGTCTTTTTATAATTGTTTTAATTGAGAAAGTTAGGTTTTCCAGTCTTGACTTGGGCTATGAAGTTATAATATTTTTTATGCTAGAATCAATTTGACATTATGGCCCAGAATTTGAAATCTTATTAAAGGTGAGGCTGGCAGTGTTTGCCATTATTGCTATGTAAAAACAGTATTGTGGCACAGTGGTTAGCACCACAGCCTCACAGTGCCAAGGACCCAGGTTCAATTCCAGTCTAGGGTGACTGTCTGTGGGGCGTTTGCACAATTGCCCCGTGTCTTCTAGGTGCTCTGGTTTCCTCCCGCACTCCAAAACTGTGCAGGTTAGTTGGATTGGCCATGCTAAATGTGTGGGGTTACAAGGGTAGGGTGGGAGAGCTAAGATACTCTGTCAGAGAGTCAATGCAAACTCAATGGGCTAAATGGCCTCCTTTTGCACTGTAGGTGGAATTTGCACGTTCTCCCCATGTCGGTATAGGTTTCCTCTGGGTGTTCCAGTTTCCTCCCACAGTCCAAAGATGTGCAAGTTAAGTGGATGGCCATGCTAAATTGCCCCTTCATGTGCCAAGATCTGTAGGTTAGCAGGATTAGCTATGATGAATGTGTGGGGTTTCAGAGATAGGATGGGGGAGAGAGCCTGGTGCAGACCAAGGGCAATTGGGGAAGGACAATATATGTTGGCCTAGCCAGCGAAACCCACATCTCAAGAATGAAGAAAGAAAATGAGAATTTACTTATTTTTTGTGATGTGGTGTGGTGTTGGGGCTGCACGGTGGCACAGTGGTTAGCACTGCTGCCTCACAGCACCAGGGACCTAGGTTCAATTCCAACCTCGGGTCACTGTCTGTGTGGAGTTTGCACATTCTCCCTGTGTCTTCGTGGGTTTCCTCCGGGTGCTGCAAAGAGGTGCAGGTTAGGTTGATTTGTCATGCTAAATTGACCCTAATGTCAGGTGGATTAGCATGGTAAATATGTGGGGTTACGGGAATAAGGCCTGGGTGGGATTGTGGTCGGTGCAGACTTGATGAGCCGAATGGCCTCCTTCTGCACTGTAAGAATTCTATGATTCTGTGATTCAACTATTTACACATTTGTAAGAAGCAATGATGAAGTTAATCCATGTTTAATCAGGAGTAATTGAGATTTCAACGGTGTACTAAGTAACAATTACTGTTAAACAACCTACCTGGCCCTGAAAAACTAATTTTGCAATTGTAGAGTCTCATTCCCTTAGAATGTGAAAAAACAAGTTAAATAAAAATGAGGTTTCTTTAAGTTTTTGTTTTAATATTTATCTCTTAACCCCATGTGTATGTGACAATCTTTATTTCACTTCCGATGAAATTGTTTAGATATAATTTACATTCCTTACTTTTAGCTTCCTACTTTGCTCTGTGAGAATATTGTTATCTGATTGGCAGATTAGCCTCCCTGCTGCCTGCTGTGTTGCTGAATGACTCAATCCCCTACAGAAGGCACCAAACCTCAGCTGCTATTAGAAAAGAGGAAATCTGTGCCCTCAAACCTGCTAAATCTTTGTGGGGATCTTCTTTGAGGTCAGCAGCAGGGGTCTCTCTTTTGATAATGACTGCTACCTCCAGGCCTTCTGGCATCCATGCAAATCCTTCAGTCTTAGAACA
The DNA here is from genome assembly GCF_964213995.1 of Mustelus asterias. Lineage (NCBI taxonomy): Eukaryota > Metazoa > Chordata > Chondrichthyes > Carcharhiniformes > Triakidae > Mustelus > Mustelus asterias. Next base: position 81,314,603 of record NC_135803.1, on the reverse strand, counting down.
TAGAACAGTACAGCACAGAACAGGCCCTTCGGCCCACGATGTTGTGCCGAGCTTTATCTGAAACCAAGATCAAGCTATCCCACTCCCTATCATCCCGGTGTGCTCCATGTGCCTATCCAATAACCGCTTAAATGTTCCTAAAGTGTCTGACTCCACTATCACTGCAGTCAGTCCATTCCACACCCCAACCACTCTCTGCGTAAAGAACCTACCTCTGATATCTTTCCTATGTCTCCCCTCATGAACCCTATAGTTATGCCCCCTTGTAATAGCTCCATCCACCCGAGGAAATAGTCTTTGAACGTTCACTCTATCTATCCCCTTCATCATTTTATAAACCTCTATTAAGTCTCCCCTCAGCCTCCTCCGCTCCAGAGAGAACAGCCCCAGCTCCCTCAACCTTTCCTCATAGGACCTTCCCTCTAAACCAGGCAGCATCCTGGTAAATCTCCTCTGCACTCTTTCCAGCGCTTCCACATCCTTCTTATAGTGAGGTGACCAGAACTTCACACAATATTCCAAATGTGGTCTCACCAAGGTCCTGTACAGTTGCAGCATAACCCCACGGCTCTTAAACTCCAACCCCCTGTTAATAAAAGCTAACACAATATAGGCCTTCTTCACAGCTCTATCCACTTGAGTGGCAACCTTTAGAGATCTGTGGATATGGACCCCAAGATCTCTCTGTTCCTCCACAGTCTTCAGAACCCTACCTTTGACCCTGTAATCCACATTTAAATTAGTCCTACCAAAATGAATCACCTCACATTTATCAGGGTTAAACTCCATTTGCCATTTTACAGCCCGGCTTTGCATCCTATCTATGTCTCTTTGCAGCCTACAACACCCCTCCACCTCATCCACTACTGCACCAATCTTGGTGTCATCAGCAAATTTACTGATCCACCCTTCAGCCTCCTCCTCTAAGTCATTAATAAAAATCACAAAGAGCAGAGGACAAAGCACTGATCCCTGTGGCACTCCGCTAGCAATCTACCTCCAGTCCGAAAATTTTCCATCCACCACCACCCTCTGTCTTCGATCAGATAAGAAGTTTAACAACACCAGGTTAAAGTCTAACAGGTTTATTTGGTAGCAAAAGCCACACAAGCTTTCGGAGCTGCAAGCCCCTTCTTCAGGTGAGTGGGAATTCTGTTCACAAACAGAGCATATAAAGACACAAACTCAATTTACATGAATAATGGTTGGAATGCGAATACTTACAACTAATCAAGTCTTTAAGAAACAAAACAATGTGAGTGGAGAGAGCATCAAGACAGGCTAAAAAGATGTGTATTGTCTCCAGACAAGACAGCCAGTGAAACTCTGTGGGCGTTACAAATAGTGTAACTAATAGTGTAACTAAATAGTGTAACTATCACACTATTTGTAACCCCCACAGAGTTTCACTGGCTGTCTTGTCTGGAGACAATACACATCTTTTTAGCCTGTCTTGATGCTCTCTCCACTCACATTGTTTTGTTTCTTAAAGACTTGATTAGTTGTAAGTATTCGCATTCCAACCATTATTCATGTATATTGAGTTTGTGTCTTTATATGCTCTGTTTGTGAACAGAATTCCCACTCACCTGAAGAAGGGGCTTGCAGCTCCGAAAGCTTGTGTGGCTTTTGCTACCAAATAAACCTGTTGGACTTTAACCTGGTGTTGTTAAACTTCTTACTGTGTTTACCCCAGTCCAACGCCGGCATCTCCACATCATTTCGATCAGATAGCCAGTTACCTATCCAATCGGCCAACTTTCCCTCTATCCCACACCTCCTTACTTTCATCATAAGCCGACCATGGGGGACCTTATCAAACGCCTTACTAAAATCCATGTATATGACATCAACTGCCCTACCTTCATCAACACACTTAGTTACCTCCTCAAAAAATTCAATCAAATTTGTGAGGCACGACTTGCCCTTCACGAATCCGTGCTGACTATCCCGGATTAATCCGCATCTTTCTAAATGGTCATAAATCCCATCCATAGGAGACTAGGTGGATGGAAAATTTTTGGATCGGAGGCAGGTTGCTAGCGGAGTGCCGCAGGGATCAGTGCTTGGTCCTCTGCTCTTTGTGATTTTTATTAATGACTTAGAGGAGGGGGCTGAAGGGTGGATCAGTAAATTTGCTGATGACACCAAGATTGGTGGAGTAGTGGATGAGGTGGAGGGGTGTTGTAGGCTGCAAAGAGACATAGATAGGATGCAAAGCTGGGCTGAAAAATGGCAAATGGAGTTTAACCCTGATAAATGTGAGGTGATTCATTTTGGTAGGACTAATTTAAATGTGGATTACAGGGTCAAAGGTAGGGTTCTGAAGACTGTGGAGGAACAGAGAGATCTTCGGGTCCATATCCACAGATCTCTAAAGGTTGCCATTCAAGTGGATAGAGCTGTGAAGAAGGCCTATAGTGTGTTAGCTTTTATTAACAGGGGGTTGGAGTTTAAGAGCCGTGGGGTTATGCTGCAACTGTACAGGACCTTGGTGAGACCACATTTGGAATATTGTGTGCAGTTCTGGTCACCTCACTATAAGAAGGATGTGGAAGCGCTGGAAAGAGTGCAGAGGAGATTTACCAGGATGCTGCCTGGTTTGGAGGGTAGGTCTTATGAGGAAAGGTTGAGGGAGCTGGGGCTGTTCTCTCTGGAGCGGAGGAGGCTGAGGGGAGACTTAATAGAGGTTTATAAAATGATGAAGGGGATAGATAGAGTGAACGTTCAAAGACTATTTCCTCGGGTGGATGGAGCTATTACAAGGGGGCATAACTATAGGGTTTGTGGTGGGAGATACAGGAAGGATATCAGAGGTAGGTTCTTTATGCAGAGAGTGGTTGGGGTGTGGAATGGACTGCCTGCAGTGATGGTGGAGTCAGACACTTTAGGAACATTTAAGCGGTTATTGGATAGGCACATGGAGCACACCAGGATGATAGGGAGTGGGATAGCTTGATCTTGGTTTCAGATAAAGCTCGGCACAACATCGTGGGCCGAAGGGCCTGTTCTGTGCTGTACTGTTCTATGTTCTATGTTCTAAGGACCTTTTCCATCAATTTACCAACCACCGAAGTAACGCTAACCGGTCTATAATTACCAGGGTCATTTCTATTCCCTTTCTTAAACAGAGGAACACCGTTCGCCACTCTCCAGTCCTCTGGCACCATCCCCGTGGACAGTAAGGACCCAAAGATCAAAGCCAAAGGCTCTGCAATCTCATCCCTTGCCTCCCAAAGAATCCTAGGATACATTTCATCAGGCCCAGGGGACTTATCGACCTTCAGTTTATTCAAAACTGCCAGTACATCCTCCCTCCGAACAACTATTTCCTCCAGCCTATTAGCCTGTAACACCTTCTCTTCCTTAAAAACATGGCCCCTCTCCTTGGTGAACACTGAAGAAAAGTATTCATTCATCACCTCGCCTATCTCTACTGACTCCATACACAAGTTCCCACTACTGTCCTTGACCGGCCCTAACCTCACCCTGGTCATTCTTTTATTCCTCACATAAGAGTAAAAAGCCTTGGGGTTTTCCTTGATCCGACCCACCAAGGACTTCTCATGTCCCCTCCTAGCTCTCCTAAGCCCGTTTTTCAGCTCATTCCTTGCTAACTTATAACCCTCAATCGAGCCATCTGAACCTGGTTTCCTCATCCCTACATAAGCTTCCCTCTTCCTTTTCACAAGACATTCCACCTCTTTCGTGAACCATGGTTCCCTCACTCGGCCATTTCCTCCCTGCCTGACAGTAACATACCTATCAAGGACACCCAGTATTTGCTCCTTGAAAAAGTTCCACATTTCATTAGTGCCTTTCCCTGACAGTTTCTGTTCCCATCTTATATCCCCTAATTCTTGCCTAATCGCATCATAATTACCTCTCCCCCAATTGTAAACCTTGCCCTGCCGTAGGGCCCTATCCCTCTTCATTGCAATAACAAAAGACACTGAATTGTGGTCACTATCTCCAAAGTGCTCTCCCACAACCAAATCTAACTCTTGGCCCGGTTCATTTCCCAGTACCAAATCCAATGTGACCTCACCTCTTGTCGGTCTATCCACATATTGTGTCAGGAAACCCTCCTGCACACACTGCACAAAAACTGCCCCATCTGAACTATTTGACCTACAAAGGTTCCAATCAATATTTGGAACGTTAAAGTCCCTCATGACAACTACCCTGTGACCCCCCACACATATCCATAACCTGCTTAGCAATTTCCTCCTCCACATCTCTATTACTATTTGGGGGCCTATAGTAAACTCCTAACAATGTGACCGCCTCTTTCCTATTTCTAACTTCAGCCCATATTACTTGAGTGTGCAGATCCCCCTCGAAGTGCCTTTCCGCAGCCGTTAGACTATCCTTGATTAACAATGCCACTCCTCCACCTCTTTTACCAGCTTCCCTACACTTACTGAAACATCTATACCCCGGAACGTCCAACAACCATTCCTGTCCTTGTTCTACCCACGTCTCCATAATGGCTACAACATCATAGTTCCAAGTACCAATCCACGCCCCAAGTTCATCTACTTTGTTCCGGATGCTCCTTGCATTGAAGTAGACACACTTCAACCCACCTTCCTGTCTACCGGTACCCACCCTTGACCTTGATACCTTCCCCAGTACCTCACCACCCTCAACACTGACTTCTGGACTACAACTCCTTTTCCCACTCCCCTGACAAATTAGTTTAAACCCCCCTGAAGAGTCGTAGCAAATTTCCCTCCCAGGATATTGGTGCCCCTCTGGTTCAGGTGCACCCCGTCCTGTTTGTACAGGTCCCACCTTCCCCAGAATGTGTTCCAATTATCCACGTATCTGAAACCCTCCCTCCTACACCATCCCTGCAACCACATGTTTAACTGCACTCTCTCCCTGTTCCTCAACTCGCTATCACGTGGCACCGGTAACGTACCAGAGATGACCACATATTTTGTCTTGGCTCTCAGCTTCCAGCCCAGCTCCCGAAATTCCTGTTTTAAATACCCGTCCCTTCTCTTACCTATGTCGTTGGTACCAATGTGTACCTCGACTTGTGACTGTTTCCCCTCCCCCTTAAGAATCCGGAAGACATGGTCCGAGACATCACGGATCCTGGCATCCGGTAGGCAACATACCATCCGTGAGTCTCTTTTGCTGCCACAGAACCTCCTATCTATCCCTCTGACTAACGAGTCCCCAATAACTATTGCCCTCCCGTTCTCCCCCTTACCCTCCCGAGCCACAGAGACGGACACAGTGCTGGAGATCCTCTCACTGCAGCTCACCACTGGTATGTCGTCCCCCTCAACCGTATCCAAAGAGGAATACTTGTTGCTAAGGGGAACAACCACAGGGGATCCCTGCACTGACTGCTTCCTCCCAGCCCCTCTCACCGTCACCCATCTATTTTCATTCCTCGGAGTAACTGTATCCCTAAAGCTTCTGTCTATGGCCACCTCTGCGTCCCTAATGATCCTAAGTTCATCCAAGTCCAGCTCCAGTTCCCTAACACGGTTTTGGAGGAGCTGCAGATGGGTGCACTTCCCACAGGTGTAATCAGCAGGGACACTGACGTCGTCCCTCACCTCAAACATAGTGCAAGAGGAACATAGCACTGCCTGCACACCCATCCCCTCTAGATACCTTGCCAGTACCAGATAGAAACAGCAAAAATGAATTTAAACTCACCCCTGCTCGCCCTTTCCCCCAAAGCCCTGTAAGCCAAAGCCCTTACAGCTTTCACTCAGCTTCCCGCTCACTCCACAGTCCACTCCCGACGCTGCCCGCTGTATAGAGAGACGTTTATACTAAAAAACACAATCTCCCAGAATCCCCTGCAGCCTACTCCCACTTCCTCAGAGTTTAAACCCTTGAAAAAAGCCCGCGAAAAAAACGGATTAAATAAATAAATAAATCAAAACACTTTACTCACCCTCAGTACTCCTGCTGAGAATCTCTCCCTCTGTCCTGCACCACTTCGAACAAAACCTTGAATGAAGAAAATAGAGTGTAAGCTGATCTACATAGGAACATAGGAATTAGGAGCAGAAGTGGGCAAATTCAGCCCTTAGAGCCTGCTCCGCCATTCAATCAGATCATGGCTGATCTCTCCCTGGTCTCAAATCCACTTCCCCAGCTGTTCCCCATATCCCTCTTTCCCTTTTATTAGAAATATGTCTATCTCCCTCTTGATCCCATTCAATGATTCAGACTCCACCGCGCTATGGGGCTGCGAGTTCCACAAATTCACCACCCTCTGCAAGAAGTAGTTCCTCCTCTTCTCAGTTTTAAATCTAAAGCGTCACAATCCATATCTGTGACTTCTTGTTCTAGATTGCCCCATAAGAGGAAACATTTACTTTATCAATCCCTTTTTGAAATTTTATATACCTCGATCAGATCCCCCCTCAGCCTTCTAAACTCCAGTGAGTACAAGCCCAAAGTGTTTAATTTCTCCTCATACGTCATCCCCTTCATCCCCAGAATCGATCTGGTGAACCCCCTCTGAACTGCTTCCAATGCCACCATATCCTTCCTCAAATAAGGGAACAAAAACTGGACACAGTTTTCCAGATGTGATCTCACCAACACCCTATACAATTGCAACAAAACTTCTCTATTTTTATACTTCAGTCCTTTTTGCAGTAAATGCCAATATCCCATTTATTACGTGCTGCACCTGCATACCAACTTTCTGGGATTCATGAACATAGACACCCAGATCCTTCTGCCTGGATGTATTTTGAATCTGCTTTCCATTTAGGTTGTAATTTGCCTTTCTAGTTTTTCTCCTAGTCTTTCTATATCCGTCTGTAGAATCTTTATATTCTCTTCACTGCCTGCTTTCCCACCTATTTTAGTATCATCCACAAATTTTGCTGTGTTACCCTCTGTCCCTGCTTGCAGATCATTTATATAGATTGTAAACAGTTGAGGCCCGAGGACTGACCCCTGCCGCACCCCGCTACTTAAATTTAGCCAGCCAGAGAAGGACCCATTTATCCCGACCCTCTGTTTTCTGTCAGTGAGCCAAGCTTCAATCCAATCTAGTACTCTATCCACAATCCCCTGCGATCTCACCTTCTGGATCAGTCTTTTATACGACACTTTGTCAAACACCTCTGGAAGTCTAGATATACCGCATCCATAGGCACCTCACTATCCACCTTGCTGGCTATGTCCTCAAAAAACTCAAGCAAGTTTGTTTAGCATGCCTTACCCTTCATAAAACAATGCTGATAATGGTGAATTGAGCTTTGTCTTTCCAAATGCTCATTCATCTCCTCCTTAATGATTGATTGATTCCAGCAACTTTCCCACCACAGATGTCAAGCTAACCAGCCTATAGTTTCCTACTTTTTGCCTCTCTCCCTTTTTGAATAAGGGTGTCATATTGACATGTTTCCAATCTACTGGGACCTGACCAGAATCTGAGGAATTTTGAAATATCACAACCAATGCATCCACTGTCTTTGCTGCCACCTCCTTTAATACCCTAGGATGCAGGCCATCAGGTCCCAGAGACTTATCTGCCTTTAATCCCATTAGTTTATTAAATATCCTCTCCCTAGTGATGATTATTGCACCAGGTTCCTCTGCATTAACTACAGTTTTTGGAAAATCTTCATTATTCTCTACTGTGAAATATTGGTTTAGTGCCTCTGCCATCTCTGTGTTCCCCATTAATACCTATTAATGGGGAACACACTATTGTCCTCTAAAGGGCCAACATTTTCTTTAGCTATTCTTTTCCTCTTTGTATACTTGTAGAAGCTTTTGATATCTATGTTTATGTTTTCTGCTAATTTCCTTTCATAGCTCATCTTAGCTCTTTTGATTCTATTTTTAGTAGCCTTTCGCTGAACCTTAAAATTCTCCCAGTCCTCCAGCTTGCCACTAGCTTTTACAGTTTCATATGCCCTAGCTTTGTTTTTATGTCCTCTTTGACTTCCTTGTCTAGCAATGGAAGGTTTTTCTTCCTTTTACAATTCCTTTTCCTCTCAGGAATATACTTTAATTGAGAGATATTCAATATCTCCCTAAACATCCACCATTGTTCCTCAATTGTCTTGTCCTCAATTATTTGTGCCCAGTTTACTTGGGCGAACTCTTTCCTCAGGCCAGTATTATCTCTGCCCAACACTAAACTCTAGTATGGAACCCTGTCTTTCTCTTGCTCAATCTGAATCTGAAATTCTAGCATGCTATGATCACTCCTTCCAAGAGGATCTTTGACAAAAAAAACTATTTATCAACCCTTCTTCGTTACATAATACTAAATCTAAAATAATCTGCTCTCTGGTTGGTTCCGTAATGTGTTACTCTAAGAAACAGTCCCACATACACTCTATGAAACCTCCCTCAAAGCTGTCTTTGACCATTTCATTAATCCAGTCAATATGCATGTACAAATCACCCATGATTGCTGATGTGCCCTTCTCACAAGCCCTCATTATTTCTTGGTTTATACTATGCCTCACTTTGGAAATATTGCTTGGAAGTCTGTAAATTATTGCTACAAAAATGTTTTTTCCTTTGCTTTTATTTCTACCCAGATCGATTCAACATGTTGGCCCTTAGTGCCAATGTCATTTCTTAATACAGCCTTGGTGTCACCTTTCACCATTAAAGCAACTCCACCTCCTGTTCCTTCCTGTCTGTCCTTTCGGCATACTGAGTACCTTTGGACATCCAACTCCCAGTCCCGGTCCTCCTATAACCATTTTCAGTAATTCCCACCAAATCATACCCATTTGTCTCTATTTGTGACGTCAACTCATTGACCTTATTCCGAATACTGCGTGCATTTAGGTACAGGGTTTTCAAATATATCCTACTGGTTTGCCTTTCCCTTGTAGGATTTTCTTGTGCACTACATTTTGCACACATTTTGACATCCTTTATGATTCTCTGATGGTCGTTAGACTGGCCCTGCCTGTTCATCCTAATAACCTCTATCTTCTCCTCACATGCTAACCTGATGCTTTGGTTCCCATTAACCATTACACTTCTTGAAGTTTTACCCTTTCTTTCTCCCTCACTTGCTAGATTAAAGTCCTTGTAACCACCCTATTTATCCTTTCTGCTAAAACACTGGTCCCAGATTGGTTCAAGTAGAGACCATTCCAACGCCCCAACAATGCCCCATGAAATGGAACCCCTCTTTCCTGAACCACTCCTTTTGCCATGTGTTCACTTCCCTAATTTTCTCATCTCTACGCCAATTCGCAAGTGGCTCGGGTAGTAATCCAGGGCTTATAACCTTTGAAGACCTGTTCATTAATTTAGTTCCTACTTTGGGATAATCCCCAAACAAGTTCTCTTTCCTAGTCTTACCTATGTTGTTTGTCCCAATGTGGACTACAACAACTGGATCCTTCCCCTCCCACTCCAATATCCTTTCAAGCCGGTCGGAGATGTCCCTCACCCTGGCACCGGGCAGGCAACATACCATGCAGGACTTACAAAGGATGCTATCAATCCTCCTAATTACAGAATCTCCTACAACTACCACTTGTCTTTTTGCTCCCTCCCTCTTGAATGGCCTCCTATACCACAGTGCAGTGGTCGGCTAGCTCACCCTCCTTACAACCCTTTTCCTCATCCACACAGGAGCAAGCACCTTGTACCTGTTGGACAAGGTCAAGTGTTGAGGCTCTTCTGTTCCTGAATTCAGGATCCCTCCACCTGCCTCACTTGCAGTCACACCCTGTTGTCCCTGACCACTGACTAAGTTAGAGGTACTTAATCTACGGGATGTGACCACTTTCTGAAACAAATTGTGCATGTAACTCTCCCCCAGTGTCCGATTAAGCTCAGACTCCAGCTCATTGATTCTGAGCCAAAGTTCTTTGAGCAACCAACACTTGTTGCAGATGTGGTCACTGCAGCTCGCAATGGGATCTGCCAGCTCCCACATCATACAACTACAGCACATCACCTACCGAGCCATCTCTACTTAGCTAATTAATTTATTAATTCGTTTTGCAGTGTTTCTTTTTAAAATTTAGCACAGATTTCCTACCAGCTGATCAGGTCACAGCTTTCCTGTGCAATTACAATGAATGTTCACAGTGCTGCTCTGCTCCACTCTCTGACTGCTCCCTGGAGACGAGGTGTGGTAAACCACTGTTATATGTTATCTGTGGTGGTTAACGACTGTAGTTAGTATTTCTCAGTACCTGTATATGTGGCACATCCCTGTCGGTTCCGCCCAAGTCTCCTCCCCCTGGTCTGGGTATAAAGGCGGTGGCTCCTCCCCCCCTTGCTCTCAGTTCAGACCAGATCACCGACAGGGATGGCTCCAAGTTCTTGCTAATAAAAGCCTATTTGTCTTGCTCTCAACTAGTCTCGGCTCGATTGATAGTGCATCAATTTTATTAGCAAGTTTTTTTTTGAAGAATGGAGCAGTTACTGAAACCCGAAAGGCTGAATCTGGACCCGCAAACTGCTGGAGCTTCAAACACGTTTGATCACTGGCTGCAATACATCGAGAATTACATCGAAGCCTCCGCTGCCATCAGTACAGATGCTGACAAACTACGGGTGCTCCGCGGCTGGGTAAGCAACGTAGTATACGCTACGATCCGAGACGGAAAATTACACGACCGCTATCAAACTGTTAAAGGGCCTGTATAATAAACGGCCTAATGAAGTCTATGCGCGACACCTCCTCGCTACGCGTAGACGGCAGCCAGGTGAATCAGTCGACCAGTTCCTGCGCGCGTTGTGTCTGCTTGCCCAGAACTGGAACTGTAGGTCTGTGACTGCCACCCAATATACAGACGACTTAGTCCGGGATGCCTTTGTCACGGGCATCGGAACTACTTATATCCGGCACCTGCTGCTGGAACAGGGTGCGCTGGACTTAAAGAAAACAGTGCAACTGGCTGAATCCCTAGAAGTGACCTCACAATACCTCGAATCCTACTCACCTGACCACGTGGGCACATCCTGGACACCGCGGCCGTCGCTATCGGGAGGACCACAGCCCTACGCCGCCCCACACCTCACCGGTGACCTGACCACTGCAGCAACCTCTGGAGGCCCGAAATGCTACTTCTGCGGCCTGGGTAAGCACCCCCGACAACGCTGCCCGGCGAGGGAGTTGTTCTGCTCCGCGTGTGGGAAGAAGGGGCACTTCGCCAAGACCTGCCGTAAGTCTACCCCCAAATCCATGAGCGCCGCGTGTCACCCGCGGGGGCCGCCATCTTGGATGCCTCCGGCCGCGTGTGACCCGCGGGGGCCGCCATCTTGGAAGACCCCGGCCGCATGCGACCCGCGGGGGCCTCCATCTTGGATGACGTCATCGGCCGTCGGCGACCCACGGGGGCTGCCATCTTGGCCGACAACGGCCGCAAGTGACCAGCAGGGGCCGCCATCTCCTACCTCATCAGCCCCCTACAGCTATCTGCAGGTTTCAACAGTGGCATCGGTGACCCTGGACCAGACAAAGCCTCATCGTCTCGCCGAGTCCATGATGGACATTGAAGTAAACAGGAACAGGGAGCATTGTTTGTTTGACAGTGGGAGTACGGAGAGCTTCATTCACCCTGATACGGTGCGCCGATACGCCTTTTCCGTGCGGCCCGTCCAGCAGACAATCTCCATGGCGTCGCAATCCCACTCTGTAAATGTCCTCGGCTGCTGCGTGGTGACCCTGAAGGTGCGGGGCACGGTATACGATAACTTCAGGCTCCTCGTGCTGCCACACCTCTGCGCTTCCGTACTCCTGGCGCTCGACTTCATGACCCATCTGAACAGTGTCACTATACAGTATAATGGGCCTTTTCCCCCGCTCTCCGTCTGCAATCGGCAGCGTCTAAATTGCCCAACGTGCACCACCTGCAGTCTCTCGACTCTTAAGATCGCCCCTCCCTCCTTGTTTGCGAATCTCACTCCCGCCTGCAAGCCCATCGCCACCAAGAGCAGGCGGTATAGTGCTGGAGACAGGGCCTTTATAAGGTCTGAAGTCCAGCAGCTCCTCAGGGAAGGGATCATCGAAGCCAGTGCCAGCCCCTGGCGAGCACAAGTGATAGTCGTTAAGTCCGGGGAGAAACACAGAATGGTCACTGACTACAGTCAAACCATTAACCGATATACGCAGCTGGATGCGTACCCCCTTCCCCGCATATCTGACATGGTCAATCAGATTGCACAATATCGGGTGTTCTCCACCATTGACTTGAAGTCGGCATACCACCAGCTCCTTATCCGCCCGGAGGACCGCCAATATATGGCGTTCGAGGCGGATGCTCGCCTTTACCACTTCCTCAGGGTCCCCTTTGGCGTCACCAACAGGGTCTCGGTCTTCCAGCACGAAATGGACCGAATGGTAGAACAGAACGGGCTGCGGGCTACCTTCCCGTACCTGGATAACGTCACCATCTGCGGCCATGACCAGCAGGACCACGATGCCAACCTCCACAGATTCCTGCACACGGCTAGGATCCTTAACCTGACCTACAATAAGGAGAAGTGCGTGTTCAGTACACACCGCCTCGCCATCCTCGGGTACGTAGTGGAGAATGGAGTCAGCGGTCCCGATCCCGACCGTATGCGTCCCCTTCTGGAACTTCCCCTCCCCACTAGCCTCAAAGCACTGAGAAGATGCCTGGGTTTCTTCTCGTACTATGCACAGTGGGTCCCCAACTATGCGGATAAAGTCCGTCCGCTCATAAAATCCACCCTTTTTCCCTTGACGGCGGAGGCCAGGCTGCCCTTCGACCGCATCAAAGCTGACATCGCAAAGGCCACGATGCACGCTATAGGCGAATCCATCCCGTTCCAGGTGGAGAGCGATGCATCTGATTTCGCCCTAGCCGCCACCCTTAACCAGGCGGGCAGACCTGTGGCCTTCTTTTCACGAACCCTCCAGGGCCCCGAAACTCGACACTCCTCTGTCGAAAAGGAGGCCCAAGCCATAGTGGAAGCTGTACGCACTGGCGCCACTATTTAGCTGGTAAACGGTTCACCCTACTCACGGACCAACAATCCGTTGCCTTCATGTTTAACAACACGCAGTGGGGCAAGATCAAGAACGACAAGATATTACGGTGGAGGATCGAATTCTCCACCAACAATAACGATATCTTGTATCGGCCCGGGAAACTCAATGAGCCACCTGACGCCCTGTCCTGTGGAACATGTGCCAGTGCGCAGGTGGACCGGTTACAGGCTCTCCACAACGACCTCTGCCACCCGGGGGTCACCAGGTTTTTCCACTTTATTAGAGCCCGAAACCTGCCCTACTCAGTTGAGGATGTCAGATCCATAACTCGGAACTGCCAGGTCTGCGCGGAATGCAAGCCGCACTTCTATCGACCAGACAGGGCACATATCATAAAAACCACTCGCCCCTTTGAACGCCTAAGCATTGACTTCAAAGGCCCCCTCCCCTCATCTGATCGCAACATATACTTCCTCAATGTCATTGACGAGTGCTCACGTTTCCCCTTTGCAATTCCCTGCCCAGATATGTCCTCGGCCACAATCATTAGGGCCCTGCACGGCCTCTTCGCTCTGTTTGGTTACCCCAGCTATATCCATAGCGACCGGGGATCCTCCTTCATGGGTGAGGAACTGCGACAGTACCTGCTCTCCAAAGGCATAGCCTCAAGTAGGACTACCAGTTACAACCCCCGGGGTAACGGACAGGTGGAGAGAGAGAACGCCACTGTCTGGAAGACTGTTTTACTAGCACTGCAGTCTAAAGGCCTTCCAGTCACTTGCTGGCAAGAGGTCCTACCGGAGGCACTACACTCCATTAGGTCCCTCCTGTGCACAGCAACCAATGCCACCCCCCCACGAACGGATGTTCGTGTTCCCCAGGAAGTCTTCCTCAGGGACTTCACTACCATCGTGGCTGGCATACCCGGGCTCTGTCCTGCTTCGGAAGCATGCCAGGACCCATACGTCTGACCCCCTGGTCGAGCGGGTACAACTCCTCCATGCCAACCCCCAGTACGCCTACGTGCTGTACCCCGACGTGCGGGAGAACACAGTATCTATCCGTGACCTAGCGCCCGCAGGTGACTCAGGGACCTCTATAGCCCCCAACCCCTCACCCCCAACCCACGACTTTGTCCCTACCATGTCAGAACCACTACTCACTCCTCTCGCCCCCGTGTACAGCTCGCCTGAGCCCCAGGAGTCGCCACCACGCACCCGATGGGCGGATGAGACCACGATGACCGCTACGTTCCGGCGCTCGAAATGACACCGCGACCTGAAACCACGTCGGAACTGGCACTACGGAGATCGCAGCAGAAGAGCAGGCCTCCGGATAGACTAAATCTGTAAATATTGTTCACTCTGCCTCACCCCCGACGGACTCTTTTTTTAAACAGGGGGTGAATGTGGTAAACCACTGTTATCTGTTATCTGCAGTGGTTAACCACCGTAGTTACTATTTCTCAGTACCTGTATATGTGGCACATCCCTGTCGGTTCCGCCCAAGTCTCCTCCCCCTGGTCTGGGTATAAAGGCGGTGGCTTCTCCCCCTTGCCCTCAGTTCAGACCAGATCACCGACAGGGATGGCTCCAAGTTCTTGCTAATAAAAGCCTATTTGTCTTGCTCACAACTAGTCTTGACTCGATTGATAGTGCATCACTAGGCCACAAACCCTGAGGTAAATTAGTTTCATGTACTCACAGTGCTGCTTTGCTCTGCCTTCTGATTGCTCCCAGGAGACTAGGCTGCAATCCCCGAGATAAATTAGTTTTATACACTCACAGTGCTCCTCTGCTCCGCCTTCTGTCGGCTCCCTGGAGATTAAAAGTAAGTCTAAAAACAAGTCTTGTACTTTGATAGTGCCTTTCACAATGTCAAGGTATCCCTATGTGTTTAGAGCCCATAAAGTACTTTAATGTATAGTTGCTGTTGAAATCATCAATGTGCAATGGGAGAATTGCTCTTCTAAACTCCAGTTGCATCATTATTCAGTTCTGGTATCCTCCTATGATGGGTGAATATTGAGGGGTTAGATGTGACCAGCACCAGTATCAATGGCCTTTGTTACATAGACAGGCTTAGAGAGCGAGATCTTTTTAATTGGGTTTGACTTAATGTTTGAGGATTTGTCATTGAAGCCTTTCAGAAAAATAGAAGTTTATATATGGTACAAGTGAGATGGCTCAAGGAGGGCTGGGAGACTTGGTTAACAAAGCACAGAACTTATTTATGTGCTAAAAATACTTGTTTTCATAGAGAGCCACACTCTACTGGTGGCTCTGACAGCCATCATTATGAAGTGCTTCGGAAGGTTATTCATGGCACGGATCAATTCCAGCCTCTCAGATCGCCTATCGCCGCAACAGGTCCACACCAGATGCCATCTCCCTGGCCCTGCATTCAACCCTGGAACACTTGGTTAACAAAGACACCTATGTCAGACTCCTTTTTATTGACTACAGCTCAGCCTTTAACACCTTTATTCCTACAAAACTCACCTCCAAACTCTGTGGCCTGGAGTTCGGCTCCTCTCTCTGTGACTGGATCCTAGACTTTCAAACCCACAGACTGCAATCAGTGAGGATAGGTAACAACACCTCCACGGTCATCCTTAACACCAGAACCCCACAAGGCTGAGTCTTCAGCCCCCTACTATACTCCTTACATACCTATGACTTTGTGGCTAAATTCCCCTCCAACTCGATTTTCAAGTTTGCTGATAACACCACCATAATCGGTTGGATCTCAAACAATGATGAGACAGAGTACAGGAAAGAGATAGAGAATCTGGTGAATTGGTGCAACGACTATAATCTCTCCCTCAATGTCAATAAAATGAAAGAGATAGTCATCGATTTCAGGAAGCGTAGTGGAGGACATGGCCCTATCTACATCAACGGGGACGAAGTGTAAATGGTCGCGAGCTTCAAGTTTCTAGGTGTCCAGATCACCAAAAACCTGTCTGGTCTCTCCATGCCGATGCTATAGTTAAGAAAGCCCACCAAAGCCTCTCCTTACTCAGGAGGGTAAGGAAATTTGGCATGTCTGCTACGACTCTCAACAATTTTTACAAATCATAGTATCCAACAGTGCAGAAGGAGGCCATTCGGCCCATCGAGTCTACACCAACCGCAATCCCACCCAGGCCCTATCCCCATAACCTCATTTACCCTAGCTGGTTTCCCTGACATTAAGGGGCAATTTAGCATGGCCAATCCAATTAACCTGCACATCTTTGGACTGTGGAAGGAAACCGGCACCCGGTGGAAACCCACGCAGACACGGGGAGAATGTGTAAACTCCACACAGACAGTGACCCAAGCCGGGAATCGAACCCAGGATCCTGGTGCTGTGAGGCAGCAGTGCTAACCACTGTGCCACCGTGCTGCCCTTCACCATAGAAAGCATTCTTTTTGGTTGTATCACAGCTTGTATGGCTCCTGATCCGTCCAAGACCGCAAACAAACTACAAGGGTCATGAACGAAACCCAGTCCATCACTTGAACCAGCCTCCCATCCATTGACTCTGTCTACACTTCCCGCTGCCTGGGCAAAGCAGCCAGCATAATCAAGGACCCCACACAACCCGAACATACTCTCTTCCACCTTCTTTCGTCGGGAAAAAGATACAAAAGTCTGAAGTCACATACCAACCGACTGAAGAACAGCTTCTTCCCTGCAGCCATCAGACTTGTGAATGGGCCTACCTCATATTAAGTTGATCTTTCTCTACACCCTAGCTATGATGATAACAGTACATTCTGCACTCTCTCCTTGCCTTCTCTATGTACGGTACGCTTTGTCTGTGTAGCACACAAGGAACAACGTTCCATTGTATACTCATACATGTGATAATAATAAATCAAATCAAATCAAGAAGGTTGCCAGTACATATAGAAAATGCAGATTCAACATTCACAAGGGATTGGATGAGTGCCTGTCACTGACAAACAAAATATACTATAGTTGAGTCATTGGGCATTGTGTCTCCTAGTTCTTACAGTTTCTAGGAGCTAATTTGATTCCTTTTGGGTGTCTGAGAGCAATGTCCCAGAGTAATTTCTTTGATTGGTCTAAGGATGTTTTCACTTTCCCAATATACAATGGAAGGGTACAAAAGGAGGGAAGTTAAACTGAACCTGTATATACCGCTGGCCAGGACATAAATAGAGTATTGTGTCCAGTTCTGGTGACCACACTTTAAGAAGGATGTGAAGGTTTTTGAGAGATTGCAGTGAAGATTTACCAGAATGGTTCCTGGGATAAGGGATTTTAGCTTCAAGGTTAGGGTGGAGAAGCTGGGTTTGTTCTACTTAGAGCAAAGGAAACTGAGTGGAGATTTGACAGAGGTTAACAAGATTATGACAGATTTAGATAAAGTAGATAAAGGTCAACTATTTCTATTAGCTGACAGTAAAAGGACTAGGACACACAGATTTAAGGTTTTGGACATGAGAATAGTGGGGATATGAAGAAAATCTTTTTTATGCAGTGAGTATGGTAACCTTGAACTTGCTGCTCATGACGGTAGTGGAAGCAAAGACAATCAATGGTTTCAAAAGGAAATTGAATAGGCAACTAAAATAAATAAACATTCAGACTGCAGGGATAGAGTGGGGAGAATGAGACTGACTAGATTTTTCCACGGACTCAATGGTCCATATATGACTCTGATTCTATGAGAAGAAAGGGAGATGGGGTTGGAGGAGGAGTATTGAGGGTGACGGTTACATCATACCAGATTGGGATGGTCTCAATGGACCAGCTGAACATTTATTGTCCCTTTGTTGTATTTTGCCTGTACATCACAGGAAGTGTGAAACAGATCAGATGGGATTATGCACATTCTTCTTGGAATCTGCCCAAGCATCAGCAAAACTTGGAATCGTCAGTGGGGAAGCAGCTTTTCTTAGTAAATGAAAATCACACATAAATATTCAATTACTTACGCATTTGCCAAGCATATATACATATATAAAAGTCTCACATCCCTATGACAACTCATCTCGCCTCTTTGGAAATACAGTTATATAGCTGTAAATCGACAATCTTGATTACTGAAATCTTTTACTTCTTAATCCTCACAAATCACATATTGGAATTCTGCTATGGTTATGTGCTCAATTCTGGGCAGAAAAAACTTTAGGAAGGGTGATAAGACCTTGGAGAGGATACAGGGGGGTTTTACTGTGCTATTGCAGATGAAGAAGTTCAGTTATGTAGAGAGACTTAGAGAAGCTGGGATTGTACCCAACAACCACTTGTATTTATATAGCGCCTTTAACGAAGTGAAAAAATCCCAAAGTTGCTTCACGGGAGTGATTATCAAATAAAATTTGAAATTGAGAAACCTAAGAAGACAATGTGACAGGCAATCAAACGTGTGATCCAAGAAATAAGCTTTAAGGAACATAAGGAATATATGAAATAAGAGTGGAATAAATCTGTGAGGCCCATCAAACCTGCTTCATCATTCAATATGATCATGGCTGATCTTGCACTTCAACTTCATGTCCAGCGCACCCCTACCACCTCCTATTCCACAAACCCGCCACCACTTGATTCACTGAGAGACCAAATCCCAACCTTAAATACATTCAATGATGAAATAGTCACAACCCTCGGGAAGAGAATTCCAAAGATTCACAGCCCTTTGAGTGAAGAAATTTCTCCATCTCAGGTCCTAAATGGAAAATACCTGATTTTTAAATCATGTCTCCTCATTCTAGATCTCCTCGCAAGTGGAAGCATCCTCTTAACATCCACCCTTCAAGTTCCCTTGGGATCTTAAACTCTTTCAAAAAGACCACCTCTTATTCTCCTAAATTCCAATTAGTACTTGCACACCTCGCTCAACCTTCCTTCATAAGATAACACCTTCATCCTGAAAATCAGTTGAATGAACCTTCACTGAACTGTTTCAAATAAAATTATGTATTTCTTTTAGGAAGGAGACCCAAACCATGCGTAGTACTCCAGATGTGATCCCACCAAGGCTCTGTACAGCTGTAGCAGCACTTCCATACTTTTATATTAAATATTCCTTGCAATAAATGACAACATTCTATTTGTCTTCCTAATCACCTGCTGCACCTGCATACTAATATATATACAACACCAACATGTTGTGATTCATGTACCAGGATGCCCATACCCTCGAATGAAAAGTTTTGCAACCTCCATTTAAATGAGATACTGCTTCTTATTCTTCAAGTTCTCATTTTCCCACATTATCTTCCATCTGCCAAATTTTGACCATTCACTTAACTGTCCTAAATTTCATTGAAGACTTTTAATGTCATTTTGTCAAGTTACTTTCCTACCCATCTTTGTGTAATCGGCAAATATAGCTAGCATACATTTGGTTCCTTTATCCAAATCAATGATATAGATTGTAAATAATTGAGCACTGTTCCATATGACATTTCAATAATTACAGCTGACCAACCCAAAAAAGACCCATTTATCCATACTCTGCTCCCTGTCAGCTAATCAATCCTCTGTCCATGTTAATGTGTTACCCTCTACTCCAGGAGTTCTGAGCTTTTATTTGGTACCTTACTGATTTAATTTGATTTATTATTGTCACGTTTGTCAGAATACAGTGACAAGTGTCATTTCTTGCGCGCTATGCAGACAAAATACATTGTTCATAGAGTGCATAAGGGAGAAGGAAATGAGAGAGTGAAGAATATAGTGTTACAGTCACAGCTAGGATGTAGAGAAAGATCAGCTTAATATATGGTAGGTTCATTCAAAAGTTGGATGGCAGCAGGGAAGAAGCTGTTCTTGAGTTGGTTGGTATGTGATCTCAGACTTTTGTAGCTTTTTCCTGAGGGAAGAAGGTGGAAGAGGGTATGGCCAGGGTGCATGTGCTCTTTGATTATGCTGGCTGTTTTTCTGAGGCAGCAGGAAGTGTAGGCAGAGTCAATGGATGGGAAAGCCTTGAAAGCCTTTTGGAAATCCAAGTATATTACATTAGCATTGCTGCCTCACAGCGCCAGGGATCCAGATTCAATTCCCAGCTTGGGTCACTGACTGTGCAGAGTCTGCACGTTCTCCCCATGTCTGTGTGCGTTTCCTCCGGGTGCTCCGGTTTCCTCCCACAGTATGGAAGACGCGCTAATTAGGTCCATTGGCTAGGCTAAATTTTCCCTTAGTGTATCCAAACAGGTGCCGGAGTGTGGCAACTTGGTGATTTTCACAGTAATTTCATTGCAGTGTTAATGTAAGCCTACTTGTGGCACTAATAAATAAACTTTAAACTATTTTTTCTCCTTCATCTACCCTTCTGGTTACATCCTCAAAAACGCGAATAAATTTGTCAAATAGGATTTTACTTTCATATAACCATGTTGATTTGTTTTAATCATACTATATTTTTCTAAGTCCATTAGACTCCCTTATTAACAGATTCAGCATTTATGTGGTGACTGGTATCAGACCAACTGACCTGCAGGTCTCAGTTTGCTCCCCCATCCTTTCTTGGGTGTTACAGTTGTTAATTTACAATCTGCTGGGACTAATCCAGAATCCAGGGAATTTTAAAAAAACATAGCCAGTGCATCTACTTCCTCTGCAGATATCTCTTTTAGAATCCTAGGATTTAGGCCATCAAGTCCAGGAGATGGCAGGACTTTAGTCACAGAAACTTAGAAAAGAAATAGAAAATTACAGCTCAGAAACAGGCCTTTTGGCCCTTCTTGTCTGTGCCGAACCATTCTTTGCCTAGTCCCACTGACCTGCACTTGGACCATATCCCTCCACACCCCTCTCATCCATGAACCCGTCCAAGTTTTTCTTAAATGTTAAAAGTGACCCCGCATTTACCACTTTATCCGGCAGCTCATTCCACACTCCCACCACTCTCTGCGTGAAGAAGCCCCCCCTAATATTCCCTTTAAACTTTTCTCCTTTCACCCTTAACCCATGCCCTCTGGTTTTTTTCTCCCCTAGCCTCAGCGGAAAAAGCCTGCTTGCATTCACTCTATCTATACCCATCAAAATCTTATACACCTCTATCAAATCTCCCCTCAATCTTCTACGCTCCAGGGAATAAAGTCCCAACCTATTCGGGCGGCACGGTAGCACAGTGGTTAGCACTGCTGCTTCACAGCTCCAGGGACCTGGGTTCGATTCCCGGCTTGGGTCACTGTCTGTGTGGAGTTTGCACATTCTCCTCGTGTCTGCGTGGGTTTCCTCCGGGTGCTCCGGTTTCCTCCCACAGTCCAAAGATGTGCGGGCTAGGTTGATTGGCCATGCTAAAATTGCCCCTTAGTGTCCTGGGATGTGTAGATTAGAGGGATTAGTGGGTAAAATATGTAGGGATATGGGGGTAGGGCCTGGGTGGGATTGTGGTCGGTGCAGACTCGATGGGCCGAATGGCCTCTTTCTGTACTGTAGGGTTTCTATGATTTCTATGATTTCTATGATTTCTATTCAATCTCTCTCTGTAACTCAGCTTCTCAAGTCCCGGCAACATCCTTGTGAACCTTCTCTGCACTCTTTCAATCTTATTTACATCCTTCCTGTAACTAGGTGACCAAAACTGTACACAATACTCCAAATTCGGCCTCACCAATGCCTTATATAACCTTACCATAACACTCCAACTTTTACACTCGATACTCTGATTTATAAAGGCCAATGTACCAAAGGCACTCTTTACGACCCTATCCACCTGTGATGTCACTTTTAGGGAATTCTGTACCTGTATTCCCAGATCCCTCTGTTCAACTGCACTCTTCAGAGTCCTACCATTTACCCTGTACGTTCTTCTTTGGTTTGTCCTTCCAAAGTGCAATATCTCACACTTGTCTGCGTTAAATTCCATTTGCCATTTTTCAGCCCATTTTTCTAGTTGGTCCAAATCCCTCTGCAAGCTTTGAAAACCTTCCTCACTGTCCACTACACCTCCAATCTTTGTATCATCAGCAAACTTGCTGATCCAATTTACCACATTATCATCCAGATCATTGATATAAATGACAAACAACAATGGACCCAACACCGATCCCTGCGGCACACCACTAGTCACAGGCCTCCACTCAGAGAAGCAATCCTCCACAACCACTCTCTGGCTTCTTCCATTGAGCCAGTGTCTTATCCAATTTACTACCTCCCCATGTATACCCAGCGACTGAACCTTCCTTACTAACCTCCCATGAGGGACCTTGTCAAAGGCCTTGCTGAAATCCAGGTAGACAACATCCACCGCCTTCCCTTCATCCACTTTCCTGGTAACCTCCTCGAAAAACTCTAATAGATTGGTCAAACATGACCTACCACGCACAAAGCCATGTTGACTCTCCCTAATAAGTCCCTGTCTATCCAAATATTTGTAGATCCTATCCCTTATCACACCTTCCAATAACTTGCCCACCACCGACGTCAAACTTACTGGCCGATAATTTCCCGGATTTCTTTTGGAACCTTTTTTAAACAACGGAACAACATGAGCCACCCTCCAATCATCCGGCACCTCCCCCGTGAATACTGACATTTTAAATATGTCTGCCAGGGCCCCTGCAAGTTCAACTAGCTTCCCTCAAGGTCCGTGGGAATACCCTGTCCGGTCCTGGGGATTTATCCACTCTGATTTGCCTCAAGACAGCGAGCACCTCCTCCCCTTTAATCTGTAAAGGTTCCGTGGCCTCCCTACCAGTTTGCCCTATTTCCGTAGACTCCATGCCTGTTTCCTCAGTAAATACGGATGCAAAAAAACCATTTAGTATCTCCCCCATCTCTTTTGGTTCCATACACAGTCTACCACTCTGGTCTTCAAGAGGACCAATTTTATCCCTCACTATCCTTTTGCTGCTAACATACCTATAGAAGCTCTTTGGATTTTCCTTCACTCTGTCTGCCAAAGCAACCTCATGTCTTCTTTTAGCCCTCTTGATTTCCCTCTTAAGTAGCTTCTTGCACTTCTCAATGCCTTTCCCCTGCTGATATTAATTACCTTATTTTCCTCACTCTTTTTAGCTCCTAGGTTATTCCCTACTTCTCTTATGCAACGCTGTCTTCTACTGTGAAAACAAACACATATTTGTCTAATGTCTCTGCCATTTCCTCATTCCACATGATAAATGGCACAGTGGGGCAGCATGGTGGCACAGTGGTTAGCACAGAGCCAGAGACCCAGGTTCGATTCTGGCCTTGGGTGACTGTGTGGAATTTGCACATTCCCCCGTGTCTGCATGGGTTTCCTCTGGGTGCTCTGATTTCCTCCCCCGATCCAAAGGTGTGCCGGTTTGGTGGATTGGCCATGCTAAATTGCACCTCAGTGGCCAAAGATGTGTAGGTTAGGTGCATTAACCATGGTAATTGTGTGGGGTTCCGGGGATGGCGGAGGGTGGGTAAGATGCTCTTTCTGAGTCAGTGCAGACCTGATGGGCCAAATGGCCTCTTTCTGCACTGCAGTGGTTCTATGGTGGTTCTATGACTGGATAATTTCTCCTGCATCTGCTTCTCAGGGACCAATGTTAACTTTACCTATTCTCTTCCTTATTATGTATTTATAAAAGCTCCTACAATCTGTTTTTATATTCCTGGTTAGTTGACTCTCACTTTTATTTCCCACTTTTTAATCAACCTTTTGGTGGTCCTTTGATGATTTCTTAAACATTTCCAATTCTCAGATTCATTACTTTCTTTCCGACATTATAAGCCTCTTTATTTAATACAACACTGCCTTTAATTTGCTGAGTGATCCATGGATGGATCTTTCTCACTATGTTTTTGCTTTTCAATGAAATGATTTTTGTTGAACATTTAGAATTTTTTTTCCCCGCTGGTTATTTATCACTTTATCTTTTAGCCTATTTACCCATTCAATCTTGGCCAGCTGTCCCCTCATACCTATGTGATTGGCTTTGTTAAAGTAAGAACCTTATTTATGATCACTGGTTCCTATTGGATCTTTTGCTATGAGATCCCTATCTCATTGCACAATGTTGGATGTAAAATAGCTTTGTCCAGATTTATTTATTGCATGACATATTGCTTCAGGAAACTCACAAAAAACATTCCAAAAAAAGTCTTCCAGGCAGTCTTTGTTAATTTTATTGGTCCAGTTTACATGAAGAGTAAGGTTTTCCCGTAACTATTATGTTGTCCTTGTTATAAGCTCCAATACTTTCTTGATCAGTCCAACAGTGTGACTACTGTTAGAGGTCCTACCGCTCCCATCACTGTCTCCTCAGCCTTGCTATTTCTAATCACCACATATACCGATTCTACTTGTTGATTTCCTGAGTTAAGATTGTTTCCTATTAATAGGTGGCACAATGGTGCAGTGGTTAGCAAGGACAGGGGCCTGGGCTTGATTCCAGCCTTGGGTGACTGTCTGTGTGGAGTTTGCATATTCTCCCCATGTCTGTGCGGGTTTCCTTCAGGTGCTCCGGTTTCCACCCACAGTCCAAAGATGTACAGGTTAGTGCACAGGGTTATAGAAATAGGGTGGGGGAATGGGCCTAGGTAGAGTGCTAGGTTTAGACTCGGCCTCCTTCTGCACTATAGGAATTCTATGGTTCTGTGGTGTCATGAAGAAAGAGAGTGAGGCAGAGAGAGAGTGGTTTATGGCCAAGGCAGCTAAATGCACCATCATCAATAGTAAGTTGATTAAAATCAGGAATGTACAAGTGCGCAGAGTTAGAGGAGCACAGGGACCTGGGAGATTTTTAGGGCAGGAGAGGATCACGGAGATAGTGGGATGGGGAGTGGGGTATTGATGCGATGGAGGGATTTGAAATCAAGTATGAAACTTATAAAATTGCGACATTGTTGGAGCAGGGGTCAATGTAAGTCAGGCCTATGGGGAAAGAACAGGAATGTGGAGATGCTTGAATATCTTTTTCCATTGATTTCCATCTGATTTTCCATGGAGTTCTCTTCTGTCTGGAACAGAGTTCATTATGTAGTGTGCTATTCATCAAGTCTAATTGCAGCAACTCATCTTGTTCATAGGACAACGTTGACCTTATGTTGGAATGAAATCTAAGCCCTGTATATGCAGAAAGCTTCAAATAGAAGCTCTTTAATCAACCTAATCTATTTGACTTGCAATGGTACGTATAAAGGTAAAGTAACCATAGTACCAGATGACCATAGGCTGCTTTGAGGCCCTTTGAGGGGAGAGCTGACTGGTGGTGATTTAACCTGAGGATCACCACACCTCAGGCAAGGGGCAAAGTTGAGAAGGCTGGTTCTTCATGAATAACCTTACCCAGTACAGGAATTGAATCTGCACTGTTGGCACTGCTCCCATCACAAACCAGCTGTTCAGCCAGCTGAGTTAACCGTTAGTATATGTATCATTGGGTTACATTACTATGCTTGGGGACTGGTGACCTGACAGCCTCCAGTAGACCCTTGAGGGTACCTGAATTAATCCATCTCCAATGAGAAATGTAGTTGACACAATTTGCCCATTAATAAATAGTGACGTTACAAGATGCCTATTCAATATCTTGCTATCAGAATGCACTTAGTTTTAGTTATCTAAAATTGAGCAGCAAACAGAATCCTTTCCCATATTTTGCTGATCAGCTAGTAATGGATTGACTGGGATAAACTGTCAGATTGACATAATTTAAAGATCTAAATCTCCCTTCAGAGTCAGGCCAATACAGTGAGTAATTTGCATTCAATGGTGATGGAATGCTTTAATCTGCACTGTTGCACATGAATCTTCTACTGTATGGAACACATTTTAATTGAAAAGATGGCAGGATATGGGGGATTGCCAGCTGGGGATCTGATAGGAGAGATCAAGTTCGTTTTTCTTTCTCCCCCCAGTGAATAGCGTGCAGCAACGTTCATGCGATTGTTAAATGCTGCTTGAAGGATGTGCATGCTTAAGTATGCTAGTAATGCATGTAAAATTCACAGGTAGGACTCTTAGCCCTTGTTTTCAGTCAGCTTCTAATGGGAATGTGTGTGTGACAAATCTCGAGAGACATCAACACCTCTTGAACTCGACAGATGCCTGCAATGAGTTCTGTAATTGTACTGAGATACATGGCAAAGGAGTGCTGACTCTTACAGATCAGATGCTCTCGTTAGGCATTTTTTTGTGAATGTAATCTTGCCTTTTTGCTGCAGGTAAGTAATATCAGCACCTAATAATGTTGCTGCTGCTAGTGTTCCTCAGCAGTGTGACCTGGCACCCCCATTTCTCAAAGCTTTCTCCATTGTCTTTTTCACTTGTGATTAATCAATATTCAATTGCTTTCTCCCCACTGGACCGAGCTTAAACATCTCACTTCAACAGCACTGCTTACAAAACAATGCATTCTATTTTGACCTTTGGGCATGTGAGTGTTGGGCTGCACTGGTGGATCCCTGTTCCGGATGACACCGAGGTGCTACCCCCACCCCTTCGCCATGCTGAAGTCCAGGCTTCAGTAAAATCTGGTTGCCAACATCCCCAGCACCAGGCAAGAATAATTGGAATCAGTCTATTGAAATAATTATGATCAATTTTCAACAATGGTTTATTTCTCCTCCTGATTGACGCACATGGAATGAATTTGTTTTAGTGTGGGGATTGATCGTGCCATTGGGGTACTAGGATGGGGAATGTATGCATGAAACCTGAAGGTGAGGAGGCTGAATTAACGTGAGGAGTCAGTAGATGAAACTATAGCTAATGGTGGTAACTCCACTGTTTGGAACTCAGCTTCTTCACATTGGCAGGCTCAGGATTGGGATGACTTCACGCTGAAATCCAATGATGTCACCAGAACTAAGACAAAGGCATTAGAAAATAGTTGTGAAGATTAAAAGTTATTTCCACTCTTTTCTTGGTAATATTTGAACTTTAAGACGTAAGAACTGAATTTTCGGTAAGACGGAGAGGGTATCTGGTTTTGCCAAAATGGCAAAAGCAAGTTACAGAGGTCTCGTGAGGTTCAAAGATTGTGAGGACACTCTCATCTTGTTTACTAGATGGCTCCTAGCTAACGCTTCATTAGTGAGAAGATGGTTGATCTCCAATGGGAGGTTCTCTCTGGATCAACAGCCTCTTACTTCAAGTCCTATCCACCCCTATAGCACAGTGAACTCTGTTAACCTGTATCTCACAGTAGAGGGACAGATATTGGAATGCTAAGTAAAGTCTGTTGCGGTATGGAAGGCAGCATCTTCAGGTATATTGAACTTCCAATGGATATAACACAATAGTATTGCAGTGTAGACTGCAGCAAAGTGAGAAATGCTCCCTCCACTCACATTGTCTGTATTTTTAAGGCCTGGTTGGCTGTAGAGATTCGCATTCTAATCAGTATTCTGTCACTTGATTTTGTGTCTCTGTGCCCTGTTTGAGAGCAGATTTCCACTCCATCTGATTAAGGAGCAGCGCTCCGAAAGCTAATGGCATTTGCTACCAAATAGACCTGTTGGACTTTAACCTGGTGTTGTTAAAACTCTTACTGTGCTTCCAAGCTACCCCCCAGACATCTTGGATCCTCCTCACCCCTGGAATCATGCAAAAGCAGCTGAGAGTGGGGACAGCAACACATACCTGTTCCACACTATAATCAAATTCCTTCATGCTGGTTTAGCTGTAAAGTGTGGCATACAGACAGATCTGGTGGTAGATTCCTCATTGCATGAGTATGTCCAAGCTGTAAGTGATTTCATCATCTTCTGTGGGTCCTCTCAGGATAGAAGAGTCTGATAGGGGGTCAGTCTGGATGATCACAGAACAGGCAGCTCATGTTACCGTTGTTGGTTGGGGAAATGTTTGCAGCTTTGTCACCTCTACCATTCCTCTGGGCACCTTAGGTGCTGTGAGTTTGAAGTAAATGATCCTGGAAATACCAAATTTCAGTGCTTGCCTTGATATGGGCTGGTCAGCTGCAGTGTTTTCCCAAGAGAGATGGTTTTCAATGCAGAAGTTTGTAAGGCTCTTTTTTGGGATGTCCTTGTTTATGCTGACCATCCTGCTATTGTTTGTCATGAGACGATACCTCAGTGGGGATCTGCTTGGGGATTCTGTAATCATCCATGCAGGAGACATGGTCTGTTTATCTGGAGTTGAATTTTCTGGAGAATGAGCTCCGTGCTGTGAGCAGGGACTGGGAGAGGGTGATGCAGATGGTGCTAAACAACAACGGCAGGGGCTGGTGGAGTTGGGGGTTTGGGCGGTTGGGGCGGGGGGGGGGAGTGGTGCGACAGGGATGGTGGAGGGTGAGGGGGTGGTAGAGGGATTGCCCCCCACCAGTTCCACGGATGTGGGGGAGTTGGTGCGACAGGGATGGTGGAGGGTGAGGGGGTGGTAGAGGGATTGGGGGGAATGAGGGGCTGGGGATGAAAGGTGATGATGGGGGGAGGTAGTGGTGAATTTTAAATCTTACTTCCACAAACCGAAATACTGCACTCTTCTCAAAATTCGCTTTTGAATTTAAACCATCATATAAATAGCAGTTGAAATTTTCACTGTGCCTGAGAATAGGTTCTATTCTGATGACATGCTGTGTTAATGTACCAGAGGTTTGAGATAAGGATCTCATCAAAATAAATGCAAGAAACTAAAAACCAAGAGTAATGAAAAACAAGGTGTAAACTAATTGTCGCCCATTTTATTACTCTGACAATGTCTTGGAATGAAATCCCTTTTTGTCACTTAAGAGATTGCTTAAGAAAAGGTTTTATAAATCTCTAGTTCATCCTAGGTTCACCCCAGATCGGCTGTGACCCCAATGACACTAATGGGGAGTCGGTTAGTTCAGTTGGTTGGGCACCTGGTTTGTGACCTAGAGTGATGCCAACAGCATGGGTTCAATTCCTGTACAGGCTGAGGTTTTTCATGAAAGCACCGCCTTCTCAACCTTGCTCTTCACCTGAGGTATGGTGATCAGGGTTCTGGGTGGCTGCGTAATCCTCTGTGATTAATTACTCTTGAAGAATCAGCATTGGGCCTTCAATTTCACCATTGCTCCAGTTACTCTGCCTCCTGCATGCAGGCATACTGAAAAAAGGCAAAACACGCATCTACACAGCACCTTCCGCAACGTCCTTAATCCTTTACAACTATTTCAATACTTGTGAGCTGCAGTCACTGTAAGGTAGGCAATGTTATCAAATGGTGGAGTAGGCTTATAGGGCTAAATGGCTTACTCCTAGTCTAAATCGGTATGTTTGCATGTTATTCTGGATGGATGAGATTAGCTGGGATAGATGGCCTTGGTCATAATTTTCTTGTGAGCAAACAGTGGAATCATGGCTGGAGTTCTGTTTATGTTATTAATGAAAGTTTACTGTGAGCAGGACAGTTGTGTGGAGTGGGTTCATGATGAACCAGGAAGCAATTTTACACTGCACCTCTTCAGAACCTTGCATGTTTCAATGAGATCACCTCTCATTCTTCCAAACTCCAGAGTATAGACCCAATTTACTCAATCTGTCATCATAGGACAACCTTCTCATCCCAGGAAGCAATCTGATGAGTGAAAAATCTCAGAATTCCCCATTTTATACTCCTTCTGCTTGTTTCCCATTCACTTAACCTGTCTAAATCTCTTGATATGATCCTCGGCCAGACCCCCAAATTGTTGGTAGGGCCTGGGTAGGAACCAATAATATTTTGCTTAAAGTAGACAAAGTTTGAGAATCAAATCCCTTGCTCAGTGAATATAGTGATAAGATTCTCCAGGTTTTGACCAAACAAAACTATACTTTAGTGCACAATGTCAGAAACATAAAATAATTTACAACATCTATTACATAGTCTAGAGTTTGGAAATCCCTCTGTAATATACACAGTCAGACCTGTCTCCTTTCTTGGAGATGGTCACAATTAAGGTGTCTCTAATATCTCCCAGCATCCTCCCTTCCTTCCAGACCAGGGTGATGAGGTTGTGGATTCTTTTCAAGAGTGCCTCTCTGCCGCATTTTAACACTTCAGTGAGGATTCCATCTGTGCCAGAAGCCTTATTGTTTTCCAATAAGGGTGGCTTTTTCCATGGTGAGCTGGGGTTGCACTGACGATGATGGTGGTAGAATGTTGCCCCTGCTTCCGATGCTCCTCTTGCTCCCACCGGCATTGCTCCTCTCGCCCCTGTTGGCACCGCTCCACTCGTTCCCCCCCCCCCCCTCCCCCCCGCTGGCTCCGCTCCTCTCGCATCCGCTAGCCCAACTCCTCTCACCCCTGCTGGAGTTACTTCTCTCGCCCTGTTGGCGCCGCTCCTCTCGCCCCCACTGCCCCTGCTCCTCTTCCCCCCCCCGCTGGCCCCGCTCCTTTTGTCCCACTAGCCCTGTTCCTTTCACCCCTGCTGGAGCTGCTCCTCTCACCCCTGCTCACTCCGCTTGGTTTGCCCCCGATGGAGTCGCTCCTCTCATCCCCACTGCTGCCACTCCTCACATCCCTGCTGGTCCCACTCCTCTCACTCCTGCTGCCGCTGCTTCTCTCGTCCCCGCCGGCACCGCTCCTCTCACCCCCACTGGCGGCGCTTCTCTCAATCCTGCTGGCACTGCTACTCTCACCCCAATGCTGTTTAACTGTGGAAATTACACAGGGATTTCCCTACTCTCTGCTATGGAAAAGGTCATCGTGAGAATTCTCCTCAACCACTTCCTCCCATTGGTTGAAGAACTCCTCCCTGAGTCTCAGCATGGCTTCTATCTATCAAGAGGCACATTGGACAATGTGGAACAGGCACCTCAAATCTCTGGAGAGATATCACCAACCTTGCCTCCACAAAATCCTGCAAATCCACTGACAGGATAAACGTACCAACGTGAGTGTCCTCTCACAGGCCGATACCCCCGTATTGAGGCACTGTTCATGCTCGACAAGCTGCGATGGACGGGCCTCATTGTCTGCATGCCCAACACAAGACTCTCGAAAAAAGCGCTCCACTCGAGCTCTACAATGGCAAGCAATTACTAGGAGGGCAGAGGAAACGCTACAAGGACACTCTGAAAGCCTCCCTAAATAAATGCAACATCCCCATCGACACGTAATAATCGCTTGCCTTAGAACGCACAAACTGGAGAAGAAGCATTTGCGAAAGCACCAATCACCTCAAGCATTACTGGGTGGAGCATAGAGGCAAGAGTAAACAGCAGAAAGAGAGCACCGAATCCAGTGATTCACACCCACCCACTTCATCAAACACAACCTGCCAAACCTGTGGCAGAGTCTGCGGCTGCAGGATTGGACTATTCAGCCACCGCAGAACCCACCTCCCCAGAGTGGAAGTCATCCTCGACCCTGAGAGACTGCCAAAGATACTATAATATTGAGGGTTAGTATTAGGTCAATTGTGGATGAATGCACCACATTATACAATAAATGACAGGCGCAACCAAAACGGATTGCACGGATCCTCTGACACTCTGAGTCAACAAATCTCAGTGAAAATCTATCTCTTTCACAATGGTTTCCAATCTTCACCTTCAAAGATCTCACAATAGAATTCTCTCCAAAAGTCACTCCAAATTTGATGGCATCAACAATGGCCACCTTACAGGATTCCAGTCTTTGTCTCCTGAGATTCCAACTCATTGGGTTCTGGAGTACTCAGTCCAAGCACCAACCCCCAAGCACAACTTCAGCTTTTCAGCAGTACCAAGGAGAACACTTGTCTTCCAGAACTTCACGCCAAACAGCCCATTGCATGGAGTCGCAAAACCTTTGAATGCCTTCCTTGATCACCAGGGTTTCTTCTGAGCCCTCTGTGATCACCAGTGCTTCTCCTGGGCTGAATTGTTTGGATGACAGGGACTCGGCCCCCATGGAGGGGAGTGGACACCTGGTCAGAATCAGGAGTGGGCCAATTGGGGTGTGGGGGATAAGCTGAGGGGAGGGTGGAGGGATGACCAGAGGTCGCTGGGGCTTCAGAGGAGGGCACACACATCAAAAAGGATGGAGATGCTTAAACACTCCTTCCTGCCGAGATTTAGGTTGCTCATTTAAAAAAAATTCTCCTCCCCCGATCTGTCATCAGCTCATCAGTCTAAGAATTGAGGCTGGTTGGGAAAAGGGGCAAGGGTGGGTTTGTCCCTCTGAGGACTTGCATGCCCCGCCCTAAAATTGGTTCCAAGCTGAGGTGGGTAGGATTCTGGGCGGAATCTCATCCATGCAATTTAACCCTCCCCATCCCTCAGCTCCCCTGCCTCGGAACCCACTGAGGGGTGGGGGGCGGGGGGGGGGGGGGTGGAAAATCCGGCCCTGAGCCCGCCTCACTTAAAGTCTGCTTCCCGCAGCCTTTTCTGACTGGATCCTATTTCTCTGTTCCTTTCTTTCATTATTCTGTATTTAACTTGGAACTGTATCTTTCCCCTGCCTTTGTCCCTTACCTGGGACTTCCTCGTGGGACCTCTTCCTCCCTGCCCCTGCCTGTAACACCAGTGTTGCATGGCAATTCACATCCAGTCACCTGACCTGAATTCTCTGTGCCCTTCTTTTTCCTTTATGCACATGCACGTGGCCTTGCCCTGGGCCCGAAGAAAGTAAAGATGTATAACTGCACATGTGCAGCTTGTGCCTGGCCAGCACATACACCGACTGTCTGAGACCTGTCAGGAATATAAATTCCCAATGGCTGGTCCCCAACAACATAGTTTTCCTCACACTCTGCATCTTCTTTGTGTCCTCCTCACAATGTATATTCCCACCTAACTTTGGATCGGCCACAAACCTAGATACATTACTCTTGGTCTCTTTGTCTAAGTCATTAATGTAGATTGTAGATGAGGCTCCAGCGCTGATCCTTATGCCACTCCACGTATTTCTACTATATATTCCAAACTTTCATCTATAATAATTAATTTAAAATAATATAATTAATTTTTGGACATGAGACATCGCAGGGGCTTCTGGTACAATGGGTTTCTCAGAATCCTATGTGAGCCAATTAGGACAATTAGCACTAAAGGAAGTTCCAGCACATAGTCACAGTCTCCCCATTATTAACTTCTTAAATATGTGGCTCGCAACTTCGTAGCTGTTTAGCCAGGGTCATGCAGGAATGCTCTGCTTTTTCCTTTGTGCGTGTGTTGGGCTTAATGCATATAGCATTATGTAGCACCTTGAGCATAATAAAATGTCCCAAGGTGTTTCACAGGAATATAATGGAAAACACTGACACAGTGGCCAGAATTTTACCGCCCCGCCCGCCATGGGAACCGGAGCAAGCGAGGGGCGAACAATGGAAAGATCTGCTGAGCTCGAGCGGCATTTTACAGTTTCAGGAATGAGCGAGGCCATAAAACTCTGCCCAGTATGATAGCAGGAGACCAAAAGCTTTGTCAAACAGGGAGCTTTTAAGGGGAACCTTAAAGGAGCAAAGGGAGCTAGAGAGTCTGGAAAGAATACTGAAGGTAATTAATATTAACAAAGATAAATTATTAGAGAATCTTAAGAGACAAAAAGTAGGGTCAAAGCAATGGACTACTCCACCCAAAGCAAGGGAAATCCAGACCCAATCCAGAATTTAAAATGTGTGTGAGAAAATCAATGTCAAGAGAATGCTAACCTCCGCCATCATCCACAAAAACAACCCATCAAATCTGCATCATTCCCAAAACTCTAATGCACTATATCCAGCACATACGGGACTGCTTCTCCTACCAGTATTGACTCTCTTTCTCACAGTGAGGAGCTTGGCTTTCATTCTGCATCTCACAAAATAGCATAGCTTGGAAAACAGTATCAGTATATAGGGGTAGTGCCACATCTAATGAACACCCAAGTTGGTGCGATACTGCAAAAGTTGCTTTGATTTCAGACTCCCTGGAACATTCTTTTCACATAGAACAATCAGAAAGCCTGGAGTACAATTGCTGCAGGATGTTTAGGCCACTGAGGGGCTGTCTAGTGTTCTGTTAATAGTATGCAATAACGAAGCACATCTTTTCACCCATGTTAAAGTTAAAGTGTTAAAGAAAGCTCACCAATGCCTCTGCTTTCTCAGAAGACTAAGGAAATTTAGCATGTCAGCTACGACTCTCACCAACTTTTACAGATACACCACAGAAAGCATTCTTCCCGATTGTATCACAGCTTGGTATGGCTCCTGCTCTGCCCAAGACCACAAGGAACAACAAAAGGCCGTGAATGTACTCAATCAATCAAGCAAACAGGCCTTCCATCCATTGACTGTCTACACTTCCTGCTGCCTCGGCAAAGCAGCCAGCATAATTAAGGACCCCACGCACCCCGGACATTCTCTCTTCCACCTTCTTCTGTCGGGAAAAAGATACAAAAGTCACATACCAACCGACTCAAGAACAGCTTCTTCCCTGCTGCAGTCAGACTTT
The DNA here is from genome assembly GCF_964213995.1 of Mustelus asterias. NCBI lineage: Eukaryota > Metazoa > Chordata > Chondrichthyes > Carcharhiniformes > Triakidae > Mustelus > Mustelus asterias. The sequence continues at coordinate 81,280,390 of NC_135803.1, read as the reverse complement.
TGAATGGACTTACCTTGCATGAAGTTGATCTTTCTCTACAACCTAGCTATGACTGTAACACTACATTCTGCATTCTCTCGTTTCCTTCGCTATGAACGGTATGTTTTGTCTGTATAGCGCGCAAGAAACAATACTTTTCACTGTATGTTAATACATGTGACAATAATAAAATAAAAAATTTTTAAAATCAACCATCTTCAAGAATGAATACAGATGTTTGTAATTAAGTCACATAATAATAAAAATCATAACACTCTCCCTAAAAGACATCGGCAAAATGGGTCATACATAAAGAATTCCATGACACTCCTGACTAGGTACAAGTCCAAACAATTTGGAGGTTTATTTGACCTTTGAGAATATCTTTAAGGAAGTCTGACAGTGAGTGAACTATCTGTGGAGCTATAACAGGAAGAGGAGATGCCACCACATATATGTACAGTTTTGCACTGCAGAGTATGTCCTGTAGCCACCCGATATATTTCTATTGATGGAATTTCATCTCTTTTCTAATGGTCTGTACTATCAACCATCCGTCCAGTTACCCAGTGTTGACTGAGCATTAAAAATGTGGGTGAGAAAATCACTGTCAAGAGAATGATCAAACAACTCTAGATCACAAATCCGGGAGTGGTGAATGTCTGGATCTCTGGCATTTAGAGTTTGGGGGAAATATACTTTGTTAGGATGAATCCGCAGTCTTTGTGTTAATGTGAGACTGCTTCCCTATTCCTTCACTTCAAAGGATGCAACCATTTCCAAACACCCTGAGTTAGACTTTGAAGACGCTTTCCTTTGGAATTAATCTAGTTTGATTCTCTGAAATTGAATCTCTCTTGTGGTGTGCAATACTATAAACATAATTGGCTTTCACAAGAATAAATGTTAAAATGCTGAAAGTATTAAAAATATCCCAGAATTTATCTATCTGGAGGTCTTCAGGTTTTAATTTAATACCAGTTACTGCAGAGAACATCGAATTAACAAAGAGGGTTTTAAGCACTTTAATTGCATTCAAGTGCAATAATGGAATGTGCTGCCGATGGATAAATCTTTGTACAAAGATAGCATAATTTAAAGTGTCGATTCCATTGTATTACCCGACTTTCTCATGGGGATGTGAGAGGAGCTAACACTGTCAAGGAATCAGAAAGCAGCAAAAACTGCAAAACACACATTTCTTCTGTCTTACTGGCATAGAGATCAGTCAGGGTTGTGATAGGTTCAGAGCCATGGGCCCTGTCGTGGCCCCATCCCCACAACTGGTGGAAGGGAGATTGGGTGGAGATAAACCCTGAAAACCAGGCAATGTGATCTCAACTCATTGGGCCTGATTTTACCATCTTGATTCTAAGTGCCGAATCTGGGCGTAGTACAGATCCGACCTAGAAATTCGTGTTCAGATGCCCCCATATGCTTTCAGCCGTCTCCAGACCGATCCACGCTGTGGGCGGGGCTTAGCGCTGCCGGAACGATCAGAGCTCTGAACTGCGCATGCGCAGTTTGAAAAAAATTTGGAAAAGCGCGCCCATGTCAGGAAAGAAAAAAAAAGCAGAAGGCGGAGAAAAGCAGCAGCGAGGGTGTATCTCGGAAAGAATCGCCCATATCCAGCAGGATGAAGTCATTCTATATTACGATCAGCACTAAAATGCCGCCAATGTATATCATTATGAAAATGTCACCCCGACCCATTGACCCGAAGTTATCACCCATTCCCATCAGTGAAACAACATCTCCCATATCCTTTAGAATGAACATTTTTCCCGTATGTTTCATGATGAAAATTTCGTTCAGATCCATGACTATGAAAACATGGGAAATATTCAACAGTTTGAAAAATGATCTTCCATCCGTCAGTGTGAAATAGCTCACGTATCCATCAGTCTGAAAATATCTCCCTCATCTATCAGTCTAGAAAATATCTCCCTCATCTACCAGTCTAGAAAATATCTGTCACATCCAAAAACCCCTCTCATCTCCATCAGTGTGAAAATAGTGTAGGCATACATGAGCATGGAACGATTTCCCTTGTCACAAATTAAGAAAGCATCTCCCCTATTCGTCAGCACAGAAAATATCTTCTGCATCCATCCTAACAACTCTCAATCAATCTACATGAAAGATAATATCTAACAAACAGAACAAACATTCCCAGAGCAAGCAACTAGCGCAAAATCTCCAATGGACATAAATATGAAAATCAACCACCAATCACTGTAGTGATGGTGTATCCCTTTACAGGCCCAGCTTGGTCCTTCTCCAGTGTCTCCTCTTGGAGTTGTACCTGATCTTGTTGCCGGTTTTCATGCGGATCCACTGTGGAATCGGCCAGTTCTGCTTCACCTTCTCAGCGAGGAATCGCTTGATCCTGAAGGTTTTGTGGGATGGCATGGCCGCACGTCCACTCCGGCAGGAGGAATTCGTTCCTCCGATGGGGAGGAGGGATCGCCTGCAGAGTGGCAGTGTACTCCCCTACCCCCCCCACCAGAGATCCATCCGTCCCCCCCACCAGTGAGCGATCGGGCCTCCCCCCCACCACCAGACAACGATCAGCCCTCTCGCCTGCATGCTAATGCATTTAAATCGTCGGTCCACCAGATTTGGGCGCGCAACGGATCCCTGCCATTCGCGGCTCTCGGTAAAGTGGCGATTTGCTCGGACGCAGGTGCAGATCACGATAAAGACTTCACACCCGACTTTACCGCAATTTCGCGCCCATGTAAAGAGCACCGGGTGTGATCAGTGAATGAGATTTGTACAATTAAGACAGGACCAGCAGAGATTTGAACGATTTAAAGTTTATGTCCCCTGGTTCTGTGGAGAGTAGAAGATGGGAGACAAACCAGCAATGTGCTTCTGGAAAAGTAAGTACAAGTCTGGAATTAATAAGGCAAGGACAAAGGCTTCCATACAAGCTGAGCTGAGTCAGGGGTGGAGATGGGTGAAATCCTGGAGGTGGATAGTCCTATAATTCCAAGTCTTGTTTAGTCTCGGGCAGCTGCCAGCAAGAGGGATGGGCTTGGTGATGAGGTAACAGAGTTTGTTGTGGGGATTGCAACTTAATCGAGAACACTTGTAATATTAGGGTTGGCAGCAGGAGAAATACTTAATACAATTAATGTTACCAGAGAGGCAGTGCTGGGTAGACTAATGGGACTGAAGGTGGACAAGTCCCCGGGTCCGGATGGAATGCATCCCAGGGTATTGAAAGAAATGGTAATAATGGATGCGTTAGTGATTATTTATCAAAACTCGTTGCATTCTGGGGTAGTGCCGGTTGATTGGAAAACGGCTAATGTTACGCCGCTGTTTAAAAAAGGAAGGAGACAAAAGGCGGGTAACTATAGGCCGGTCAGCTTAACGTCTGTAGTAGGGAAAATGCTGGAATCCATTATTAAAGAGGAGATAGCAGGGCATCTGGATAGAAATGGTTCGATCAATCAGACGCAGCATGGATTCATGAGGGGAAAGTCGTGCTTGACGAACATGTTGGATTTTTATGAAGATGTGACTAGGGCGGTTGATGGAGGAGAACCGGTGGATGCGGTGTTTTTGGATTTCCAAAAGGCGTTTGATAAGGTGCCCCATAAAAGGCTGCTGAAGAAGATTAGGGCACACGGAGTTGGGGGTAGTGTGTTAAAGTGGATTGGGGACTGGCTATCCGACAGGAAGCAAAGAGTCGGAATAAATGGGTGTTTTTCCGGTTGGAGGAAGGTAACTAGTGGCGTGCCGCAGGGATCGGTACTCGGGCCGCAACTATTTACCATTTATATAGATGATCTGGAGGAGGGGACGGAGTGTAGGGTAACGAAGTTTGCAGACGACACAAAGATAAGTGGAAAAGTGAATCGTGTGGAGGACGGAGAAGATCTGCAGAGAGATTTGGACAGGCTGAGTGAGTGGGCGAGGATATGGCAAATGGAGTATAACGTTGATAAATGCGAGGTTATACACTTTGGAGGAAATAATAACAAATGGGATTACTATCTCAATGGAAACAAATTAAAACATGCTACCGTGCAAAGGGACCTGGGGGTCCTTGTGCATGAGACGCAAAAGCCCAGTCTGCAGGTACAACAGGTGATCAAGAAGGCAAATGGGATGTTGGCCTATATCGCGAGGGGGATAGAATATAAAAGCAGGGATGTCTTGATGCACCTGTACAGGGCATTGGTGAGGCCGCAGCTGGAATACTGTGTGCAGTATTGGTCCCCTTATATGAGGAAGGATATATTGGCATTGGAGGGAGTGCAGAGAAGATTCACCAGGTTGATACCGGAGATGAGGGGTTTGGATTATGAGGAGAGGCTGAGGAGATTGGGTTTGTACTCGTTGGAGTTTAGAAGGATGAGGGGGGATCTTATGGAGACTTATAAGATAATGCGGGGGCTGGATAGGGTGGAAGCGGAGAGATTCTTTCCACTTAGTAAGGAAGTTAAAACTAGAGGACACAGCCTCAAAATAAAGGGGGGTCGGTTTAAGACAGAGTTGAGGAGGAACTTCTTCTCCCAGAGGGTGGTGAATCTCTGGAATTCTCTGCCCACTGAGGTGGTGGAGGCTACCTCGCTGAATATGTTTAAAGCGCGGATGGATGGATTCCTGATCGGTAAGGGAATTAAGGGTTATGGGGATCAGGCGGGTAAGTGGTACTGATCCACATCAGATCAGCCATGATCTTATTGAATGGCGGGGCAGGCTCGAGAGGCTAGATGGCCTACTCCTGCTCTTATTTCTTATGTTCTTATGTAATAGTTAATTGACATATTCAACAAGGTCAAAAATCTGGAGCCAATATTTTTGCAAAAGTTTTCAAAAAAAGATCATTGATGTGATAGATTGTAATGTGCCACCAGGAACCTTCAGCTGCTCATCAAGGCTAAATTTCATTGTGAAAACTTTACAACTAATTTATAGAAAGCGCGAGGGACAAGAGGAAAGAAGGAGCAGGAGGGCAGCTTCTATCAGTCATTTCCAACAGATTAACCATTGATTTAGACAAAGTAGACTCCTATAGCACTTATAGCACTACATAGCACTTCTAACATAAAAACATTTCCAAGGCATTATCAAACAAAACATGACTCTGAGCCACATAGGCGGTGGACGTAATGGCTCACCATATACCATGAGCAGGATCTTCTAGTCCCTCTGAAGTCAATGGTAATTTGCATGTCTCGCCCTGTCCTGCCACCAGGGAACCCACGGCAGGTGTTGAGTTGGTTTTAACGCTTCAAAGTGGAATAAACTGCCTCATGGTAGAAGTTCCATCACACCAGGAATCTCTTAAACAATTGGCTGGATTCTCCGACCTTGCTTGCAGCTGGGATTCTCCCGTCCCGCTGCAGTGAACGGAGATTTAACGGTGCGCTGGTAGTGGCAGTGGGGTGTGAACTGCCGGTGAATTCTGGCCAATGACTTTAGCCATCTCAATGTTTAACTAGAGAAAATTTTAGCGCATCCAACATTGGATGTAGAGACATTAGAGGGAAGTGGTGGTGAGGCAGGGCTATGTGTCGTCAATGTGTACATGGAAATTGAGGCTGGGGTTTTCCCAGACCTGCCAGCCACCAGGATTTCCAGTCCCATTGAAAGTCAATGGACTTTGTGGCAGGTCCGCCGTGCCCCTCATGGCATGTCCTACCATGATGTGACTGGAAAATCCCATTTGATTTTTCGGAGGATATTACTGAGGTAAATGAGAAATAGAAGGAAGCCAATGATAGATCCTTGAGAAACAACTGGAGTAACAGTGCAAGAGGTGAAACTATTGATGGTGATTCCCTGGCTACGATTAGGTAAGAATAGGATCAAGTAAGAGCAGACCTCACACAGTGGAGAGGTTTTGGAGAAGGGTGATGTGAACAACCATGCCAAAAGCTGCAGACAGGTTGAGAGGGACGAGATGGAATTGTTTATTTTGCCACAGTCACGTCTAATAAAGGGGTAGCACGGTGGCACAGCGGTTAGCGGTTAGAGGGGTTGATGACAGGAAGAAAGGAGAAAACAACAGAACCCGAGGAGGGATGATGATCAGCAATGTCGGCTAACATGGAAGCCAGGCAGGGAAGTTGGGTGGTCATAAGCTTCGTGCAAGTAGCGTGGAGAGAGCAGAAGGTGCATCTGGTGGACAAGATGAGCTCAGAGAGGTTGTGAGGGGAGACGGAAGAGAAACGATGGAGAGATACAAGTAGAGAGCTTGGACAGAGGGTAACTTTAGAGGAAATTTGGTACTGTGGCCAAAATGAAGATTCAGAAGCTGGCAGAGGCAGCTAATTGGACAGTTCCAATCTCAATGACAAAGAAATCCATGAGCCCCTTGCACTTGTTACTGGAGGTGAGGGAGGAAGACCTATGGACAAGGGTTTAAGAAGACAGCTATGTAGTAGTGCAGTGGTTCCCAAACTTTTTTCACTGGGCCGCACTTTCGGAATAAAAATTTGTTCGCGCCACATCAAATTTTTTATTGATAAGAAATACATTCAAAAATTAAAAAAAAACACCTCGCAGTGCTTGATTCATAACATAGAACACAACTACTTTACAATATGACCATGGGACATCCAGAAAGTATAAAACAATGCTTGTTTAAACCATGTTTAAATGTTTCTTTTATTGTCTTTGAATCTTCCCGCCACATTTGCCATCCTCTCTCGCCGCACCAGTGTGGCGCGCCGCACCCTTTGGGAACCACTGTAGTAGCGTAAAGAAGTGGGGATCTGGATTCCAGGCTGATCCTGCGATAGGCAGCAGTTTTAGTTTACAAGAGCAGGACCTAATAGTTTTTTATGTGGTCCACCCAGACCTGTCATTTGGACAATGGCTAAACGAGTTGTCTGCCGTGTACGTTCATATGACACGAAGATGGCTGGAATTGCGGATAGCGAAGAGCATTGTCGGGCAATACAGCAGGATATAGATAGGCTGGAAAATTGGGCGGAGAGGTGGCAGATGGAGTTTAATCCGGATAAATGCGAAGTGATGCATTTTGGAAGAAATAATGTAGGGAGGAGTTATACAATAAATGGCAGAGTCATCAGGAGTATAGAAACACAGAGGGACCTAGGTGTGCAAGTCCACAAATCCTTGAAGGTGGCAACACAGGTGGAGAAGGTGGTGAAGAAGGCATATGGTATGCTTGCCTTTATAGGACGGGATATAGAGTATAAAAGCTGGAGTCTGATGATGCAGCTGTATAGAACGCTGGTTAGGCCACATTTGGAGTACTGCGTCCAGTTCTGGTCGCCGCACTACCAGAAGGACATGGAGGCATTGGAGAGAGTGCAGAGAAGGTTTACCAGGATGTTGCCTGGTATGGAGGGTCTTAGCTATGAGGAGAGATTGGGTAGACTGGGGTTGTCCTCCTTGGAAAGACGGAGAATGAGGGGAGATCTAATAGAGGTATACAAGATTATGAAGGGTATAGATAGGGTGAACAGTGGGAAGCTTTTTCCCAGGTCGGAGGTGACGATCACAAGGGGTCACGGGCTCAAGGTGAGAGGGGCGAAGTATAACTCAGACATCAGAGGGACGTTTTTTACACAGAGGGTGGTGGGGGCCTGGAATGCGCTGCCAAGTAGGGTGGTGGAGGCAGGCACGCTGACATCGTTTAAGACTTACCTGGATAGTCACATGAGCAGCCTGGGAATGGAGGGATACAAAAGATTGGTCTAGTTGGACCAAGGAGCGGCACAGGCTTGGAGGGCCGAAGGGCCTGTTTCCTGTGCTGTACTGTTCTTTGTTCTTTGTTCTTTATATCTGTGTCCCTTGAATTTAAATGAGCAGAGATGAGAGTGTAGCAGGGGGAACAGCCATGCATAGAGTAATGATTTTAATAGCTGATCACAAACTAACAGCAACAACACAGCTTGCATTTATTTAGTAGTTTTTAATGCAGGAAAACATATCAAAATGCTTCACAGAACTATGATCAACTAAAAAATGCAAGGCCAATAGTATACTTCTGGTTGCCTTGGTGATTTTAATATGCCGGCGTTGGACTGGGGTAAACGCAGTAAGAAGTCTCACAAACACCAGGTTAAAGTCCAACAGGTTTATTTGGCAGCAAAAGCCACAAGCTTTCGGAGCACTGCTCCTTCGTCAGGTGAGTAGGAGTTCTGCTCAGATGAGGAGGATCGCAACAGACACCTCCGGACGCTGAAAGATGCTCTCATAAGAACAGGATATGGCGCTCGACTCATCGATCGACAGTTCCAACGCGCCACAGCGAAAAACCGCACCGACCTCCTCAGAAGACAAACACGGGAGACGGCGGACAGAGTACCCTTCGTCGTCCAGTACTTCCCCAGAGCGGAGAAGCTACGACATTTCTCCGGAGCCTTCAACATGTCATTGATGAAGACGAACATCTCGCCAAGGTCATCCCCACATCCCCACTTCTTGCCTTCAAACAACCGCACAACTTCAAACAAACAATTGTCCGCAGCAAACTACCCAGCCTTCAGGAGAACAGTGACCACGACACCACACAACCCTGCCATATCATCGACACGGATGCCATCATCTCACGTGAGAACACCATCCACCAGGTACACGGTACATACTCTTGCAACTCGGCCAACGTTGTCTACCTGATATGCTGCAGGAAAGGATGTCCCGAGGCATGGTACATTGGGGAGACCATGCAGACACTACGACAGCGGATGAATGAACACCACTTGACAATCACCAGGCAAGAGTGTTCTCTTCCTGTTGGGGAACACTTCAGCGGTCACGGGCATTCGACCTCTGATCTTCGGGTAAGCGTTCTCCAAGGCGGCCTTCACGACACACGACAGCGCAGAGTCGCTGAGCAGAGACTAATAGCCAAGTTCCGCACACATGAGGACGGCCTGAACCGGGATCTTGGGTTCATGTCACATTATCTGTAACCCCCATGACTTGCCTGGGCTTGCAAAATCTCACTAACTGTCCTGTCTGGAGACAATACACATCTCTTTAACCTGTGCTTAACGCTCTCTCCACTCACATTTTCTGTACCTTTAAGACTTGATTACCTGTAAAGACTCGCATTCCAACCATTATTTTGTAAATTGAGTTTGTGTCTTTCTATGCCCTGTTTGTGAATAGAACTCCCACTCACCTGACGAAGGAGCAGCGCTCCAAAAGCGAGTGGATTTTGCTACCAAATAAACCTGTTGGATTTTAACCTGGTGTTGTGAGACTTGTAACTGATTTTAATACTGCCAGACACTCCACAATGGTTGGAAATTATTTTGAGAGCTTCTACAAGTGGTTTTGATGATCCCCATTTTAAGTGTCTCTTCTCACTATGAACAGAGTGGTAGTGAACTGGAAATAGTGTTGGGCAAACTGACCAATCTGAATATGCTCACAATTAGATATCAACAGGTTTAGGCCGATCCTAAGATAAGAGATTGAAATGTCCGCCTATTTGAGGCTCATTGGTGTCATATGACCCTACAATATGGTGTCATATGTTCCACCTCTGGAGGCGTGGGTTTTTTTTCGGGGTGGGACTGTGGCACAGTGGTTAGCACTGCTGCCTCACAGCGCCAGAGACCCAGGTTCAATTCCGGCCTCATGTGACTGTCTGTTTGGAGTTTGCACTTTCTTCCCGTGACTGCGTGGGTTTCCTCCAGGTGCTTCGGTTTCCTCCCACAGTACAAAGATGTGGGGGTTAGGTTGATTGGCCATGCTAAATTGACCCTAGTGTTAGGGGGATTAGCAGGATAAATGAGTGGGGTTACAGGAATAGGGCCTGAGCAGAATTGTGGTTGGTGCAGACTTGATGGGCCGAATGGTCTCCTTCTGTACTGTAGAGATTCTATGGGATTCTATGGATTCTATGATCTATGTGTGTTAGGCTGGGTGCCCCATAGTAAGAAGAACAAAGGAAAAGGAGGAGGCCACTTAGGCCCTTGAGCCCGTTTCCTCATTATAGTAAATCATGGCTGATTCTGAGTTCTAATTTGAAGGTTAGCCCCCTTTTTTCTAAACTCCACCACCAGAGAAAATGGTTTCTCTCCATCACCACCTCATGGAGTAGAAAGCATTCCTCAACCCGTTGGTAGGAGAACAGATTTCCTCAATTGGTTCCAGCCACTGAGGGCTTTTCACAGCTATTTTATTTTCCTTGCACCTACCAGCTGGTGGGAGTCACATAATGACTCTTCGAGAGCTCCATAGACTCTGGACCGGATTCTCTGACCTTGCCTGCAGCTGGGATTCCCCGGTCCCGCTGCAGTGAACGGATATTTGGCTGAGCAACACCCACCCAGTTTTAGCAATCCTATGTCTGGATGTTTGCTCCTACTTCTGGCCTGTAATGAGTTTTCATTCCTGTCACGAGTCAGTGAACTCTGCTGCGAAGTGTGCACACATTGAAATTGGTTGAGGCCCGGATCTGGCTCAGTGCCAATGGCTCCTGTGTTGGGATAATGTAGTATTTGCCTTCTCCACTCACAGATTGAGAATGGTCAGTTGGGAAAGCTACTTGGCAGCTGTGGGGCTGAACCTGAGGCACAAGGCACAATACTATAAAGGGAGAAGCGGACAAAATGAGGTTCGCTGTTATATCTTATTGTGGTGTTTTGATTATAGTCTGTGACTGAGCCTTAGGACAATTGCCTTGAACAGAATTCATGGAAGTTTGCAATCTATTTAAATATATTTTCTCCATGCTCGCAATCAACACACCACCCAAAGCTTCCACAAGCTAATTACCTTTGCTTGTAATACCTCTGTTTTGGTGCAACTGTTCCTCAGCTTTATAAAACTTGACTGACACAGTCCGATTATTGATTCGTACAGGCTAAAAAGTCCAACATAAAGAAGTTTTTCACTGCAGTCGCCCTTGAACTCTGACTTATTAGCCCAGATGTTAACTTAAAGTGATTACTGGGTGTGTTAAAGCATCTGCAGAGTATTAAACGCAAGGCTTGGATCACTTTGAATAATGATACTTCCTATTACACGGTGGCACAGTGGTTAGCACTACTGCCGCACAGCGCCAGGGACCAGGGTTCAATTCCAGGCTTGGGTGACTTCTGCAGTTTGCAAGTTCTCCCCATGTCTGTGTGGGTTTCCTCCGGATGTTCCAATTTCCTCCCACAGTCCAAAGATGTGAGGGTTAGGTTGATTGGCCAGGCTAAATTGCCCCTTAGTGTTAGGGGGATGTCAGAGGGATTGATAGGGCAAATATGTAGGGTTACAGGGATAGGGCCTGGGTGGGATTGTTGTCGGTGCAGGCTCGATGGGCCGAATAGTCTTCTTCTGCACTGTAGGTATTCTATGATTCTGTGATTACACAGTGCTGCACTATCTGCAGTCTGAATCCGGTAGGAATGGCACAAACACGGGCAGTTAGGATTAGGAATGTGGGTGAGACCTGGAGGCCAGAGGGCATCACAGAAATGGTTCTCAGCATAAGGTAAGTCAAGATGGAGTATGTAGTGTGAGGTTGATTATCACGAAAATCAGAGGAGAAGTTGGAGAAGGAAAGAAATATTAAGCAACTAATTGGAGGAGGAGGCTCCTGAAACATTCCCTTCATAAATGATGGCAAACCCCAATATTACAGATGCCAGTCTTCAGCCAATTTGATTCACTCCACTCACAGCAGGGCAAATTCACTTCAGCCAATTTCTGCCCCATCAGTCTATTGTTATGAAAATGTATTGCATAGAAATTAATTTAGATATAGATATAGAAAGCCACAGCACAAACAGGCCCGTCGGCCCACAAGTTGCGCCGATCACATCCCCACCTCTAGGCCTATCTATAGCCCTCAATCCCATTAAATCCCATGTACTCATCCAGAAGTCTCTTAAAAGACCCCAATGAGTTTGCCTCCACCACCACCGACGTCAGCCGATTCCACTCACCCACCACCCTCTGAGTGAAAAACTTACCCCTGACATCTCCTCTGTACCTACCCCCCAGCACCTTAAACCTGTGTCCTCTCGTAGCAACCATTTCAGCCCTTGGAAATAGCCTCTGAGAGTCTACCCTATCCAGACCTCTCAACATCTTGTAAACCTCTATCAGGTCACCTCTCATCCTTCGTCTCTCCAGGGAGAAGAGACCAAGCTCCCTCAACCTATCCTCATAAGGCATGCCCCCCAATCCAGGCAACATCCTTGTAAATCTCCTCTGCACCCTTTCAATGGCTTCAACATCTTTCCTGTAATGAGGTGACCAGAACTGCGCGCAGTACTCCAAGTGGGGTCTAACCAGGGTCCTATAAAGCTGCAGCATTATCTCCCGACTCCTAAACTCAATCCCTCGATTAATGAAGGCCAGTACGCCGTACGCCTTCTTGACCGCATCCTCCACCTGCGAGGCCGATTTAAGAGTCCTATGGACCCGGACCCCAAGGTCCTTCTGATCCTCTACACTGCTAAGAATGGTACCCTTCATATTATACTGCTGCTTCATCCCATTGGATCTGCCAAAATGGATCACCACACACTTATCCGGGTTGAAGTCCATCTGCCACTTCTCCGCCCAGTCTTGCATTCTATCTATGTCTCGCTGCAACTTCTGACATCCCTCCAAACTATCCACAACACCACCTACCTTGGTGTCGTCAGCAAACTTACCAACCCATCCCTCCACTTCCTCATCCAGGTCATTTATGAAAATGACAAACAGCAAGGGTCCCAGAACAGATCCCTGGGGCACTCCACTGGTCACTGACCTCCATGCAGAGAAAGACCCCTCCACAGCCACTCTCTGCCTTCTGCAGGCAAGCCAGTTCTGGATCCACAAGGCAACAGCCCCTTGGATCCCATGCCCTCTCACTTTCTCAAGAAGTCTTGCATGGGGGACCTTATCGAACGCCTTGCTGAAGTCCATATAGACCACATCCACCGCTCTTCCTTCGTCAATGTGTTTGGTCACATTTTCAAAGAACTCAACCAGGCTCGTAAGGCACGACCTGCCCTTGACAAAGCCCTGCTGACTACTTTTGATCATACTAAACTTCTCTAGATGATCATAAATCCTGTCTCTCAGGATCCTCTCCATCAACTTACTAATTTATAGATATATTGGCTGGACATATATATATTATATAGATCTTTTTGAAGCAAATACTTTTTTTAAGCAAAGGACAGACACTACTGTGTTGTATTGGCAAAGGACACAAGTAGGGTTATTGGTACAGAGGGCAGAATTCTCCAGCCGTTCACATCCCACCGCCGCTGCCAGTGAGACTGCAGAATTTGTCGCTCAGCCAAATGTCCATTCACTGCAGCGAGACAGGGGAATTCCAGCTGCAGGCGAGGTCAGAGAATCCGACCCAGAGTCTATGGAGCTCTCGAAGACAATGGCTCAAATAAACCCAGATTGAAACTAGAGAGAGGCCATGTGACCCAGTTTGTGGATGGTAAAAAGATACTGGATTTGAGCTAATAGCCATAGATTGCCAGAGAGATAGAAAGGGCAACAGCCTGACCCCTTTTCTTCTGAAACCTCTTTCAACAATGCAGAGCTGTTTGTGGTTTGAAAACCCAGCAAAAGACTTCATTGCTGCAAACTGAGTATTCTTAAAAGATAATTCTAAATTAACACCACTGTTTCCAAGAGAAAAGACAATCAATCAGCCACCAGTGCAGGCAAACTGCTCCAGTGAGAAACCCAAGTACCAGCAACTCCCATGAAAAGTGACTGTTCAACTGTAAACAATCGCTCTATTTTTTCTGATTATGTTTTACTTGGTCAAGTTTTAAGAACCAATATCCTGAAGAGTTTTATTTATTTTTTGCATGGTTTGGGGTGGGGGGTGGGGGAGGTGGGGAGAGAAAGAAGTGGAAGAGGTGATTTCAGAATAAGGCGCTGATCATTTTGGACTGAGATGACAAGATAATTCCTCACTCAACGAGTTGAGAATCTTTGGAATTCTCTATACTAGAGAGTTGTATAAGCTCCATCATTGAATATATTTAAGGCTGGAATAGACAGATTTTTGGCCCCTCATGGAACTTATAGAATCCCTACAGTGAAGAAGGAGGCCATTTGGCCTATCGAGTCTATACCGACTTTCTGACAGGGTATTTTACTCTCTCCCCTGCCCTGTCTCCGTAACACTTCACATTCACCATGGCTAATCCACCTAACCTACACAACTCTGCACATTAAGGGGCAATTTATCATGGGCAGCCACCTAATCTGCGGATCTTTGGACTTTGGGAGGAAACTGGAGCACCCGGAGGAAACCCATGCAGGCATGCGGAGAACGAACAAACTCCACACAGACAAGTCACCCAAGGCAGGAATCAAACCTAGGTCCCTGGCGCTTTGATGCAGCAGTGCTAACCACTGTGCCACTGTGCCGCCCAAATGAAGGGAAATGGGAGTGGGCGGGAAAATGGAGTTGAACCCAAGATCAGCCATCATTGTATCGAATGGCTCAGTGGGCCATGTGATCGACTCCCGCTCCTATTTCTTGTGTAAATATGTGGTATAAAATGTTTGGCTGTTGCTACACCAAGAACTGATATGAAGTGACAATAGTGGAGCAGAGGGAGCAGCAGAATAAGGTGAATCCAAATCAATGGGAACTTCTTTACCAAGAGAGTGGTAAGAATATGAGATTCTCGACCACATGGAGTGGTTGAAGTGAATAGCAGCAATGTATTGAAGGTGAAGCAGGATAGGTCCATGAGGGAGTTAGAAGGCCATATTGGGTGAGGTGGGGCAGCAGGTGATTCATGTGGAGCATTATCACTGGGTGGAATCCTGTAACTTTGGTGACATATGCTTCCTTTGTTGTAACTTCTACATAATTTTATGGACCAAGTCATTTTTTGTAATTAACGATCATTTTTTATCTCGCCCATTTTAGTAAAAATATGGTCAGCGTCTGTATACATAACTCACAGCCTAGCCCACTAATGTTAACCATAGCAGAGAGAGCAGAATGGTATGTCAGGCATTTGAGAACTTTGTTTCTGTCCTCGGGTAAGAGCTTTAAGGAATTGTATAGAATGTGTCAGAAGGACCAAGGCAAAGCAGGTTACTTAGGAAATCTTAAGAGACAATTAAGATCAGTTGGGAATGACTCCCAGTCGCAGGTTAAAAGACAGAATAGAGGTTGGAGTGGAAGGAGTTAAGGGTGAGGAAAGAGGATTCTGTAATCTCTTATTGGTTTGTTCATCTCTATTTAAAGGCAGCTGTTGGTGAACTAACCTCACTCGTTTGAACAGTAATCTCTAGTCAGTGTGTCGAATTGGCCATCCAGTTTGCTGCATTTTATAGAAATCATATCACACCAGTCATTGGGATGTATGCCCTATGTACTGGCCATCACACAGGCACTGAAATTCATACACATTATTCATTTGGGTGATGGGCAGAACCATTTTTTTTGGCTTGATAACAGCGTCTTGTTGTGATGGATACCACTTGTGTTCCTATGCATAGTAGCAGCATGAAACAGCAAGCTTCACCTGTTGCTCAATTTTTTGAGATACCTCATCCTTCAAGGGTAATCTCAGGGCACTTTTCAGGTTTGAAAGTAAAGGCCTAGGCCTATTGAAGAGTTTGAGCGATATACAGTGAGCAATGATCTGATCAGGGTAGCCTTTACCACAGCAGGATTATTTTGATGCAACCTGTTTCAGCATCAAACTTGCACAGTGAGCATGTTTGGGCTTGGGCTCTATTTATGAGGTTGCTAACAAGTGGTTAGGGGCGGCACGGTAGCGCCGTGGTTAGCACTGGTGCTTCACAGCTCCAGGGACCTGGGTTCGATTCCCGGCTTGGGTCACTGTCTGTGTGGAGTCTGCACATTCTCCTCGTGTCTGCGTGGGTTTCCTCCGGGTGCTCCGGTTTCCTCCCACAGTCCAAAGATGTGCGGGTTAGGTTGATTGGCCATGCTGAAAAATTGCCCTTAGTGTCCTGAGATGCATAGGTTAGAGGGATTAGTGGGTAAATATGTAGGGATATGGGGGTAGGGCCTGGGTGGGATTGTGGTCGGTGCAGACTTGATGGGCCGAATGGCCTCTTTCTGTACTGTAGGGTTTCTATGATTGTCAAACTTATAGTGATTGGAACTGTAGGAACTCAAATGCGTATATTGACAAATGAAACATAGATTTGTGTTAGACAGTTGTGGAGGATCCATTGGCAGATTTCTCAGCTGGTATGTTGAAGAAAGGGAGTGCATTTGATTGCTCCATTTCAAATGTGAGTTTGAGGTTAGGATTAAGGCCATTAAGGTGTACAAGACAATTTTTACATGCAGCTGCAGATTCAGATACAGTAAATGTATTAGCTACATGTTGAAAATATGCATGAGTTAGGAGGTTATAAATCATTCACAAAAGAGGACACAAACAACCACCCAGAAATGTTAGGGAACCAAGGGTCTAGTGAGAGGGTGAATTGAAGGAAATCAGTATTAGTAAGCAAATGGTGCTGGGGAAATTAATGGAGTTAAAGGCTGACAAATCCCAGAATATTAAAGAAAGTAGCCCTGGAAATATTGATGCATTGGTGGTCATCTTCCAAAATTCTATAGACTATGGAGCTGTTCCTACAGATTGAAGGGTGGCAAATATAACCCCACAATTTAAAAAGGCAGGGAGAGAAAAAAGGGAGAATTACAGACCAGTTAGCCTGACATCAGTAACGGAAAGATGCTAGAGTTTATTATAAAAGACAAGGTAAAAGAGCATTTGGAAAGGCATAGTTGCACAATTGTTAGCACTGCTGCCTCACAGAGCCAGGGACCAGGTTCGATTCTGGCCTTGGGTGACTCTCCAGAGTTTGCATGTTCTCGCCGTGTCTGTGTGTGTTTCCTCCGGGTGCTCCGGTTTCCCCCCACAGTCCAAAAATATGCAGGATAGGTGGATTGGCCAAAGTAAAATTGTCCCTTAGTGTCCAAAGATCTATAGGTTAGATGGATTAGCCATGGCAAATGTATGGGGTTGCGTGATAGGGCAGGGGAGAGGGCCTGGTTACAATATTCTGTTGGACAGTCACTGTACACTCAATGGGCCGAATGGCCACCTTCTGCACTCTATGGAGTCTATGATTCTAAAGCATTAATCGAATTGGACAAACTCAGCATGTGCTTATGAAAGGCAAATCACGCTTTTTGAGGATCTAACTAATAGAATAGATAAGGGAGAACCAGTGGATGTGGTGTATTTGGGCTTTCAGAAGGCTTTTGATAAGCTCCTTCATAAAAGATTAGTGGGCAAAATTAAAGCGCATGGGAGAGGGGGTAATGTATTGGCATGGATCGAGAATTAATTGACAGACAGGAAACAGAGAGTTGGAATAAATGGGTCTTTTTCCGAGTGGCTAGTGACAAGTGGGGTACAGCAGGGATCAGTGTTTGGGCCCCAGCTGTTCACAGAATATATAAATGACCTGGATGAGGGAACCAAATGTAATATTTCTAAGTTTGTTAATGACACAAAACTAAGCATAATTGAGAGTTATGAGGAGGATGCAAGGAGGCTTCAAGGTATTTTGACAAGTTGAGTGAGTGGGCAAACACATGACAGATGCAATACAATGTCACTAAATGTGAAGTAAAACACTTTGGTGTGAAAAACAGAAAGGGAGAGTATTATTTAAATGGTGATAAATTGGGAAATGTGGATATACAACAGGATCTTGGTGTCCTTGTACACCATAGAATCATAAAATCATAGAATCTCTACAGTGCAGAAGGAGGCCATTCGGCCCATCGAGTCTGCACCGACCACAATCCCACCCAGGCCCTATCCCCACAAGCCCATGTATTTACCCTAGCTAGTCCCCCTGACACTAAGGGGCAATTAGGCATAGCCAATCCACCTAACCCGCATATCTTTGGACTGTGGGAGGAAACTGGAGCACTCGGAGGAAACCCACGCAGACACGGGGAGAATGTACAAACCAGTCAATGAAAGTGGAGGTACAGATACAGCAAGCAATTAGGAAGACAAATGATATGTTGGCCTTTATTGCAAGAGGATTTGAGTTCAGAAGCAGAGATGTCTTTCTGCAATGATACAGGCCTTGATGAGACCACACCTGCATGTAGTTTTGGTCCCTCTACCAGAAAAGGATCTACTTGCCATAGCGAGAGTGCAGTGGAGGTTAAAGTTTTAAGTTTATTTATTAGTGTCACAAGTAGGCTTACATTAACACTGCAATGAAGTTACTGTGAAAATGCCCTAGTCACCACTCTCCAGCACCTGTTCAGGTATATTGAGAGTAAATTCATTATGACCAATGCACCTAACTTACACATCCGGCACAGTGGCCCAGTGGTTAGTAATGCTGCTTCACAGCGCCAGGGATGTCGGTTCAATTCTGGTCTTGGGTGACTGTCTGTGTGGAGTTTGCACATTCTTCCCATGTCTGCATGTGTTTCCACTGGGTGCTCCGGTTTCCTCCCACAGTCAAAGGATGTGCAGGTTAAGTTGATTGGCCATGCGAAATTGACCCTTAGTGTCGGGGGATTAGCAGGGTAAGTATGTGGGGTTATGGGGATAGGGCCTGGGTGGAATTGTTGTCAGTGCAGGCTCGATGGGCTGAATGGCCTCTATCTGCTCTGTAGATATTCTATAATCTTTGGACTGTGGGAGGAAACCAGAGCACCCTGCTCCTAGTTTCTATGTTTCTATTCCATCGAAAACATGTTTCTCATGGAAACTGATGAAAATGTTGGCATTGACTCTACAATGAAAGTCCACTTGCGAACCAATCATGCAGTATAAAGCATTGTTCCTTTTGAAATTTGGCATTCTTGTGTCTGTCCCAATGAGTGCAAGATGAAAAACGTTGACAGCCTATTTCTTTTTCCGGCAACACTCAAGTTCCATATTCCCAAACGACTATACTTCAGCTCAGTCTGATTCAGCCTTGAGTGGAAAATGAAAGCTTTGATGCTTGAATTGTATAAAATTATTTTTCCATTATTGTTGTTTGAACAAAACGACAGCAATTTCAAGGCAACTCTTGCACTCACCCTGAAAAACAAATCCAACTCTGTGGAGACTTGCAGGTACAGATCTATGTCCTTCCATTTGACGATGCAGTACGTGAAAGATAACAAACTATCATTGTGCTAGATCCTGTTTGCTGTTGTTTGAGCACTGTGCAAATAGTTATTTCAGCGCTAATACACTAATCTCAATTGTAATACCATGTATTACAAAATCATGAAAACTGATCAAACTACCATCTGCCAGTTGTGAAAAGCTTTTATCTCCTTACAACAGATATATGTAATTAGCTTTAATGACCTGCTTTAGGGAGGATATGTGAAGGTGGAGATAAGCTTGCAGTTTGCTTATGATTCTAAATGAAGACAAAAGCCATTTTGAGTGAAGACCACGGTAAATGAAGTCACAGCTCTGGGACCAGACATCAGTAACGGATGGTGAGTTAATGAGGAACAAACTAGATCATATCCAAAGACATGGGCCTGAATTTTACATGGCGTGAACACAATGTCAAAGGGCCCAGAAGCTGGTATAGAACACACTCCTGCCAAGATCACGTTATCCAGGTGATTTCATACTGGGTTGCCAATTAAGCCCCGCCTAGTGTGAAACATGCCTTCCGGTTGACCTGACAGTGCAGGTGAAGGTGGGAACCAGTTGGGCGGCGGCTTCAATGGGGATCCGGAGGTGGTAAAAATCTGCAGACAACATGCTGAGTTTTCCACAGCATTGGAAGGAATAATTGTGAAAGCAATTTTGGCAGATAAGGCAAAGGAGAATCCAAAGAGCTTCTACAAATACATTAGCACATCATTGTGCTAGATCCTGTTTGCTGTTGTTTGAGCACTGTGCAAATAGTTATTTCAGCAAAAGAGTAACAAGGAAGAGAGTATGGCCTCTTAAGGATCAACAAGGTCATCTATGTGTGGATCCACAAGAGATGGGTGAGATCCTAAATGAATATTTCTCATCAGTATTTGCTGTTGAGAAAAGCATGGATGTTGGGAAACTTGGGAAATAAATAGTGATGTCTTGAGGAGAGTACATGTTACAGAGAAAGAGGTGTTGGAAGTCTTAAAGCGCATCAAGGTAGATAAATCTCCAGGACCTGATAAAATGTATCCCAGGACATTGTGGGAGGCTAGGGAGGAAATTGCGGGTCCTCTAGCAGAGATATTTGAATCATCGATAGTCACAGGTGAGGTGCCCGAAGATTGGAGGGTGGCAAATGTTGTGCCTTTGTTTAAAAAGGGCTGCAGGGAAAAGCCTGGGAACTACTGGTCAGTGAGCCTCACATCTGTGGTGGGTACATTGTTGGAAGGTATTTTGAGAGACGGAATCTACAGGCATTTAGAGACACAAGGACTGATTAGGGACAGTCAGCATGGCTTTGTGAGTGGAAAATCATGTCTCACAAATTTGATTGAGATTTTTGAAGGGGTAACCAAGAAGGTAGATGAGGGCAGAGCAGTTGATGCAAGGCCTTTGACAAGGTACCGCATGGTAGGTTGTTGCATAAAGTTAAATCTCACGGGATCCAGGGTGAGATATCTAAATGGATACAAAATTGGCTTCTTGACAGAATCCAGAGGGTGGTTGTGGAGGGGTGTTTTTCAAACTGGAGGCTTGTGACCAGCACTGTGCCTCAGGGATCAGTGCTGGGGGTCCACTGTTATTTGTCATTTATATTAATAATTTGGATCAGAATATAGGAGGCATGGTTAGTAAGTTTGCAGATGACACCAAGATTGGTGGCATAGTGGACAGTGAAGAAAGTTATCTCTGATTGCAACAGGATTTTGATCAATTGGGCCAGTGGGCTGACGAATCGCAGATGGAGTTTAATTTAGATAAATGCGAGGTGATGCATTTTGGTAGATTGAACCAGGGCAGGACTTACTCAGTTAATGGTAGGGCGTTGGGGAGAGTTACAGAACAAAGAGATCGAGGGGTACATGTTCATAGCTCCTTGAAAGTGGAGTCACAGGTGGACAGAGTGGTGAAGAAGGCATTCGGCATGCTTGGTTTCATCGGTCAGAACATTGAATACAGGAGTTGGGATGTCTTGTTGAAGTTGTACAAGACATTGGTAAGGCCACACTTGGAATCCTGTGTACAGTTCTGGTCACCCTATTATAGAAAGGATATTATTAAACTCAAAAGAGTGCAGAAAAGATTTACGAGGATGCTACCGGGACTTGATGGATTGAGTTATAAGGAGAGGCTGGATAGACTGGGACTTTTTTCTCTGGAGCGTAGAAGGCTGAGGGGTGATCTTATTGAGGTCTATAAAATAATGAGGCGCATAGATCAGCTAGATAGTCAAGATCTTTTCCCAAAGGTAGGGGAGTTTAAAACAAGAGGGCATGGGTTTAAGGTGAGAGGGGAGAGATACAAAAGTGTCCAGGGGGGCAATTTTTTTCACACTGAGGGTGGTGAGTGTCTGGAATAAGCTGCCAGAGGTAGTAGTAGAGGTGGGTACAATTTTGTCTTTTAAAAAGCATTTAGAAAGTTACATGGGTAAATGGGTATGGAGGGATATGGGCCAAATGCGGGCAATTCGGACTAGCTTCGGGGTTTAAAAAAAAGGGCGGCGTGGACAAGTTGGGCCAAAGGGCCTGTTTCCATGCTATAAGCCTCTATGACTCTATGACTCTACATTTATGCCGACCATCAAATACTAATCCCATTTACCAGCACTTGGTCATGGCCTACTATGCCTTGGCGACTTATGTGATTGTCCAGATGCTTCTTAAATGTTTCAAGAGTACCATCTCCACCGCCCCCTCTGGCAGCACATTCCATATTTCCACCATCCTCTGGGTGAAAAAACATTTCCTCAGATCCCTTCGAAACCATTTATTCCTTACCTTAAATGTATGCTCTCTGATCTTAGACACCTCTAACAACACCAGGTTAAAGTCCAACAGGTTTATTTGGTAGCAAACACCACTCGCTTTCGGAGCACTGCCCCTTCGTCAGATGGAGTGGAACAGAGAGTGGAACTTAGACATCTCTGCCATGGGGAAAGGATTCTTAGGATTTACCCTATCAATGCCTCTCATAATTTTATATACCTCTATCAGATCTCCCCCTCAGCCTTCTCTGCTCCAGGGAAAACAAACCCAGCCTATCCCGTTTCTCCTCCTATCTGAAACTTTTCATCCCAGGCAACATCTTGGTGAATCTCCTCTGCACCCTCTCCAGTGCAATCATGTCATCCGATAGTGTAGCAACCAGAACTGCACACAGCATTCCATCTGTGGCCTAACCAATGCTTTATGAAGTTGTACTAAGACCTCCCTGACCCTATATTCTATGTCCCGGCTAATGAAGACACACTTCTGTATGCCTTCTTCACCATCCTATCTACCTGTGCTGCCACCTGCAGGGATCTATGGACTTGTACACCAAGGTCCTTTTGTTCCTCTACTCCCTCGGGACCTACCACTCATTGTGTATATTCTACCTTTATTGACCTCCCAAAATACATCACCTCACACTTATCAGGATTAAATTCCATCTGTCATTGCTCTGCCCAACTTACCAGCTGATCGATATCAGTCTGTAGCCTAAGACTATCCTCCTCACTATCAACAACGCCACCAATTTTTGTATCATCTGCAAACTTACTAATTATACCTTCTACATTCACATCCAAGTCATTAATGTATATAACAAATAGCAAGGGTCCCAGCACTAATCCCTGTGGTATACCACTGGTCACATGCTTCCAATCACAAAAGCAAACGTCCACCATCACCCTTTGCTTCCTATTAACAAGATAATTTTGGAAAGAATTTGCCAACTTGCCTTGGATCCCACGGGGACTTTTGGACCAACCTTCCATGTGGAACTTTGTTATGGGCCTTACTGAAGTCCATGTAAACCCGTTGCCTTTTCAAGAACCTCAATTAAATTAGTTAAGCTGAATATCCCGGATCAGTCCCTGCCTTTTCAAGTTGTTGGAGTAAACTCAAAATTAAAGGATACAAGATGGTTGGTTCCTTGGCACAAAATGGACTCTGGGAAAAGACATTAAGATGTGCTGACTTGGGCACAGACGTTGCACAACGAGTTAAATCCTGTTCGTGTCTAAATTACTGCAGGAAATAAATCAGACCTTGAGGCACCTTAGCTTGAGATAAAGCAGGACCAAAACAATGAGTTTTTGTGACGAGATCAGTAGTTGAAGGGGGGCATAAATGTATCTACTCTATGTATAACAATGTGCTAACGGCAAATGTCCGTACTTGTCCATTATTTGAAAATGTATAAAAGATGCTCAACTGCCATTTTAAAGTTGAGAAGGTGACTGCGTGCACTGCGGAGAACCCAGCGCTTCTCCCAAAGCTTTGTCCGATAAACTGCGTGTTGAATCTTTAGATCTGACTCTGAGTGGTGATTTTCCCACAACAAAGTGTTGATTAATCCTCTCCCTCAGAATTTTTCCATTAATTTCCCTACCACTGATGTTAGACTAACTGGCTTGTAATTAGCTGGTTTAAGCCTGCTGTTGTTCTCGAATAAAAGTATCACATTTTCTATCCTCCAGTCATCTGGCACTTCACCTGTGGCCAGCGCAGATTTAAATATCTCCATCAGGGTTCTGCAATCTCCTCCCTTGCCTCCCATAGCAGCCTGGGATACATCTCATTAGGCCCTGGAGATAGTTTGCACCTTTATGCCTGCTAAAACATCTTATACCTCCTCCTTCTTAATCTTAACATGCTCTAGAACTTCACCATCCCAGAGAAATCTCCAGCTACAATGTCTTTCTCCTTAGTGAATAAAGGTGAAAAATATTCATTTAAGACTTCGACTCCAATAGGCCCTACTCTTTCCTACTCTTATTCTTAATATTCAATGGAGCTTCTGTGGACCCTCCTGACTTTACCTCCCTGCTGGCCCTGCACCCACAGAGCCCATGCCTCTCCTCTCCAAGAGGACACTGCCTATGCTCACCTGACCTCCCCTCTCTTCGGACCCTCTCTTTCTCGTCAGAGGCCATTCCAAAAGCTGATTCCCCATTAGATAGCTTGGAAATGGACCTGTGCCAAGAGTGCACCATGCTGCAACACTCAAGCAAAGCTTCCAGAGAAGAGGAGGTCCTCAAATACAACCAGGCAGGTTGGAAAAGCTACAGCAATCAAAAGGAAATCTGACCCAACTCCGAACTGAGACAGCCACAAACTCACAAATAAGCTGAAAGTGCATGTGCTCTGTTGGCGGGGGGGGGGGGGGGGGCTTTCATTCCCACCCTTGCATGGCAAATTGATGAAAACATGCTGGCTGTCTGCCTATTTTGCCTGTGCAATGAGCAAAATATTGCTCCAATGACTTAAAATTGTTACAGTAAGCTTCTCAATGGACTTATTTGGCCCTTTAGTTGTCACAGATCTGACTCCCACATGTGCCTGCTGACTTCAATATTGAACATAAAGTTCAGGCCATGGTCAGAACAATGCAGCGTGGCAAAAATCATAGGATTGGTCCCAGAGTTTCATTGGTTGGTGAGCACTGGGCTGTGAGACACTTGGGCTGGAATATTACCACTGTTCACTTTGGCGGGATTTTCCCTTCCCGCTGCAGTAAATGGAGATTTGGCTGGGCACCAAAGTCTCCAACCTCGCTGCAGTGGGAGCATGGTGTGAACAGCCGGTAACATTTCACCCATGGATGATCCTACATTTGATATAAAAACACAGAAAATGCTGGAAGTTCTCAGCAGGTTTGGCAGCATCTGTGGAGAGAAAAACAGCTGTTCCACGTCTTTGACCTTTTGTTGGATCCTTGTTTGACATCCATTTTTAAAAATCTCAGGCGGTACAGGGGGCAGTATTTCAGAGGAAAGCCAGCTGGGGGGGTTTCTGCTGTTGGTTACAATCCAGTGTCCATTGGTTAGAGCGTCTGTTTGTTGGAGTCTGGGGTTGGGGAATAATCTCCTGTGGTTGCGTCTATCAGTAGCAATCAACACCAAGAATCAAGTCTGGAGTAAATGGGCATTAAATTGCACAATTGGAGAACAAGTACAAATATAAGAAAGAAAGGGAATAAAAGAAAGGTTTACATTTATATAGCACTTGTCATATTCACCAACTGTCTCAATCCACTTTATAGCCAGTGGAGTACTTTTGAAATATAGTCATTATTGTGATGTAGGAAATACAGCAGCCAATTTGCACACAGCAACCTCACAACAAAAAACATTGTGACAACATGTAATCTGTTCTTGGCATTATTTTGAAGGAAAAATATTGGACTGAATGTATAGGAGATAGTTCCCCTACATTTTTTTGAAATAGTCTCATGGTATTTTTTTTTTTCATTTGATGTGAGTATCGGTGGTTAGACCAGCCCATCCCTAGTTTTTAAAATTCATTTGTGGGATAAGGGCATCGCTGGCTGGCGAGCATCTATTGCCCATCCCTAGTTGCCTGGGGACAGTTGAGAGTCAACCACATTGCTGTGGGTCTAGAGTCACATGTAGCCCAGACCAGGTAAGCACAGCAGATTTCCTTCCCTAAAGGACATTAGTGAACCAGTTGGCCTTGAGAAGATGGTGATGAACTGTCTTCTTGAACCACTGCAGTCCCTGAGGTGTAGGTACACCCACGTTGCTGTTAGGTAGGGAGTTCTTAGTTTTTGACCCAGTGACTGTGAAGGAATGGTCAATATATTTCTAAGTCAGGATGGTGAGTGAGTTAGAGGGCAATCTCCAGGTCGTGGTGTTCCCAGATATCTGCTGCTTCTGTCCTTCTGGATGGTAGAGTTAATGGGTTTTGAAGATGCTGCCGAAGGAACCTAGGTGAGGTGCTGCAGTGCATCTTGCAGATGGCACACACTGCTGCCACTGTGCATCAGTGGTGAAGGGATTGAATGTTTGTTGAAGGTATAGTAATCAAGCGGACTGCTTTGTCCTGGATGGTGTCTGAAGCACTATCAATCAAGCAAAGACTAGTTTGTATGCAAGAACAAATAGGCTTTTATTCGCAAAAGATTTGGAGCACACCCATGCTGCTGAACTGGTTATAGACTGAGGCAGGGGGGGTTGGGAGCAGTCACCTTTATACCTGGACCAGGCGGGGAGGAGTCTCAGGCAGGGCCGGGAGGGGCATGCCCAGGCATGTCACACACACACACAGGCAATAAGCTAACAGTGGTTTACCACAGTGTCAGGCTTCTTGAGTTTTGTTGGAGCTGCATTCATCCAGGCAAGTGGGGAATATTCCATCACACACCTGAATTGTGTCTTTTCGATGGTGCATAGGCTTCGGGGAGTCAGGAAGTAAGTTTTACATCAGGGCAAGCAGGACATCAGTTTAACGTTGCATCATAAAGTGACACCTCTGATAATGCAGCAATCCTGCTGCACTTGAGTATCAAATGTGATTTCTTTTGTGCTCAGCTCCTGGAGTTGAAGCCACAATCTATTGACTCCAAGATGACACTGCTCCCAACTGAGCCTCAATTGATACATTCTCATAAGGTCAGGATTTCCTAAAGTACTTTACAGTTAATTAAGTACTTTTGCACAATAGTTATTCTAGTAATGGGGTTATGCACATTCCCGCTGAAAGAGAGGTGAGTATCACCAGCAGGCAGAGGAACATAATTTGAAGAATTGTGCAGAATTGTGACACTAATTAGTTTCAATTGAACTCATTTGTTAACCCAAATTATTTCTGGTTGAGCTTCTCTTACATTTAAGAACAAAAAAAAGTACAGCACAGGAACAAGCCCTTCGGCCCTCCAAGCCCTGTGCCGATCACGATGCCCTAACTAAACTAAAAAAAAAGCCTTCTGCCCTTACTTGGACCATATCCCTCTATTTCCTCCCTATTCATGTACCCATCCAGGTGCCTCTTAAGTGTTGCTAATGTGCCTGCTTCCACCACATCCTCTGGCAGCGCGTTCCAGGCACCCACCACTCTGCGTGAAAAACCTCCCCCGCACATCTCTCTTAAACTTTCCTCCTCTCACCTTGAACCTGTGCCCCTTTGTAATTGACACTTCCACCCTTGGAAAAAGCCTCTGACTATCCATCCTGTCCATGCCTCTCATAATTTTGTAGACCTCTATTAGGTCTCCCCTCAGCCCCTGTCTTTCCAGTGAAAGCAATCCTAGTTTATTCAACTCTTCTCATTGCCAATACCATCAAGATCAGATAACATCCTGGTGAACCTTCTTTGCACTCTCTCCAAAGCTTCCACATCCTTCTGGTACTGCGCGCAATACTCCAAATGCGGCCTAATCAAGGTTTTATACAGTTGTAACATGATTTCCAAATTCTTGTACTCAATGTCCCGGCTGATGGAGCCAAGCATGCCATATGGCTTCTTAATCACCTTGGCCACCTATGTTGCCACTTTTAGGGAACTGTGGACCTGCATGCCCAGGTCCTTCTGTATGTTAATGTTCCGAAGGGTTCTGCCATTTACAGCATAATTCATACCTAAATTTGATCCTCCAAAATGCATCACCTCACATTTGTCCAGATTAAACTCCATCTGCCATTTCTGCACCCAAGTCACCAATCTATCTATATCCTGTTGTATCCTCTGACAATCCTTGGCACTATTAGCAACTCCACCAATCTTCGTGTCATCCGCAATCTTACTAATCAGACCACCCATATTTTCCTCCAGATCATTTATATATACTACAAACAACAGAGATCCCAGCACTGAGCCCTGCGGAACATCACCAGAATCAGATTTCCATTCTGAAATATACCCTTCCTCCGCTACTCCTATAACCAAGTCAGTTCTGTATCCATCTAGCCAGCCCACCCCGAATCCCATGTGATTTTAGTTTTTGTACCAGTCTGCCATGTGCAACCTTATTAAAGTCCCCATAAACTGCACCCATTTTCTTTGTCACCTCTTCAAAAAACTCAATCAAGTTGGTGAGACATGACCTTCCCTATACAAAACCATGCTCCCTGTCACTAACTGGTCCATTTTCCTCCAAATGTGCAGATGTCCTGTCCCTCAGTATCTTCTCCAAAAGCTTCCCCATCACTGATATCAGGCTCACCGGCCTATAATTTGCTGGATTATCTCTGTTTCCTTTCTTAAACAAGAGAAGAAAATTGGCTATTCTCCAGTCCTCTGGAACCTCACCTGTGGTCAAAGAGGATGTGAAGATATCTGTAAAGACTCAAGCTATTTCTCCCCTTGCCTCCGCAGTAACCTGGGATAGATTCCATCCAGTCCCAGGGACTCATCTACCTTAATGCAATTTAGGATACTTAACACTTCCTCCTTTGATATATTGATGTACAGTTCTGGTCACCCTATTATAGAAAGGATATTATTAAACTAGAAAGAGTGCAGAAAAGATTTACTAGGATGCTACCGGGACCTGATGGTTTGAGTTATAAGGAGAGGCTGGATAGCCTGCGACTTTTTCCTCTGGAGCATAGGAGGCTGAGGGGTGATCTTATAGAGGTTCATAAAATAATGAGGGGCATAGATCAGCTAGATAGTCAATATCTTTTCCAAAAAGTAGTCAATATATTTTCCCAAAGGGGAGTCTAAAACTAGAGGGCATAGGTTTAAGGTGAGAGGAGGGAGATACAAAAAGGTCCAGAGGGGCATTTTTTTCACAGAGGGTGATGAGTGTCTGGAACAAACTGCCAGAGGTAGAAGTAGAGTCGGGTACAATTTTGTCTTCTAAAAAGCGTTTAGACAGTTACATGGGTAAGATGGCTATAGAGAGATATGGGCCAAATGTGGGCAATTGGGACCAGCTTAGCGGTTGAAAAAAAAGGGGCGTCATGGACAAGTTGGGCCGAAGGGCCTGTTTCCATAATGTAAACCTCTATGACTCTATGATTCTATATTGACGTTCTCTAGTGCGTTCACACACCTATCCCTGACTTTAACATCCATTATGTCCTGCTTGGTGAATATCAATACAAAGTACTCATTAAGGATTTCACCCACTTCCTGTAGTTCATGCATAACTTTCCTCCATTGTCCTTGAGAGGGCCTACTCTTTCCCTTGCTACCCTCTTGCTCCAAATATAGGCATAAAAGCCTTGGGATTCTCCTTGACCCTGTTTGCTAAAGACATTTCATGGTCCTTTTTAGCCCTCCTAATTACACATTTAAGCTCCTTCCTAATTTCACTGTATTCCTCAAGGGCTTTGTCAGTTTTTAGATGCCTAGACCTATTGTATGTTTCCTTTTTACTTTTGACTAAGCTTACGTTTTCCCTTGTCATCCATGGTTCCCAAATCCTGCCATTTCTATCCTTCATTTTTGCAGGGACATGCCTGTCCTGAACTTCAATCAACTGACCTTTAAAAGCCTTCCACATGCCAGTGATAGTAGTGGACCAAGCACTACCTGTCTGCAAAATATTTGCCAACAATATTGGCCAACAGTAGGATTAGGTCAGACAGATTCAAACAGCAGACATAGACATAGGCAAGAGCAAAACAGGGTAATAGGCTTGGGCTGGCCATGCTAGCGAGTCTTTGGTCATGGCTGGAGGACGATGACAACTTGCTGTTAGGCACACCGGGATCCTGCCCTGATGCCATACAAGTCTGATTCCTACCTGTTCTCTGACTGCACGCTGCCACCTGGCACCATGTTGGAGTAAGGGTTCTGACTACAAGCCTGTGGGTCAATGGACTGGGGGGGGTTAGGGCGGGATGGTGGGAGCGGGGGGGAGGGGGGGTGGTGGGGGGGGGGGAGGGGGGGTGGTGGGGGGGGGGGGTGGGGGGGGGGTGGTGTGGGAGTGCAAATGCCAGGGGTTTGTGTTTGACAAAGGATCCGGGAAAGTAGGGCAGGTTGTCTGTAACTTTTGGCCGAGGGGCTGGTATTGTGCAATGCAGCAGTCTGTGCCTCGATGCATGGGATTGGGGTACACTCAGCCCTGTGGGGGGAGAACCAGTGACAAATTAGACACAGCTATGAGGTGCAAATAAAGGTTGATTGTGATCTTAACATTGACAAAAATCTTCACCCTGACCACTGGTGACCTTCACCCGTTCCCTTTTAGTGACCCTGCAACTTTCTAATCCTGTGTGCCCTACTGATTCTCCTGGGGGTTCCTCCAGGATGCACGTCGGAGGTGAAGGCCCAGCTGTGATCTGCGCCCTGTGGCCTGTGATTCCTCAGCCCTGGTCCTTTGAGACTGGGCCAAGCTCTGGAGCCCCTCTGCTACAGCATTCTGTGAGCGAGCCAAGTTCTAGAGCCCTCAGCCAGGGCCTGCTGTGTCTCCAGAATCCCTGCGTGAATCCCAGCATTGGCCAGCAGTGTCTCCAACATGCCCCCAACAGGCATGGCCATGGCCCGATATGCAAAGAACAAAAAGAACAAAGAACAATACAGCACAGGAACAGGCCCTTCGGCCCTCCAAGCCCGCGCCGCTCCCTGGTCCAAACTAGACCATTCTTTTGTATCCCTCCATTCCCACTCCGTTCATGTGGCTATCTAGATAAGTCTTAAACGTTCCCAGTGTGTCCGCCTCCACCACCTTGCCCGGCAGCGCATTCCAGGCCCCCACCACCCTCTGCGTAAAATACGTCCTTCTGACATCCATGTTAAACCTCCCCCCACTCACCTTGAACCTATGACCCCTCGTGAATGTCACCACCGACCTGGGAAAAAGCTTCCCACCGTTCACCCTATCTATTGCCTTTCATAATTTTATACACCTCTATTAGGTCACCCCTCATCCTCCGTCTTTCCAGTGAGGACAACCCCAGTTTACCCAATCTCTTCTCATAACTAAGCCCTTCCATACCAAGCAACATCCTGGTAAACCTCCTCTGCACTCTCTCTAAAGCCTCCATGTCCTTCTGGTAGTGTGGCGACCAGAACTGGACGCAGTATTCCAAATGCGGCTGAACCAATGTTCTATAAATCTGCAACATCAGACCCCAACTTTTATACTCTATGCCCCATCCTATAAAGGCAAGCATGCCATATGCCTTCTTCACTACCTTCTCCACCTGTGACATCACCTTCAAGGATCTGTGGACTTGCACACCCAGGTCCCTCTGCGTATCTACACCCTTTATGGTTCTGCCATTTATCGTATAGCTCCCCCCTACGTTAGTTCGACCAAAATGCCTCCAGGATGCCAGCGACACCCTTGGCCATAACCCGCTGTGTCTCCAGGATGGTCTAGGCCCTGTCAGCCATGAGGCCAAATCCCTAAGCCAGACTTCCCACTGCGGGCACCACCCTCGCAGTGTCGGTCTGGTTACCACACTGTGCCGGCACCACCTCCTGCGACAGCACTCTGTTTGACTCCTCTAAACAGCTTTACTGTCGCTGCATGATTGCTGACAACCCATCCACAACTCCCCAGGTTTCTTGACGCATCTCCACTAGCTTCAGGATGAATGAACCCTGAGGCCTGGCATCTGGCTTGGGCCAGCTGAATGTTCGCCTCCAGCAGACTTCTGCCTGCCCGAGCCCTCGGATGATCCCGCCTCCACCCGATGTTCATCAGCGGCTGTGAAGTGCTCACCAGTAAGTGACCCAGAAACCCCATCACTAACGTTCCCCATGTCGTGATCATCTCTGTGTTGATGGGTTGTGTGGTTGATGCCTGTGCTGATTCACTCGTACTGTCCTCAGAGGATTCTGTGGAGGTGCCGGCGTTGGACTGGGGCAAACACAGTAAGAAGTTTAACAACACCAGGTTAAAGTCCAACAGGTTTATTTGGTAGCAAAAGCCACACAAGCTTTCGGAGCTCCAAGCCCCTTCTTCAGGTGAGTGGGAATTCTGTTCACAAACAGGGCATATAAAGACACAGACTCAATTTACATGAATAATGGTTGGAATGCGAATACTTACAGCTAATCAAGTCTTTATGATACAAACAACGTGAGTGGAGAGAGCATCAAGACAGGCTATAAAGATGTGTATTGTCTCCAGACAAGACAGCCAGTGAAACTCTGCAGGTCCAGGCAAGCTGTGGGGGTTACAAATAGTGTGACATGAACCCAATATCCCGGTTGAGGCCGTCCTCGTGTGTGTGGAACTTGGCTATCAGTTTCTGCTCAGCGACTCTGCGCCGTCGTGTGTCGTGGAGGCCGCCTTGGAGAACGCTTACCCGAATATCAGAGGCCGAATGCCCGTGACCGCTGAAGTGCTCCCCAACAGGAAGAGAACAGTCTTGCCTGGTGATTGTCGAGTGGTGTTCATTCATCTGTTGCCGCAGCGTCTGCATAGTTTCCCCAATGTACCATGCCTCGGGACATCCTTTCCTGCAGCGTATCAGGTAGACAACGTTGGCCAAGTTGCAAGTGTATGTACCGTGTACCTGGTGGATGGTGTTCTCACGTGAGATGATGGCATCTGTGTCGATGATCCGGCACGTCTTGCAGAGGTTGCTGTGGCAAGGTTGTGTGGTATCGTGGTCACTGTTCTCCTGAAGGCTGGGTAGTTTGCTGCGGACAATGGTCTGTTTGAGGTTGTGCGGTTGTTTGAAGGCAAGAAGTGGGGGTGTGGGGATGGCCTTGGCAAGATGTTCATCTTCATCAATGACATGTTGAAGGCTCCGGAGGAGATGCCGTAGCTTCTCCGCTCCGGGGAAGTACTGGACGACGAAGGGTACTCTGTCCACTGTGTCCCGTGTTTGTCTTCTGAGGAGGTCGGTGCGGTTTTTCGCTGTGGCGCATTGGAACTGTTGATCAATGAGTCGAGCGCTATATCCTGTTCTTATGAGGGCATCTTTCAGCGTCTGGAGGTGTCTGTTGCGATCCTCCTCATCTGAGCAGATCCTGTGTATACGGAGGGCTTGTCCGTAGGGGATGGCTTCTTTAACGTGTTTAGGGTGGAAGCTGGAGAAGTGGAGCATAGTGAGGTTATCTGTGGGCTTGCGGTATAGTGAGGTGCTGAGGTGACCGTCCTTAATGGAGATGCGTGTGTCCAAGAATGCAACCGATTCCGGAGAGTAGTCCATGGTGAGTCTGATGGTGCGATGGAACTTGTTGATGTCATCATAGAGTTGTTTCAGTGATTGTTCACCATGAGTCCAAAGGAAGAAAATGTCATCGATGTATCTAGTGTATAGCATCGGTTGAAGGTCCCGTGCGGTGAAGAAGTCTTGCTCGAACCTGTGCATGAAGATGTTGGCATATTGAGGTGCGAATTTGGTCCCCATGGCTGTTCCGTGTCTCTGGATGAAGAACTGGTTGTTGAAGGTGAAGATATTGTGGTCCAGGATGAAGCGGATGAGATGTAAAATTGCATCTGGAAACTGGCAGTTGTCCCGAGGCATGGTACATTGGGGAAACTATGCAGACGCTGCGACAACGGATGAATGAACACCGCTCGACAATCACCAGGCAAGACTGTTCTCTTCCTGTTGGGGAGCACTTCAGCGGTCACGGGCATTCGGCCTCTGATATTCGGGTAAGCGTTCTCCAAGGCAGCCTCCACGACACACGACGGCGCAGAGTCGCTGAGCAGAAACTGATAGCCAAGTTCCGCACACACGAGGATGGCCTCAACCGGGATATTGGGTTCATGTCACACTATTTGTAACCCCCACAACTTGCCTGGACCTGCAGAGTTTCACTGGCTGTCTTGTCTGGAGACAATACACATCTTTTTAGCCTGTCTTGATGCTCTCTCCACTCACGTTGTTTGTATCTATATGACTTGATTAGCTGTAAGTATTCGCATTCCAACCATTATTCATGTAAATTGAGTCTGTGTCTTTATATGCCCTGTTTGTGAACAGAATTCCCACTCACCTGAAGAAGGGGCTTGGAGCTCCTGTAGCTTTTGCTACCAAATAAACCTGTTGGACTTTAACCTGGTGTTGTTAAACTTCTTACTCAGAGGATTAATCAGGGCCTCCCTCCGAGCTGTCATCTGAGGTGTCCTGGGAAGTCTTCACAGGAGCAGCAGGGGGGTGGTGACACCAGAAGGGCCTGGGGTGTCAGGATCATCCCCTGTAAGAAAGGACACGTTAGTGGAAGGGAGGGAAAACAGCCCACACAGCATGGCACATACTTTACAAAGAAGACCTTAGGAATGGGGTTCAGTTGATGCTCACTTGCATGTCAGACGCCGACCTGGCTGTCGGTGACCATTCTCTGCTCCACTTCCCCTGACAGCTCTAGGGTGCACAGCTCAAACCCCGTGGGCAGGTGCTGCTCGGGTACTGCACCACCACCAGTTTGTCTCTCTCTGCGGTTATGTGTGGTTTTCGCCTGTGGGGACATAAGGGGGATTGAAAGCATGATGTATGGAAAGGCACAGGGCGCAATGAGTGTCGGGGGTGAGGTGCTCAGGGGGGGTCATTTGGGGGCAATGTCTCCCCTTTGTGGGGTGCTCACTGGGGCTGTGCCACAGGGGTTGGAGGCAGTGCTGGGGGGAGAGGTGGGAGGGTTGGGGGGGGGGGTGGTGGGGGGTGGCCATTGGTGACTGTCCTTAAGGTGTTTGGGGATGGTTTCACATTGTAAGCACAGAACATGTGACTGGTTTCAGAATTAGATGCACACTCACCCTTGCTGCCGAAAGAAGGTTGTTCATCTTCTTCCAGCACTGGTCTCCAGAACGACGTGTCAGTACCCGGGCACTTACAGCTGCAGCCATAGCCTCCCAGACAGCATTTGCTGCGTGACCCCTTGGGTGACATCCCTCCATCAGGTACAGCAGCTCGCGCCTCTCTCTGACTGCATCCAGCAGCCGGGCCTGCTCACCCTCTGAAAATCTGGGGACACTTCTCCTCTGTGCCATCTTCCTGGTGTGACTGCCTGTGTGTCCACACTTACAGCTTATCTACAGCTCTGCCTTGTTCTGGGAGTCCGGGTGCAGTCAGTTTGGGCCACCCTTGGGCCCGTTAGGTAAATTTTATGGTGAATAATGTACAGGCAACCTGCTTTCAATAGAGGGGGAGCCATCTCCATAGATGCTGATTGGGTTAACTCAACAAGGTACTGTGTCCAGGGGAAAAGGGGGTGCAATGATCAAGGATCTCTCAACAAGGGAGAATGCTCGCAGGCAGGGGATGTGCATGGCAACCCATCACTCTTTGTGTGAAAGGCAGCAGTGAAGCCAGTGCACTGTGGGTGAATAGTGGGGGGTGGGGGGTAGGGGGGGTGCAGCACACTGTGGTGGGAAGTGGGGTGATGGGTGTCCAGTGATGCTCACGTCAGTGATGGATGGGGAGACCAGGAGGCCAGCAATATTTTTGCGGGGGTGTGGGGTGGGCAGCCAGTGATATCCATGGGGGTGGGCATGAGAGGCCAGCAATGAATCCAGCAATGTCCGTGGGGCTGGGCTGAGAGGCCAGTGATGTTCTTGGTGGGGGGGAGAGGGGGGGGTGAGAGGCCAGCAATGGGGCGGGGGGGGGGGGGGGGGGGGTGGGGGGGGGGGGGGTGAGAAGCCAGCAATGGGGCGGGGGGGGGTGGGGGGGGGGTGAGAAGCCAGCAATGGGGCGGGGGGGGGGTGAGGCCAGCAGTTTCAATGCTGGGGATTTAATAATAGGAAACAAGGAAATGGCCGAGGCCTTAAACAAGTTTTTTGTGTCGGTCTTCACAGTGGAGGACACAAATAGCTTACCAATAATTGACGGTCATGGAACTGTAGGGGGTGAGGACCTTAAAACGATCACTATTACTAAAGAGGTAGTGCTGGGTAGGCTAATGGGGCTAAAGGTAGATAAGTCCCCTGGTCCGGATGGAATGCATCCCAGGGTACTGAAAGAAACGGCAGAAGTAATAGCAAATGCATTAGTTGTATTTTATCAAAATTCACTGGACTCTGGGGACGTGCCAGCTGATTGGAAAACAGCTAATGTAACGCCACTGTTTAAAAAAGGAGGTAGACAAAAGGCAGGTAACTACAGGCCGGTTAGCTTAACATCCGTAGTTGGGAAAATGCTGGAATCTATCATTAAGGAAGAAATAGCAGGACACCTGGAAAAGAATGGTTCAATCAAGCAGACGCAGCATGGATTCATGAAGGGATATCATGATTGACCAATTTTACTGGAATTTTTTTCGAGTGCGGTCGACAGAGGGAAACTGGTGGATGTGGTGTATTTAGATTTTCAGAAGGCATTCGATAAGGTGCCTCACAAAAGGTAGCTGCATAAGATAAAGGTACACGGAGTTGGGGGTAAAGTGTTAGCGTGGATTGAGGATTGGCTATCTAACAGAAAGCAGAGAGTCGGAATAAATGGGTGCTTTTCCGGTTGGCAATCAGTGACTAGTGGCGTGCCGCAGGGATCGGTGCTGGGGCCTCAACTATTTACCATATACATAGACGATCTGGAGGAGGGGACCGAGTGTAGGGTAACAAAGTTTGCGGATGACACAAAGATGAGTGGGAAAGCAAATTGCGTGGAGGACACAGAGAGTGTGCAGAGAGATTTGGATAGGCTAAGTGAGTGGGCAAGGATCTGGCAGATGGAGTATAACGTTGGTAAGTGTGAAGTTATCCACTTTGGAAGGAATAATAGTAAAATGGACTATTATTTAAACGGTGAAAAATTACAACATGCTACTGTGCAGAGGGACCTGGGGGTCCTTGTGCATGAATCACAAAAACTCAGTTTGCAGGTGCAGCAGGTAATCAAGAAAGCAAGTGGAATGTTGGCCTTTATCGCGAGAGGGATGGAGTATAAAAGCAGGGAGGTCATGTTGCAACTGTACAGGGTACTGGTGAGGCCGCACCTAGAGTACTGTGTACAGTTTTGGTCCCCTTATTTAAGAAAGGATATATTAGCTTTGGAGGGGGTACAGAGAAGGTTCACCAGGTTGATTCTGGAGATGAGGGGGTTAGCATATGAGGAGAGACTGAGTAGACTGGGCCTGTACTCATTGGAGTTTAGAAGGTTGAGGGGAGATCTTATAGAGACAGATAAGATAATGAAGGGGCTAGACAGGGTAGAAGCAGCGAGGTTATTTCCACTTTCAATGGAAACAAGAACTAGGGGGCATAGCCTCAAAATACAGGGGAATCAATTTAGAACAGAGTTGAGGAGGAACTTCTTCTCCCAGAGGGTAGTGAATCTTTGGAATTCTCTGCCCAATGAAGCAGTAGAGGCTACCTCGTTAAATGTGTTTAAGTCACAGATAGATAGATTTTTAACCATTGAGGGAGTTAAGGGTTATGGAGAGCGGGCGGGTAAGTGGAACTGAACACATCATCAGATCAGCCATGATCTTATTGAATTGCGGAGCAGGCTTGAGGGGCTAGATGGCCTACTCCTGCTCCTATTTCTTATGTTCTTATGGGAAGATTTGTTTAGCGATCTCCCAGAGATCAGCGCATATGTGGGGGCCCGCTCAGAATCTTCAGCGGGAATGGGCCCTGCCCACCACTTTTCAGAGTGATTCAAGCTGGGGCACTCTACAGTGCTCCAAGTATGAGAGATTCATTTTGAAAATCCCGCTAAAAAAATCGGCGAGAGTTACTCCAGTTTGCTCGCAAATCCGGCACTTGGATTTTATTTGGGAGAATCCCGGCAAGATATTATAAATTGTTTTATCTTTCTAATGTTGCATAGTAAAGTTTACTTTTGTCAGTTCAAACCCCCTAGAATGTTGCGGCTTTGTTCACTTAGTAAGTATTTTCGATCTCAAACTTTGCCTTCTTTAAACAAAACATTACAGTCCCTAATTGGACCTTACAAACTACTTGGGATCAGGCCAAGGATTATAATAAAACGGAAAATATTGGAAATACTCAGCTGTTCAGTTAGTACAGTGGAGCCCCGTTTTAACGTGATGTTTGGGGTCCATAAAATGTTATTGCGAATGTTATCGGGGTCGCGCTAAATCGGGGTCGTGCAAAATCACTAAACCGGAAATAGCAAGAAAAAGGTCTATCGCGCGATCGCGTCATATCCGATTTCGCACTAAATCGGGGCGCATAAAATCGGGATTCCACTGTACCTGTAAGAGGGAAAACAGAGTTAATGGGCAGAATTTTGGATCATTCCCAATTTCTCAGCTCTCGCGATTTTACGAGAGCTGAATTTCCAGCAAGGTCAGAATAATTTATTTAAATTTGAATTTACAGGTGTTGGGCTCACTTACCTTTGTGGCCTCACTGGGAGGGGTGCTTTCCGGTGAGGAAAACATCTGCTCCCCATGAATGGGCAACAGTCGTGTTGGTCTCGCCGGTGGAACTGGAGACCACTGAGGCCCCCCGGGGAGGCCAAGGACAAGGGAGAGTACCCCTTGGACTGTGCCAGCCTGGTAGTGCCACCCTGGCACTGCCAGACTAGCACCTGGGCAATGCCCACCAGGCACCTTGGCACTGCCTATTGGGGACCTGAATGGGGGTCAGGGCCTATGGG
This sequence comes from Mustelus asterias, assembly GCF_964213995.1. Classification (NCBI taxonomy): domain Eukaryota; kingdom Metazoa; phylum Chordata; class Chondrichthyes; order Carcharhiniformes; family Triakidae; genus Mustelus; species Mustelus asterias. Next base: position 81,242,167 of record NC_135803.1, on the reverse strand, counting down.
AGCAGGACATGAAGGGGGAGACATGAAGGGGGCGGGGAGGAGGGCTCGCTGCCACTCTGCAATGAAATTGGTTCGGGGGTGAAGGAGGTTGCTCTGCAGATACGATCGGATTTGGGGGGGTCATGATCAGTCTGGGCAGGGTGGAGGTGGGGCCTAGATGTCTGTGCGTTGTGGGGCTCACGATCGGCCATGGGATTGCAGGGGGGCAGAGTTTGTTGAGGCTGCCTGCAGTAGCAGGGCCCTGACAGCTCTCTCTCTGTCTATCAGACCACTTCTGCTGAAATTGCACATGTGCAGCATCAAAGGTACGCACATGCACAGTAGCTCTCTCTACAGGCTGGATGGGGAATCAAGTCCAGTCCACTACCTGCAGCAGTTAGAAACAGTCTAACCCAGTTTTTCAATGACTGAGTGCATAAAATTGGGCGTGAAAACACGGCCAAAGAAACAGATCAGGAACTCTCCCATTTTCATGCTCGCTGGACACTTAGGCCCTGATTTTACTGGCAGGCCTGCCCCAATTTCGGGGTGGACGAGGCTTGCAGAACGGCACTCTCTGTTGGCCTCGGGCGCTGGTAAAATTCTGGCCTCAGAATCAATCTCGTAAAATTCCACCCAACGGTTCAGATTAATGACCCTGTTTCGGAACTGAAAAGACTTTGGCCAGAATTCTCCCAAAGTGCGGTGGCGGGCAGCTTGGGTGGCACCAGTCCCTCTGGCGAGAATGGCAGGATCCTTGCACCAGATTCTACTCTTGGAAACGTATTAATTATGCACAGGCGAGTTCATCTCTGAATCACCAGGTGGTCCAGCAGCTAATCCTTCCACCCGCCCTCAGCTGGTGGGTTTGAAGGTCCCAGCACCATATTTAAACATTAGCCCAACACACGCATACCACTTTCTTCAGCCCCCCCGTCTCCTGAAGGCTCTCCAATATGTCAATAACCCAGAAGCATTAGGCAAGTAGGCTCAAGAGGAAGGCAGCACCAGGGTCCTTGAGGCCCGTATTAGGAAAGTCCAAGCCCACCATCGTGTCCTCCACCTCGGGATGGCTTAAAGAAGAACTCCAACCTCACCTCTTTGACTGGGAGGCCATTGCTCAGGATGTCAGTTCAGTTGCCACCTGCTCACGAAGTGCCACACAATGCAGGAAGCGGATGAATGATCTCATCCACTCTGCCAAGGTAAGACCTCTCTCAGCTCCCTCCATTATCAAACTCTTAGAATGGCATCATGTACTCAGATAGTTACTCTCTTCACAGATCTTACATATTCAGTCCAGGGCACACATATTAACACTCACGCTCTTAACAAGACTTTCACAACGTCACCATCATATCTGTCCTGTTTCTAACACTCCATTCTCTGTCATAGAATCATAGATTCCCTACACTGCAGAAGGAGGTCCATCGAGTCTGCACTGGCTCTCTGACAGAGCATCTTACCCTAGGCCCGGCCCACTAAGTTTTAGTGGAAGGATTAGGAAAGTTAAAACGTTTTGTTGTCACCTCAGGGTCAGGGTTCGCTATCACTGTGAAGAAATTGAACTTTTTGAAGACCATTCCATGGGTCTGTGAATGTAATGGTCCAATTAATATATTTTGGTTTGGATCTTTGAAATCCCCTTATTTTGATTTTCAGCCTTCCTCACACTCAGTGTTCCCTTTTAATATTAACATTCACATGATATCAACCTCAGTATCACTTGTGTGTTGTCATGGAGATGTGTGGAATTCTTTATTCAGAGTATATGATGGGTAAATTCCCTATTCTCAGTCCTCAAGGGATAACAATGGCAGAGGAGGGCTCATCACCAATCTGACTCTCTGTGTATCTGGGTTTCACACAGTAAGAAGTCTCACAACACCAGGTTAAAGTCCAATAGGTTTATTTGGCAGCACAAGATTTCGGAGTCTCACTCCTTCATCAGGTGAGTGAGGACTTGTGTTCACAAACAGGGCATATACAGACACAAACTCAATTTACAAGATCATGGTTGGAATGCGAGTCCAATGCCGGCATCTCCACATCATATCTGAGTCATACCCGAGACATGGTAGAGGCAGGGAGATTCTTTCCACTTAGAAAGGAAACAAGAACTAGAGGGCACAGCCTCAAAATAAGGGGGAGTCAGTTTAGAACAGAATTGAGGAGGAACTTCTTCTCTCAGAGGGTAGTGAATCTCTGGAATTCTCTGCCCATTGAAGCAGTGGAGGCTACCTCATTAAATATGTTTAATTCACAGGTAGATAGATTTCTGATCAATGAGGAAATTAAGGGTTATGGGGAGTGGGCGGGTAAGTGGAACTAAATCACTATCAGATCAGCCATGATCGTATTGAATGGCGGGGTGGGCTCGAGGGGCTAGATGGCCTACTCCTGCTCCTATTTCTTATGTTCTTATGTTTCCTAACAGATAGCATCTCAAAACAGAGCCCTGTGCTGGTCCGCATTTCCTCCACAGCAGTGTTTACGTCCTTACATAGCGCGGGAAACATCTACCTCGTCTCACATCCCTGTTCTCCCTTGCTGGATTTGAAGTTAACAGAGTGAGCACATTAGCAATGCACCAGTGACCACAGCTAAGATCTGATCTCAGTGAGCCATGAACTCTTAAGGCCCAAGTGTGAATGCAGAACCTGTCCTCTCAGCAATGGTTCTGCTACTCCTTCAGAAGACTTGGAGATGTCACCTGATGATCAGACCATAGTTTTATTCCTTTTGTAATCTTTCAGCAATGAGGATATCAGGGGAACACCTCCCACATCACTCTTCCCCCATGATATCATGTTGTTCGTGTTGTCCCACAATATCTCCCTGGGCTTCCTTCACCTCCTCCTCTTCAACATCCAAGGAGGTCTCCTCCTGCTCCACTTCACCCTCTGGCAAGGTCTCATGTCTCTGCATAGCCAGATTGTGAAGGGCACAGCAAACTGCAATCATACGGCAAATCCTCTCCGCTGTGTATTGCAGAGAGCCACCTGAGTGGTCCAGGCATGCTGATCACATCTTCAGCAGTCCTATGCGCTGCTTCATGAAGGAGCATGTGGAGCTGTGAGGAGCGTCCAGTTCCTTGGCTGGAGTCTGATAGCAACGCACCTGAGTCATGTGCCAGTGTTTCAGGGGGAGCCCTTGTCCCTCAGCAACCATCCCTGCAGATGTTCCAACCCCTTGGAAATCCCAGGCACCTGGAAGTGACTCAAAATGTAGGAGTTATGGCAACTCCGAGGAAATTGTGGGGCACACACGTGGAGGAAGTGCTTTTGATGGTTGTACATCAACGGTAGGTTGAATTGAAATGGAAATCTTGTTTTTGATGAACATTAAGGGCTGCCAGGGAGCCCTTATAGCCACATGGGTGCAGTCTATTGCACCCTGCACTTTTGGGAACCTTGAGATAGCTGCAAAGCCAGTGAATCTCTGATCCTGGCTATCCTTGTCCACAGCAAAGTTCACATAATGATGGTCCCTCCTGTAAAGGGCATTGGTCACCTCCTTTATACAGCAATGTATTGCTGACAGAGAAATGCTGTATCGGTTCGTAATACTCCCTGGGAAGACCAAGGGCAAAGAAATTGAGTGTCTTCTGTTGAAGATATGCACACCAATGCCTTTCTCTCTTTCACATCCTGACTCGAATGAGGATTCATATAAAAGCTCCATGGACCAATGGATCCATTCTCACTTTTGCCTCCTCTTTGAAAAGAGACATTGAAGACCAGAATAGTTAAAGACTGCTTAAAACAAAGGTTTGAATGAGAGATCACAGTGTTCTTCATGTTCCCTTACCCTTGGCACTCTAGCCCATGCATTGGTGTGAGCAGCATTCCATTCCACAGGTCTAGAGGAGATATAAGTGGAGATAGGCAGATTCATCAAGTGCCCAGAAGATCATAAAGTATGTAGGCAAAAGCTAAGATACTGTTCATCAGGCTTCTGTTGAGTTTGCTTCGAACAGTGTCGGACAGAGAGGTCAGAGTAGGAAAGGATGGAGAATTAAAATGGCACACGTCTGAAAACTCAGTCTGAACAGAGAGCTCTTACATAAAGAGATCAATTTGTCTCCCATTGTAATGGAGACTGCATCATGGACAGTGTAGATGGGATTTAACAGTAGAAGGGACAAGGTAGATTGGGAATTAGTTATAGGAATCAACTTAACATCAGATAAACAGCTGTTTTATATAAGTAACTGAATTATATTAACATTTTTAATATCTTTATATGAAAAAATTAATTAGAATATTCATGCAGGGCCAATGTGCAAGATAAATTCGAACTCAAATGAAAGATGTAGCAAGTTAGTAAACAGGCTAAGAAACACAATGGACTTTTTGATTAAGAAACTGAAACAAAGTATTCTGGGACAAAAGCCAGACAGCAAGTCAATATCAGATTTAAGAAAAAACAGTTCGGAAAATTGCTAACACATTATAATTTGTAGTTGAGAATTCTGATTAATTCTAAATACCCAACTTGAGGATAATTAGCAGCTAATGTTTTAATATGTGGTTTGAGAATATACAAAATATTGAAGTAACATCTTAATAATGTTTCTGAGAAATTAACTTGTAACATGCCAGTAAAATGAAAGATGTATTCATGAATTATACCAGCACAAGACAGGCACAAATTACGCAAAAAAGTAAATTACCACGCATATCCAGGCCGGGGGATAATGTCAAAAGATAAAGGTGCGTTCATTTGATATTAGAGCCGGTTTAAATTGGTTCGAGAAATACTGAATCATAAGAAGCCATTTTTGGGAGAGAACTTCTCTAAGACGATCAGACAAATGACAGATTTATATTTGAAGATGTCAAAAAATAATTGATTGAATGATATGCCATCATTAGATTGACAGATCAGTGAATGAATGAAATTGCTTTTAATTAAGTGCTGGGCTGATTAATCGATAACAAAAAGTATAATTATTCTACTTTTTGGCATGAAATCTGAGATCTTTTGTGAAAGTCTGCTGGCGCATTAGCTGTGTAGGTGGAACCATTGATCTCCCATTTTGACCAAAATTAGATTTGTCTTGTCTTAATTGTATGTTTGTCTGAATATTTTTTAAATTTGTAATGTTTTTGATTCTAACATTTCAATGTTTTAATAAAACTAGTTTAATTGAAGAATTTCATTGAACTGAACAAACTCTTTTTGCCTTTGTGAAATGAAATATTTAACGAAAAGATTTTGTATTTAAATTAATCAGGCCACCTACCGAGAAGGATTTCCAGAAGAACAGGCAGTAACATAAAAATCTGTTTATCTGGAAGGAGTGCTTGGGGTCTTGGACTGTGAGAAAAGAGGGCAACTCCTTCTGCATGAAAAGATGCCACAAAAAGGGGAGGGTTTGTTGGGGGAGGGGTTGTGGGGGAGGAGTTGTTGAAGAAGGGGTTGTGAGGAGAAACGTTGTATGGGGAGTGGTTGTGGGGGAGAGATTGTAGGGGAGGGGTTACGGGGGGAGGGAATGTGAGGGAGTGTTATGGGGAGAGAAATTGTGGAAGGAAGGGTTGTGGGAAGAGGGGAGGGGGAGGGAGGAAAAATTGTGGGGGATGGGATTGTGGGGGGAGGGATTGTGGGGGAAGGGGTTGTGGGGGGAGGGTTTGTGCAGGGAGGGGTTGTTAGGGGGTTGTGGGGGGCAGGGGTTGGGGGAGGGTTGTGGGAGAGAGGTTGTGGTGGAGGGGTTGTGGGAGGAGAGATTTTGGGTGAAGTGTTATGGGGGTGGGGATTGTGAGGGGAGTGGTTCTTGAAGCGAGGGTTGTTTTGGAGAGGTTGTTGGGGATGAGAAGTGATCCAGGGTGTCATGAAGTGAATGGTTACTTCAGAATTCTGAATGGAGAGTTGAAGATGTGTTTGATGTGACGTCATGCTGGAAATGACAGAAATGGTGGGGGCGATTCTCCCACCTCATCGCACCAGTTTTCTTGCACAGCGTAGAGGGAGAATCTTGTGTCCGAACATGCGCACACACCAGATTCTGTGGCACTGTCAGATCTGCACTGGAAACTGGTGAGATGACCAGGTGAGTGATTTACATCTATCTTTAATGTTGTTTTAATATGATAAGTAGGCCCGGGACTGAATTCTCCGCGAGAGTATTTCACTGCAGCAGGGTTTACAGTAGGTCCCCAATTTTGGGGAACTAGCAGCCCGACCCCATTGGAATGAAGGGGGCAATCGAAGCCCCCCAAGGGGTCAGGCAGCGGGGAGGGGGTGGCGTCCCCTGTGCCAGCCTGCACCCTCTGGCACTGTCCAAGGGACAAAGTGCCCATGCCCAATGGGGGTACCTGCTGGGGGGGGTGGTCTGTCGTGAGGGGTCTGCTTGCAGGAAGGTGGAGGGGATTGTCACTGCGGGGAGAGGGGAAGGGGCTGGAGACTGGTGCGGTCTGGGACAGGGTGGGGGGTTCAGAGTTGGTCCAGGAACGGTTGGGGGGGGCTGCAATCAAGCTGGCCAGCAAACTGGAGGCTGACTGTTCAGGCCACTGCGCATGGGCAGAGTGTGGTAAACCACTGTCGTGCCTTCGGCACGGTTGAGCTGTATATATTGTTGCCACTACTGTTCGTATATGAGACACTCCCTGACACCTTTAATTCGGCTGCACCTTTAACTGGAGGCTCAGCCCTCAGGGTATAAAGGCTGCAGCCCTCCCCCTCCGGCCTCAGTCGAGAGATCCACATGCTCAGTATTGTTCTGTTTCTTGTCTGTTCCACATAGTTCCTTTTTAGCGAATAAAAGCCTTCTGTTCCTGGCAACATCAGCCTTGTCTATTTATCAAATGCGCCTCAATTTTATTCACTAAAATGTTTTTAAGGCGATGGAGCAGTTGCTAAAACCAGACAAGTTAGATCTCGATCCTCAGGCTGCTGGTGCCTCCAAAATCTTTAACCACTGGCTTCATTGTTTTGAAGCATTTATCGCCTCATCCACCTCGGTCGTCGTGACGGACAGCGACAAACTCCATGTGCTCCACGCCCGTGTAAGCGCACACGTCTTCGCAATGATTTGCGACGCCTCTACGTATGATGAGGCAATCGCGATACTGAAGGGCCGGTACAACCAGCGGCTGAACGAGGTATACGCAAGACACCTGCTCGCCACACGCAGGCAACAGCCCGGGGAATCTACAGAGCAATTCCTGAGGGAGCTGCCGGCACTCGGCAGGGCTTGCGGCTGCAAAGCCGTCTCGGCCGCTCAGAATACGGACGATCTCATTAGGGATGCCTTCGTCGCGGGTATCCGGTCATCGTACATCCGGCAGCGACTTCTGGAGCAAGGTGGGCTCGACCTTACGAAGTCGGTGGAACTTGCAGGCTCATTGGAGGTGGCTTTTAGAAACCTCGACGCATATACCCCCGACCATGTGAGCACACCGTGGGCGCCACGATCGCCAGCGCCGCTGTACCCGGGTGGGTCCCAAGCGTACGCCGTGCCACGTCCCGAAGTGGAGCGGACCACAGCTGCCGTCCCCGGAGGCCCAATGTGCTATTTCTGCGGTCTGGACAAACACCCACGATGCCGCTGCCCTGCGATTCCGTCCACCGCATCCACGGTGCCTGCTACTCCGGACGCCTCGCTGCTCCGACAGTGGCTTCAGTCGTGCTGGACCACTCCAGACCTCACCCACTCGCCTGGTCAACTATGGGCATCGAGGTAAATGGCCACGTAACTGACTGCCTGTTTGACACGGGCAGTACCGAGAGCTTCATCCACCCGGCTGCGGTGAAGCGCTTCGAGCTGTCAGTGCTGCCGATGCAGCAGTCCATTTCCATGGCATCAACGTCCCAGTCTGTGAGTATCCTCGGCTACTGTGTAGCAAGCCTCACTGTACGTGGCACAGTGTACGAGAGGTGCAAGCTCCTCGTGCTGCCTCAGCTCTGCGCTGCCGTATTACTAGGGCTGGACTTCATGTGCCACTTAGGAAGCGTCACGATGGTCTATGATGGGCCATTCCCCTCCATCTCGGTCTGAAACCCGCAACTGAATGCTCAGCGGCCGCGTAATACCTGCGGTCTCTCGACCCTCAAGGTTATCCCTCCCTCGCTCTTCGAGCACCTCACCCCCGATTGTAAGCCTATTGTCACCAAGAGCCGGAGGTACAGCGCCGGGGACCGGGCATTTATCCGGTCAGAAGTGCGGCATCTTCTGGGGAAGGGATCATTGAGGCCAGTACCAGTCCCTGGAGGGCCCAAGTGGTGGTTGTGAAGACTGGGGAGAAGATGCGCATGGTTATTGACTACAGTCAGACCATCAATAGGTACACGCAGCTGGACGCGTACCCTCTCCCGCGTATATCTGATATGGTCAATCAGATTGCGCAATATCGGGTGTTCTCCACCATCGATCTGAAGTCGGCATACCACCAGCTCCCTGTCCGCCCATCAGACCGCCAATATACCGCCTTCGAGGCCGCTGGCCGGCTCTATCACTTCCTACGGGTCCCTTTCGGCGTCACTAACGGGGTCTCGGTCTTCCAGCGTGAGATGGACCGAATGGTGGACCAGAACGGGCTACGGGCTACCTTCCCGTACCTGAATAACATCACCATCTGTGGCCACGATCAGCAGGACCACGACGCTCCTCCAAAAATTTCTCCACTCTGCGGCGCTTCTCAATCTGACCTACAACAAGGAGAAGTGCGTATTCAGCACACGCAGGCTCGCCATCCTTGGTTGTGTCGTGGAGAATGGGGTCATTGGCCCCGACCCTGACCGCATGCGCCCCCTTTTAGAACTTCCCCTCCCCACCACCCTTAAAGCGCTGAGGAGATGCCTGGGCTTCTTTTCCTATTACACCCAGTGGGTAGAGGGAGGGATTAAGTTTCGGAGCCAGGAGGTCATGCTGCAACTGTACAAAACTCTGGTGCGGCCGTATTTGGAGTACTGCGTACAGTTCTGGTCGCCGTATTATAGGAAAGATGTGGAAGTGTTGGAAAGGGTGCAGAGGAGATTTACCAGGATGTTGCCTGGTATGGTGGGAAAATCGTATGAGGAAAGGCTGAGGGGCTTGAGGTTGTTTTCGTTAGAGAGAAGAAGGCTAAGAGGTGACTTAATAGAGGCATACAAGATGATGAGAGGATTAGATAGGGTGGATAGTGAGAGCCTTTTTCCTCGGATGGTGTTGGCTAGCATGAGGGGACATAGCTTTAAATTGAGGGGTGAGAGATATAGGACAGATGTTAGAGGTAGGTTCTTTACTCAGAGAGTAGTAAGGGCGTGGAATGCCCTGCCTGCAGCAGTGGTGGACTTGTCAACGTTGAGAGCGTTCAAATGGTTATTGGATAAACATATGGATGATATTGGAATAGTGTAGATTAGAGGGGCTTTAGTTTGGTACCACTGGTCGGCGCAACATCGAGGGCCGAAGGGCCTGTACTGCGCTGTAATGTTCTCTGTTCTATGTTCTCAGTACGCGGACAAGGCCCGTCCGCCTGTGAAATCGATATCCTTCCCTCTCGCGGCGGAAGCCCGACTGGCTTTTGACTGCATCAAAGCTGACATTATGAAGGCCACCATGCACACAGTGGATGAATCCATCCCCTTCCAAGTGGAGAGCGATGCATCTGATTTTGCCCTAGCCGCCACTCTTAACCAGGCGGGCAGACCCGTGGCCTTCTTCTCGCGTACCCTCCAGGGCCCTGAACTTCGACACTCCTCAGTCGAAAAGGAGGCGCAGACCATCGTAGAGGCCGTGCGACACTGGCGCCACTATCTAGCAGGCAAATGGTTCACCCTTCTTACGGACCAACGGTCCGTTGCCTTCATGTTCAGCAATGAGTAACGAGGCAAGATTAAGAATGATAAGATATTGAGGTGGAGGATCGAACTCTCCACCCACAACTACGATATCTTATACCGCCCGGGGAAACTCAATGAACCCCCAGATGCTCTGTCTCGAGGGACCTGTGCCAGCGCGAACCTGGACCGGCTGCAGACGCTCCATAACGATCTCTGCCATCCTGGTGTCACTAGGTTCTTTCACTTCGTCAAGGCCCGGAATCTGCCGTTCTCCATTGACGAAGTCAGGTCCGTCACCAGGCATTGCCAGGTGTGCGCGGAGTGCAAACTGCACTTCTATCGGCCGGACAGAGCACAGCTCATCAAAGCTACCCGCCCCTTTGAACGCCTCAGTGTCGATTTCAAGGGGCCACTTCCCTCCAACAACCGCAATATTTATTTTCTCAACATCATAGATGAGTATTCGCGGTTCCCTTTTGCTATTCCCTGCCGAGACATGACCTCCGCCACTGTCATTAACGCCCTGCATAGCCTCTTCACCTTGTTCGGGTTCCCCAGCTATATTCATAGCAACCGGGGGTCCTCTTTCATGAGTGACGAGCTGCGGCAGTACCTACTTTCCAAGGGCATAGCCTCGAGTAGGACTACCAGCTATAACCCCAGGGGAAACGGGCAAGTGGAACGAGAGAACGCCACCGTCTGGAAGGCCATTTTGCTAGCTTTACGGTCTAAGGGCCTTCCAGTCTCCCGTTGGCAAGAAGTCCTCCCTGACGCCCTGCACTCCATTCGTTCCTTGCTGTGTACTGCCACGAACGCTACCCCTCACGAACGCATGTTTGTCTTCCCCAGGAAGTCCTCCTCAGGAACCTCACTACCGTCATGGCTGACGACCCCCGGGCCTGTCCTGCTCCGGAAGCACGTGTGGACCCATAAGGCGGATCCATTGGTCGAGCCGGTCCGTCTCCTCCACGCAAATCCCCAGTACGCCTATGTGGCGTTCCCCGATGGGCGGGAGGATACGGTTTCCATTCGGGATTTGGCCCCCGCCGGTACCGCACCCTACGGCCCCTCGCCCCTCACCCCCGATGCCCACCCTGACACCATTCCATCCTGACGTTCCTGTGTGGCACTGTGCTAGTCCAACCCCTGTGTACGACACGCCTGAGACCCAGGAGCACCCTCCTCGTACCCAACGACGAGAAGGAACTGCGGAGACTGCGGACGTCATCAGACCAGACTCAGGATCGTTACCACAGCCCCCCGAAACAGCACCCCAACCCACACTACGGCGGTCGCAGCGGACTACCTGCCCACCGGACCGTCTGAACTTATGAAAGTATGAACCACTATGTACCACCTCGCCCTGACGATCTTTTTTAAACAGGGGGTGAATATGGTAAACCACTGTCGTGCCTTCGGCACGGTTGAGCTGTATATATTGTTGCCACTACTGTTCGTATATGAGACACTCCCTGACACCTTTAATTCGGCTGCACCTTTAACTGGAGGCTCCGCCCTCAGGGTATAAAGGCTGCAGCCCTCCCCCTCCGGCCTTCAGTCGGGAGGTCCACATGCTCAGTATTGTTCTGTTTATTGTCTGTTCCACATCGTTCCTTTTTAGCGAATAAAAGCCTTCTGTTCCTGACAACATCAGCCTTGTCTTTTTATCAAACGCGCCTCACAGAGGCCGGCTGGTTTCAGCCTCATGGGCAGGAATAGCCCCCACCCCCTGAAATTCAATGATATTCACACTGGTGGCATCTGCATTGCACAGAGTGTGGGAGATTCTAGTGTGAACTCTCACTGAAAAAAACAGCATGAATTACTCCAGTTTTCCCGCGGATTCGACACTTCGAATATTTTTGGGAGAATCACCCCCCATGAAGGATGCTCTATTCAAGGTGGAGGCAGATGTGAAGATCAGAGCAAGCTGAACTTTTATCGTGCTTCTGAGAGGGAGGGGAATGGGTGAAAGAAGAAATGATGTGGAGATGCCGGCGTTGGACTGGGGTAAACACAGTAAGAAGTTTAACAACACCAGGTTAAAGTCCAACAGGTTTATTTGGTAGCAAAAGCCACACAAGCTTTCGGAGCTGCAAGCCCCTTCTTCAGGTGAGTGGGGATTCTGTTCACAAACAGAGCATATAAAGACACAAACTCAATTTACATGAATAATGGTTGGAATGCGAATACTTACAACTAATCAAGTCTTTAAGAAACAAAACAATGTGAGTGGAGAGAGCATCAAGACAGGCTAAAAAGATGTGTATTGTCTCCAGACAAGACAGCCAGTGAAACTCTGTGGGGGTTACAAATAGTGTGCCATGAACCCAATATCCCGGTTGAGGCCGTCCTCGTGTGTGCGGAACTTGGCTATCAGTTTCTGCTCAGCGACTCTGCGCCGTCGTGTGTCGCGAAGGCCGCCTTGGAGAACGCTTACCCGAATATCAGAGGCCGAATGCCCGTGACCGCTGAAGTGCTCCCCAACAGGAAGAGAACAGTCTTGCCTGGTGATTGTCGAGCGGTGTTCATTCATCCGTTGTCGCAGCGTCTGCATAGTTTCCCCAATGTACCATGCCTCGGGACAACTGCCAGTTTCTTATACCGCCCGGGGAAACTCAATGAACCCCCAGATGCTCTGTCTCGAGGGACCTGTGCCAGCGCGAACCTGGACCGGCTGCAGACGCTCCATAACGATCTCTGCCATCCCGGTGTCACTAGGTTCTTTCACTTCGTCAAGGCCCGGAATCTGCCGTTCTCCATTGACGAAGTCAGGTCCGTCACCAGGCATTGCCAGGTGTGCGCGGAGTGCAAACTGCACTTCTATCGGCCGGACAGAGCACAGTTCATCAAGAATGCAACCAAGGTTGCATTATTGGACACACGCATCTCCATTAAGGACAGTCACCTCAGCACCTCACTGTACCGCAAGCCCACGGATAACCTCACGATGCTCCACTTCTCCAGCTTCCACCCTAAACACGTTAAAGAAGCCATCCCCTACGGACAAGCCCTCCGTATACACAGGATCTGCTCGGATGAGGAGGATCGCAACAGACACCTCCAGATGCTGAAAGATGCCCTCATAAGAACAGGATATGGCGCTCGACTCATTGATCAGCAGTTCCAACGCGCCACAGCGAAAAACCGCACCGACATCCTCAGAAGACAAACACGGGACACAATGGACAGAGTACCCTTCGTTGTCCAGTACTTCCCCGGAGCGGAGAAGCTACGGCATCTCCTCCGAAGCCTTCAACATGTCATTGATGAAGACGAACATCTCGCCAAGGCCATCCCCACACCCCCACTTCTTGCCTTCAAACAACCGCACAACCTCAAACAGACCATTGTCCGCAGCAAACTACCCAGCCTTCAGGAGAACAGTGACCATGACACCACACAACCCTGCCACAGCAACCTCTGCAAGACGTGCCGGATCATCGACACAGATGCCATCATCTCACGTGAGAACACCATCCACCAGGTACACGGTACATACTCTTGCAACTCGGCCAACGTTGTCTACCTGATACGCTGCAAGAAATGATGTCCCGAGGCATGGTACATTGGGGAAACTATGCAGACGCTGCGACAACGGATGAATGAACACCGCTCGACAATCACCAGGCAAGACTGTTCTCTTCCTGTTGGGGAGCACTTCAGCGGTCACGGGCATTCGGCCTCTGATATTCGGGTAAGCGTTCTCCAAGGCGGCCTTCGCGACACACGACGGCGCAGAGTCGCTGAGCAGAAACTGATAGCCAAGTTCCGCACACACGAGGACGGCCTCAACCGGGATATTGGGTTCATGGCACACTATTTGTAACCCCCACAGAGTTTCACTGGCTGTCTTGTCTGGAGACAATACACATCTTTTTAGCCTGTCTTGATGCTCTCTCCACTCACATTGTTTTGTTTCTTAAAGACTTGATTAGTTGTAAGTATTCGCATTCCAACCATTATTCATGTAAATTGAGTTTGTGTCTTTATATGCTCTGTTTGTGAACAGAATCCCCACTCACCTGAAGAAGGGGCTTGCAGCTCCGAAAGCTTGTGTGGCTTTTGCTACCAAATAAACCTGTTGGACTTTAACCTGGTGTTAAACGTCTTACTGAAAGAAGAAATCCAGAGATGGAGTAAAATTGATTAAAAAGCACCAGAAGATAAACAGAAATGAATGTGAACAAGGTCAACAAAACAAATGGAAACCCCATTGGAATTATTGGCAGCTTGTTCCTACATCATGCCTTAATAAATTTTTAGATTTTCCAACTATTTTACAATCCATGACTCTGCCAACTGTGACTCAGTGAGTCACACTCTTGCCTCTGAGACAGCAAGTTCTAAATTCAAGCCCAGCTCTGACAATAAGACATTAAAATAAATCCCAAACTGTACATATCAAAACTTTATCTTTTGCTTTTTTTAAAGCAGACTTTCTGCTGAATCAAAAAGGATGGTTGCTGCAAGTCACATGACCACAGGATTGGTCATTCATTGTGGAAGTTATCAACAGGAGCTACAAGAATAAAATAACCTTCTCGTCATTGTGGAATCTCACATCCAGGGTGGGATTTTAAAGCCTCATTCTTCCCGAAACTTTAAAATCCCACCTGAGGTCAACGATTCCGATGGCGGGTGGGAGAGTAAAATTCCAGCCCCAATTGTAAGGATATTATAATCACAAAACCAGGAGAATTGTAGATCAAAATTTAATCTTGATTTGGAGAGGCAAAGGTTGATGAGGAATAGTCAGCATGACTTTCTGAGGGAGGTCATCCGAACAAATCTGATTGCATTTTTTTGAAGAGGAGACCAGATGTATGGATTAGGGCAGTGCAGTTGATGCAGTTTATGGATTTCAGCAAAGCCTTTGACAAGGTCCCACATGAGAGACTGATAAAGAAGGTAAAAGCACATGGGATTCAAGGTAACTTGGCAACATGGATCCAAAACTGGCTAAGTGGAAACAGAGAAATCAGTGCTAGATTTTTCATGATATATATAAATGGAGAGGATGCAAAGAAATTCACCAGGATGTTGCCAAGAATAGAGCATTTGAGCTACGAAAAGAGGCTGGATAGGCTGGATAGGCTGGAATTGTTTCCTTAGAGCAGAGAAGACTGAGAGGGGACCTGACTGAGGTGTGTAAGGCCATGAGGGGTATGGACAGGAAGCACCTTTTCCCCTTGAAGGATCAATAATGAGGGGATATAATTTATGATGAGGGGCAGAAGGTTTAGAGGGGATTTGAGGAAAAATATACTTGGACAACGGTTTCCCATCACAAGAACCTGAATATTCATTTTAAACCCTTTCAAAAACTAATGGCTAAGATATCATTGGTCCTGAAATCGAAGCCAATTCTGCACATTAGATAAACATTCCTTTGTAAATCAAAATGGAGAAAGAAGGTCACATGATTGGAGTGACCATTTTGAAATCTCTATATTCCTTTGAAAACTGATAAATCCTCAGAGACTGCCTAACACCTAACTGGTGAACACCAAAACCGGGACTCCAGCCTGCTCCTCAAAGCCTGTCTCTGATCGATAATTTCCTACCATTGCCTGCAAAATCAATCCAGTCTTGGTGTATTAACTTCATCTTGCAATATCAGCATCAACTCTGAAGAGAACTCTACAACTTAGGTCTTCAGTCAGCTGAACCCAAGCTCCTACATGAAAAAACTCTTTACTAGACTCCGATAATCAGGTGAACTAACATTTATTTTGTAATTCTTGTACTATTGGTACCCAGTACAACTGGCATCCCCAGTTGTAAAATTTTCCTTTTATCTATCCCTCTTTTACTGTGTATATGTATAGTGGAGTGGGAACTTGCGAACCCTCTGCCGCCCCAGGTTTGAATTTGAATAAATTAACCCTCTAAGTTAATCATAAAGTAAGCTTGCTGCAAGTTAATGATAAATTGGATCACTCAAACTGAGTGTGTTGGAAAAACACACTACAGCATATATTAAAAATAATTTGAAAACAGCTTTTTACAGACAATTGGTGAGAGCAATGAAGTTCAGTTTGCCTTTCTCTCCAATCTGTAACACCTGACTTCAGAGTCTTGGCTGTATAATCCAGACTAACATGAGTGTTGCACAGCTGGAGATGCTGTCTTCCAAATGTGATTTTAAACCAAAGTCCTGTCAGCACTTCCAATGTGAAAGATCCTTCATCACTATTTTGAAGAAGACCAGCAGAGTTCTCCCATGTTCTGGCCAAAATGTATCCCTCTAAATGCCACTAAAAAAGATTATCTGGTCATTATCAGATCACTGGTTGTGGGTTCTTGCTGAGCACATATATTCTGTTACATTTCCTATGAGTACGATTACATTTCAAAGGTCTTTCATCAGATGTGAAGTGCTTTGGGCCATTCTGAGTCATGAAAAGTGTGAATGCAAGTCTTTCATTTTTCATTAACTGTGGCTCACTGGATACCATTCCCATCACATAGTCAGCAGGTTGTGAGTTCAAGTTACACTCTGGAAACTGGACAAGATAATGCAGACTGTCAGAGGTGCTATCTTTTGGAAATATTGAGCCAGCCTTTCATCTGTCCTCTCAGCTAGATATTAAAAAATCTCATTGCACCATTTGCTGAAAGCCCAAAACTTACCATTCAAACATCATCATTAAAAAGATTGTCTGATCATTTACCTGATTCCCATTTGTGGAGTCTTGTATTTTTTTAACCATTTGCTGTGATGGGGAAAGGCTATTGGCCTGAATTTTTTGGATGGAGGGGACTTGGCCCCACAATCCAAAGAGTCGGTGGGAAACACATCCTTACCGATGCCAAAATCCCTGCTCCATTTCGTGCTCCAAGGAGCATGGATTGTACTACAAGTCAGAACAGGGGTCTGATGGAGTCAACCCCACCTTCTTCCCGCCTGAGATCGAACTTTCTTCATTTCCTTGTTTCCACCTGCCCACCACTGGCCTCAGAGCCTACTGGGGGAGTGGTGAGGGAGGGGTGGGGCTAACATTCTGCCCCTTGTTTTCCACTTTAGAAATCTGCCTTTTCACTCAGTCATTCCGTGTTATGTTTCTGCAACTGCTTTGCTACGTTTAGTTTGTACTACAGCACATTCTCGTGGGATTCAGACAGATGTGGTTAAACAAGTATATATATTCTAGTTGGAATTTATTGAGGCCAGACAAACAACTTCAGCTGTGATATTGAATAAGCAAATTGCTTTGAGCACCGACATCTTATCAATAAACCAATACGCACAGATATTACGCAATATAAAAACCTACATTTGCCTGACATGTATTGAATAAAACGAATGATTCCTGGTTTAATCAATATTTTACTTAAAGTTACACATAGCATTAAACATTAATATTTTATCTTACAATTCTTTCCATTTTCAAGCACAAAATGCAAGGGTTGCGCAAAAATAATACAAATTTTCATTCCTTTCAAAGCAATGACTGATCTCAGCCACGCAGTGGGTGAGGGTGTTCTTAGCCTGAGAACAAAGCTTCATGGAGAGCTTTGTGGGTAAGGGAGAGGAGAGGTGAATGAACAGGTAGTGAGTTGGAAGATTTTTCTTAGATTTAGAGAATTACTAAAGCTCTTTCAGGTCCCATAAAATGCTTAAAAGTATAGAAAATGACAAACTTCCCTTTAGATGCAGGCTTTTTAAGACATGTCGTTTAATTCCTCAACAACTGGAGATATAAAGGACTGGCGTGTATCGTGCATGCTCCTCTGTTTACACTTGGTGATTGTAATTCTACAGCAGAGGCAGGATCCCATTTGGCAGATTTAAACAAACTCCCATCAGCAATTCTGCTGTACATCCATTAAACAAGGCCCACCTCAATATAGATGTGAGGAGGCAAATGGGAGCACAAGTTCTCCACCAGACTTCTAGCTGTTGTTCCATGGTCTTTCGAGTGAGAAACAAACAAACAGTAGGCTTAGGTTTTCCCAACCAAGGGTGAGAAAGTTCCATGTGAATATTAAGTCCAGATGGAACATCAGGTGCTTGTGTGGAGCTGAGGACCAGCAACACTAACACAGCGTCCAATCACTTGGCACCACTCACCATGCTTCTGACATCAACTCTTCAACCTACAATATAGTTGGAGGAACAAACTCCAACAAAATAATCTCATAGTTTGAGTTTTGAATTTGTCTGTAAAGGCCAAGGGATTGTGATCCGTGCCGCCATTGCAGACATATATTTCAAAGTGTTTGATAGCCAGTGATAATCTTAAGGTTTTTTTCTCCACGGTGGAATATTGTTTCTGGCTTTTGTTCAAGTTCCTGGAGAAATACTCAGTCAGTCTCTCTAAGCCTGATTCATCCACTTGAGACAGGACAGCTCCTCTCCCGAGATGATCTGCATTGGTAGCTACTACAAATGCTTTTTAAAGCTAACCAGCTAACACTGGTTTATTTATTAAAATTGTTTTCAGTTTCTCAAAAGCTGTTTGACGTCTCTGTGTCCACACTATCTTTGCTTTTTCCAATAGTTGGTCTGTTAGTGGGGTAGCTCTCTTGCTGGAATTTGAACAAACTTGCAGTGGACACCACACATCCCAACGATTACCATTATTTCCCATTTTGTAGTGGGGATGGGAAAATTCACTGCTGCTTGTATCTTCACAGCTCTGGGGAATATTTGTCCTTGACCCAGCACATGCTCTAGGTAGGTCACCTGATCCTTTGTGAACTTGCTCTTTGCGAGATTGGCTTCCAGTCAAGTGATTGTTAACTTGAGAAAAGAGTTTCTAGTTGTTGCAGCTGGTTTTCCCAGGTGTCACTGTACACTGGGAAGTAATCTAGGGTGCACTGCACAGTTGGTATGGCACATCACTACCGAGTTCATCAGCCTTTGGAAGGTGGCTGGGGCATAGCAGATTCTGAATGACATGATTCAACAATGGAATAACCCATCTGGAGTTACAAAGGTGGATATTTCATTGACTTGGGGTGGTCAAAGAAACCTGCATGTATCCCTTTAATAAAGCCATTTTAGTGATATAGGCTGCATTGCCTACCCTGTCTATACAGTTTACCAGACAGGAGATCAGGTGTGTGTTAGCTTTGATCACTGCATTAATCTTTAGGTAGTCAATGCACAGCCTTGTGGAGCCATCCACTTAGGCACCATCACAACCAAGAAACTCCAACTAATGTTGCTGGGCTCAATTCGTTTGTGCTCTAACATATTTCATCTCCTCCTGAACGATGGTCAGCTTTTCTGCACCCAGACAGTAGGGTTTCTGTTTAATGAGAGGGCTCTGTCCCACATCTACATCATGCAGAGCTAAAGTGCTGTCGCCTGCCCGATCTCCACAAATGTTGTTAAATACATTGAGCAGCCTTGCCAGGTCCCCGCTTTGTTCTGCATTTAAATGGGTGTCTAATTTCTCCCAATTTTCTGTGTTTGCTAACTGGATGATAGGAGCTTCAATTTTAGCCTTGTCCAGGCCACTCTCTAATCCAGCCTCACTGTTCTTTCCTTCCTCCAGTTATTTTACTACCTAACAGACTATTAGCTGCTTCTCCCTTCCTGGCTGTTGCATTGTTTTAACATGTTGATGTGACACAGCCTTTGCTTTTTTCTGTGGTCTGGGGTGTTGATTAAATAGTTGAGCTTCCCAACCCTGTTTGCTACCCTGTCCAGGACACTGAAACGGGCTTTCAGTGGTTCACCCTGTATCGATAGGGTTTTGTGAGAGGGAGGTCATGCCTCACGAACCTGGTGGAGTTTTTTGAAGAAGTGACTAGAGTGGTTAACGAGGGAAGGGCCGTGTCGTCTATATGGACTTTAGTAAAGCATTTGACAAAGTCCCTCATGGTAGGCTGGTGCAAAAGGTTGGATCTCATGGGATAAAGGGGGAAGTGGCTAGATGGGTGGAGAACTGGCTTGGTCACAGAAGACAGAGGGTGGTAGTGGAAGGATCTTTTTCCGGCTGGAGGCCTGTGACTAGTGGTGTTCCGCAGGGCTCTGTATTGGGACCTCTGCTCTTTGTGATTTATATAAACGATCTGGAAGAAGGTGTAACTGGGGTGATCAGTAAGTTTGAGGGCGACACAAAATTGGCAGGACTTGCAGATAGTGAGGAGCATTGTCAGAGGCTACAGAAGGATATAGATAGGCTGGAAATTTGGGCAAAGAAATGGCAGATGGAGTTCAATCCTGATAAATGCGAAGTGATGCATTTTGGTAGAACTAATGTAGGGAGGAGCTATACAATAAATGGCAGAACCATAAAGGGTGTAGATACTCAGAGGGACCTGGGTGTGCAAGTCCACAGACCCTTGAAGGTGACGTCACAGGTGGAGAAGGTGGTGAAGAAGGCATATGGCATGCTTGCCTTTATAGGACGGGGCATAGAGTATAAAAGTTGGGGTCTGATGTTGCAGATGTATAGAACGTTGGTTCGGCCGCATTTGGAATATTGCGTCCAGTTCTGGTCGCCACACTACCAGAGGGACGTGGAGGCTTTGGAGAGAGTACAGAGGAGGTTTACCAGGATGTTGCCTGGTATGGAGGGGCTTAGTTATGAGGAGAGATTGGGTAAACTGGGGTTGTTCTCCCTGGAAAGACGGAGGATGAGGGGAGACTTAATAGAGGTGTATAAAATTATGAAAGGCATAGATAGGGTGAACGGTGGGAAGCTTTTCCCCAGGTCGGTGGTGACGTTCACGAGGGGTCATAGGTTCAAGGTGAAGGGGGGGGGAGGTTTAACACAGATATCAGAAGGACATATTTTACACAGAGGGTGGTGGGGCCTGGAATGCGCTGCCAGGAAAGGTGGTGGAGGCAGACACACTGGGAATGTTTAAGACTTATCTGGATAGCCACATGAACGAAGTGGGAATGGAGGGGTACAAAAGAATGGTCTAGTTTGGACCAGGGAGCGGCATGGGCTTGGAGGGCCAAAGGGCCTGTTCCTGTGCTGTATTGTTCTTTGTTCTTTGTTTGTTCTTTGAACAATGTGGAGATGCTGGCGTTGGACTGGGGTAAGTACAACAAGAAGTCTCACAATGCCAGGTTAAAGTCCAACAGGTTTATTTGGCAGCACTAGCTTTCGGAGTCTCAGGCTCCTTCATCAGATGAGTGAGGACTTGTGTTCACAAACACTCACCTGATGAAGGAGCCTGAGACTCCAAAAGCTAGTGCTGCCAAATAAACCTGTTGGACTTTAACCTGGTGTTGTGAGACTTCTTACTGTCGATAGAAACACCAGCACATGATCTCCTGACTGAAGGTTCAGACCCCAGCATGTTGTCTGCCTACTTTTTCATACCTGTTTGGAAGGTTTTTAGGTGTTACTGAGCCACATCACAGCTTGGAAGCCATTCATAGATGACAGATTATAGGGGGGGGATTCTCCCAAGCCGCAATTGGCGATGTAAGCGGGACCGGATTACTGTTATCCGCGCTGGGCATCCGGCCCCGAGCACATCTCCCAGCGCCAGTGTCGTCAGCCCCGCGCCAGATATAGGCACGGAGCTGCAATACATATTCAATGGGACATTTAAATGTAACTTAAATATGGTTAGTGGGCCCAGGACTGAAATCTCCGGGGCCCACTAGTCTCTCCCAACCCACCAGGAGTATATGATGCCAGTGGGGTTTACAATAGCTCCCCACTTTCGGGGACCTGGCAGCTCGACCCCGCTAGAGTGAAAGGGGGATATCGGGGCCCCCCAGAGGCTCGGGCAGTGGGGGCTGCCCCTTGGGCATTGGCACATTGGCAATGCCAGCCTGTGCCCCTTACACTGCCCAAGGGGCAAAGTGCCAATACCCAGGGGGCACCTTGGCACTGCCCATCAGGCATAGGGCAGTGCCAAGGGGTGGGCCCTATGGAGGTAGGGCCCAGGGGGCGGGTCCAGATGGGAGCGGGGCCTTTGGAGGGGGCGGCGGTGGGGGTGGGGGTCCAGCTGTCACTCTGCAGTCAGGATCGGTGGAGGAAGGAGGCCAATGATAGGGGCTGCCATCGTGGTGGGAGGAGGGGTTGGTCAGCCTGCTGGAGGGGCTGGGGCTGCTAGGGGGGAGGGGTTGGCACTGCGGTGGGGTACGGAACAGTGGCGGAGGGGCTGGGGAGGGGGTTGCGGGAGATCAGGGCCGGCCGAGAGAGTGGGGCATGGCCAGCCATTGTGGGGAGGGTGGGGGGGGGGGGGGGAGGATGGTGGTCTCATGGCTGGTGATGCAGGATCGTGCGGCTGGCCAGCGACCGAGATGCCCAGCAATCGGGAGGCCGCAGCGCTCTGACAGATCGGCGCAGGTGCAGTGGTCCACTCAGCGCTATGCTGCCAGCCTCTCCAGCAGGAATAGGCTCTGCCCATTGATTTTCACCTGATTCAAGCTCGCGCACTCTGCAGTGCACAGAGTGTGGGAGATCCATTTTGAAACTCACTTGGAAAAAACCTGCGTGATTTACTCCAGTTTTCACAGTAATTCGACATTTAGAATTTTGTTGGGAGAATCGCCCCCAAGTCTAACATGGGGACCACTTTCATCTGTTCTAGAGATTTCTCTATGACTTGTTACAGAGGACCTCTCACTTGGTCCGTAAGCTAATTCAAACTTGTGGACTGATTGGATGAGTCCTGATGGTGAACAGAACAAAGCCCAGTAATTCATCTCAGTCATGAGGGTCTGCCAATGGCCTTGTGCCCTGACTATTGCTTTACGGGCATGGTGGTACCGTTCAACTAAGAGATGGCACACCAGTTGAACAAATACTTTGGATCTGTCTTCACTAAGGGGCACATAAATAACCTTCCAGAAATACTAGAGGACAGAGGGTCTAACATGAATGTGTAACTAAAATAAATCCTTATTAGTCAGGAAATTGTACTGGGGAAATTGCTGGGTTTAAAACCTGATAAGTCTCCAGGGCCTGATGCTCTGCATCCCAGAGCACTCAAGGAAGTGGCCCCAGAAATAATGAATGCATTGGTGATCACTTTCCAGCATTCTATAGACTCTGGAAGAGTTCCAGTGGATTGGAGGGTAGCTAATGTAACCCCACTTTTTAAAAAAGGAGGGAGAGAGAAAACAGGGAATTATAGACTGGCTGGCCTGACTTCGGGGTGGGGAAAATGCTGGAGTCAATTATTAAGGATGTAATAACTGAGCATTTGGAAAGTCCTGACAGATCGGGCCAAGTCAGCATGGATTCACTAAAGGGAGATTGTGATTAACAAATCTTCTGGAATTTTTTGAGGATGTGACAGGTAGAATGGACAAGGGTGAACCAGTGGATGTTGTGTAGCTGGACTTTCAATACGCTTTTGACACGGTCCCACCCAAGAGATTAGTGAGCAAAATTAAAGCTCATGGTAGTGGGCGTAATGTATTGACGTGGATAGAGAACTGGCTGGCAGACAAGGAACAAAGAGTAGGAATAAACGTGTCCATTTCAGAGGCAGTGACCAGTGTGGTACTGCAGGGTTCAATGCTGGGACTCCAGCTGTTCATAATATACATTAATGATTTGGACAAAGAAATTGAATGCAGTATCTCAAAATTTGTAGACAACACTAAGCAGGGTGGCAGTGTGTGCTGTGAGGAGGATGCTAAGAGGCTGCAGGGTAACTTGGAAGGTTGGCTGAGTGGACAAATACTTGGCAAAAGCAGTATAATGTGGATGAATGTGAGGTTATCCACTTTGGTGGCAAAAACAGTAAGGAGGATTATTATCTGAATGGTGGCATTCAGGAAAAGGGGAAGTGATCTGGGTCTCATGGTGGAACAGTCACTGAAGGTTAGCATGAAGATACAGCAGACGGTGAGGAAAACTAATGGTATGCTGGCCTTCATAGCAAGCGGATTTAAGTATAGGAGTAAGGATGTTTTGCTGCAGTTATACAGGGCCTTGGTGAGGCCACACCTTGGGTATTGTGTGCAGTTTTAGTCTCCTCGTCTGAGGAAGAACATTCTTGCTGTTGAGGAAGTCCAGCAAAGGCTCACCAGACTGATTCCTGAAATAGCAGGACTGACATATGAAGAGAGACTGGATCAACTGGGCTTGTACTCACTGGAATTCAGAAGAATGAGAGGGGATCTCATAGAAACATAAAAAATTCTGATGGGACAGAACAGGCTAGATGTGGGAAGAATGTTCTCAATGTTGGTGAAGTCCAGAACTAGAGATCACAGCCTGAGAATAAGGGGTATGCCATTCAGGACTGAGATGAGGAAGAACTTCTTCACTCAGAGAGTTGTGAACCTGTGGAATTCTCTACCACAGAAAGCTGTTGGGGCCAGTTCATTAGATATGTTCAAGAGGGAGCTGGATGTGGCCCTTTTGGCTAAAGGGATCAAGGGCTATGGACAGAAAGTAGGAGTGGGATACTGAAAGTGCACAGTCAACCATGATCATATTGAATGGTGGGTAGTGCAGGCTCGAAGGGCCAAATGGTCTACTTCTGCACCTATTTTCTATATTCTAAAGCTCCTTGTAATTGTGGGTGATGTGCTGAGGACTTTGGCTGGGTTACACCCAGGTTACCTATTACTTCCGGGAATTTCCTGGATGTGAAATTCAAGCCCTGATCCGACTGGATCTCAGTGGGCAGCGCATAACCTGGTGATAAATAGTGTTAATCCCTCGACCACTAACTTGGCAAAGATAGTTTTCAGAGGAATGGTCTCTGTGATTCAGGTATCCGTATCTTCAATAGTAAGAATGGTATACTGACGTGCCCCGCCATCAGGATTTTCCCTCAGTACCTTGGCGACATCGCTACCAGCTGAATCATTGTCCATTCTTCATTTGCAGATCAGCAAGGAGGACTCCACTCTCTCATCAATAGCACTTGGCAGTTTCAGTTTGGACCGTCTGTTAAGACAGGGTCGGCATGCTGAACTGTAACCGAGGAGGATCTGCTCATTACTTCCTTAGGGTTCTCTAGATTACTGAAAAAGGATTAGGATAACCAGATGGCTGGGTCATTCATCTGTGGTGTGATTTGGCCTCCCTTGACTACAGACCAGGGCACTAAGCAGTCAAGGCAATTGCTAGGGACATCTCCTTGCAGCTGCTCTGTCTCCCTGACTTCACTGGCTTCCTAAAATCTACTGGGGATGCTACCATCTTTGCTCTTGCCATGTCATTGCGAAGGGGCACTATCCACTGGTAAACTGCACACAGGTCCCATAGTCACTATTCCGAAAATAACATTCCAGGTGCATGCTGTAAAAAGGTATAGACATAGAATCCATAGAATTGCTACAGTGCAGAAGGAGGCCATTCGGCCCATTGAGTCTGCACCGACTCTCCAAAACATCATCTTACCCAGGCCCTCCCCTCTGTCCTATCCCTGTGCATTTACCATGGCCAATCCACCTAACCTGCACATCTTCGGACTGTGGGAAGAAACCAGAGCACCTGGAGGAAACCCAGACAGACATGGGGAAAACGTGCAAACTCCACACAGACATTCACTCAAAGCTGGAATTGAACCTGAGTCCCTGGTGCTGTGAGGCAGCAGTGCTAACCACTGTGCCACCCCTCCCTCAATACTCCTTACTTTGGCATTTACTGTACCCTCTGGTGGAAAGGTAATGGGGGCGATTCTCCCATTCTGCCGCGCTAATTCCTTAGCACAGTGGGCTGGGAGAATCTCGCAATGGGTGATGCATGGGATTCGCGCATGCATACCCACCCCAATAGCGTCTCCCAGCACCAGATTTATGGCAGCGTCAGCTCCGTGCTGGAAATCAGCGGCGAGATGCAGGAATTATAAAAAAAAGGCTTTAGTATAATTTTAGTGGGCCCAGGACTGAAATCTCTGGGCCCTCTAGCACCTTCCCCACCACCCGCCAGGAGTGGTTCACTTCAGTGGGGTTTACAGTTGCTTGTCACTCTAGCAGCCTGACCCACTGGAGTGAATGGGGAGCAATTGGGGCTCCCCAGAGGATCAGACGCTGGGGGTTGCCCCCTGGACATTTGGCACTTTGAAGATGCCAACCTGTGGCCCTGCCCAATGAGAAAAATGCCAATGTCCAAGAGGCACCCTGGCCTGATGGAGCGTGGCCTGATGGGGTGGGGTCCCGCTACCACTCTGCAGGCAAGATCGGTGGGAGAAGGAGGGAGGCCAACGATCAGGGCGAGCTGGGGGTGGGTCAGCCTGCTGTGGGGATGGCTCTGCGGGGAGGTTTAACTGTCAAGTGGAAATTGAGGCGGGGGGACTGGAGATCAGGATGGGCCAGGAGCGGGGTGTCAGGGCTGGGCCCCGGATGGTCAGGGGGGCCAGGGATCAGGATGTGGGGGGCTGGAGGGTTGGCATTGCGGGGATCACTGGCCTGGCCAGCGATCGAGCTGGCCAACGATCGGGAGGCTGGCAGTGTGGGGCTACTGCGCATGCATCGATCATGGTGCTGACAGATCGGCGCATGCGCAGTGGCCCACTCAGTGCTACACTGTCGGCCTCTCCAGCAGGAATAGGCCCCACCGACTGATTTATAATGATATTCACACTAGTGATCTCTGCAGCGCACAGATTGTGGGAGATTCTTCTTTGAACTCCCATTGAAAAAAACAGCGTGAATTACTCCAGTTTTCATGCAAATTTGACACTTAGAATTTTTTGGGGAGAATTCCGGCCCATACCTTTTTTCAGCAGTAAAGTTTGGCTGGCCCCAGCATCCCTGAAGATCACTGAAGATCACTATGGGCTTACTCGCCTCACCCTGGGAAAATTGGATCATTCTTCCTTCTGACACAAAATCCTTGTAACTCTCACCGGTTTTGATAAACTCACCCAGATTAACAGGAGTGTGATGACAGAGACTTGCTGCTGTGGTCAGAGCCATAACCTGGTCTGTTATGATCTCAGCCTTCTTCTGCATGAGGCTTATGTGCCAATAAGTCTTATGGGTTTTCTCTGCAACCTCTGGAATTCAGCACATAGATGCCCTGACTTATGGCAATTGAAAAATCCAGGCTTCCAAGCCTCACTCTTTTGTTCAGCACCATCCTCTCTGGTCTGGTGAGGAGGGGCCCCTGTGTTTCAAGACCTCACATTCTCCTATGGGTGCAGTATTCTATCATTCTCCAACCTCCTATCCGTTTCAGATTAACGGAGGTAACTAGTGAGTAACTGTGTGACTTTATGAAAGGTGCTTTTTTTTGTAGCTTGGGAATTGTTTCAGTAAATTTATCTTGTTCTTTGTTTAACATAGGAATATCTGAATAATTCTCTACATCCTTAACAGGTAAATAGTGGGACACTTACAGAATTGGCAAAGTGCATCCTCTCTAAATTCTTGAAGCAAAAACAAAACCTGTTACTGTCAAAACAAGGAATGAGAGAGTAGGGGAGACATTGAAGCTCTGTCAACTGTGTAGGGAAGGATCCGATGTGTCCACTGAAGGCACCCTGGTGACGAAACCACCCCTAGCTCAGACCAAGTGTTGAGTTATTCAAGTTTGTTCATTTAACCCCAAAGTTTGATCATAGAATCCCTACAGTGCAGAAGGAGGCCATTCGGTCCATCAAGTCTGCACTGACAACAATCCCACCCAGGCGTTATCTGTGTAACCCAACCTATTTAGCCTGCCAATCCCTGACACTATGGGGCAATTTACCACGGCCAATTCATCTAACCCACACATCTTTGGACTGTGGGAGGAAACTGGAGCACCTGGAAGAAACCCATGCAGAAACGGGGAGAATATGCAAACTTCATGCAGTCACCCGAAGCCAGAATTGAACCCGGGTCTCTGTCACTGTGAGGCAGAGGTAGAAGCTTTCTTCACTTCCTTTGAAAGATTGGCACAGTAACTAAAGTGGCCAGCAGAGAGCTGGAGCCTGCTACTGCACAGCAAACCAACAGGCAAAGCTCACAAAGTTTACTCCCTGATGCCTGGCGAGAGTAGAGCAAAAACGAAGTCACAGAAAATGCTATTTTAAGCAGATACGAATTGGTACCAGCGGCGTATCATCAGAAATTCTCTACCCTTAGAAGAAGACCTGACCAGACAGGCATTGAATTTGAATGGCTTAAGCAGATCATTTTGGACATGGGTTTAAAATTAATAATGTATGGAAATCTTAAAGGAATAATGCTTCTCAAAGAGTTCAAATCCCTCTATCAACACTCATGTAGATGAACAGAAAGTGGCAAGGGCAAAACAATCAGCAACCCGAGTTGATGATTATGAGTCACAAAATGCCAGCCTGTAAAATCAAAAATCCTCATGACGGAGCCATTTGGCCATTTATGTCTGTGCTGTTCCTTTGCTAGAGCAATCCCATTGCTTTGCTCTCTTCTAGCTCTCTAACATCTTTTTGAACTATTTGTCCATGCTTCCTTTAAAAGATGTCATGATTTTTTTCCTTCAGCTGTTTCATGTGTCAAACTTGTTATGTTCTGTAACTGCATAATTACCAGTCAACTTTTTTCAGTGACAACATTTTGTTAATTCTCAGGGTATGGGGATCATTGGCAAGGCTGGTATTTATTGGCCATCTTAATAACCCTGAAAATGTGGCCCTCTTCTTGAATCACTGCAGCCCATGTGGATAAAATGAGTAATGCAGTGGAGATTGTAGGAAGTGCACACTGCAGCCACGCTAGATGAGTTCCCAATCATTTGGACTGCTCTTTTGTAGAAGGTGTCAATTTGAAATTGCTGAGTGATTTCCAATCAGTGTGATCAGTCTTTCTCTAATCACCTGAATAGAGGTTCAGGATACATTTCTCTCTCCATTTAATTACCCATTTTCCATAGCAAGCACCTCCAATATTACAACATGGATCAGATCCAGAAGTTTCTTATACAGTTTTCCAGCAATGCAACTGAGCCCCAAACCTGGAACAGTAATTCATCCAGTATGATTGTGACTTTTTGCTGGTTCTTGCCTGAGCTGTTTTGTGTGAAATAAACTCAGTGAATCAATAAGGTGTCCAGTACTGTATCTGAAATTCTTTCCCATTAAAGTGAATTGCAAAGAAAATTGAGCTGCCAATGTTTTATGAGCCTATTTTATGCAGCCCAATTTACCCTCTCTCCTGCAATCCTATAGATGACAAGCCTATGTTTTTAGTTACCAGGTCAACCAGCCTTATATTATTATTAGGTGGTTGGACTGCAGGAAGTCAATGAAACGGTTAACAATGTCAAAGTAACGCATGACACTGAAACAAGCAAAGTAAAAAGAAAATTGGTGAGTGAAGAGGGAACTGCAGATGTTAAATATTCAGCTTATCCGATGACTATATTCTTTATGGTTGCAGTCCTTGTAGACTGTTACATTCCCCTGGTGACTCGTTGTCACCTTCAGTCAACAACTTGGTACTTGCCAATCAACTTCAACCATAAAACTGGAAGGACAGAATTGGCACCTACAACATTGTATGGACATTATAGCAATTGGCTGGGGGAGGGAAGGAAAAAGGCCTTTTATCCTTGAGGCTTCCTGTAAAACATTGTGTATGTTAATATCTGTGGGAAGAACTGAAATTCCCAAAGTTAAGATCTCAGTCAACACCTATCAGTGCTCCAGAGAGCAGGGGCAACAGCTAGTTTCTGCTTTTATGTGGGAAACTGGGAAAATCTCTTTCTGCTTAAACTCTTGAAAACATGTCATCACCTGATGACATCATTGGAGTACTTGTACATGGGAATTTAGCACTAAATCTTTCAGTCGGACTGATGAGTGCCTTATTAAATGGCAGATTCTCATCTTCAAATGATACATTTCATAGAATCATAGAATCATAGAAACCCGACAGTGCAGAAGGAGGCCATTCAGCCCATCGAGTCTGCACCGACCACAATCCCACCCCACATATTTACCCGCTAATCCCTCTAACCTACGCATCCCAGGACTCTAAGGGGCAATTTTTAACCTGGCCAATCAACCTAACCCGCACATCTTTGGACTGTGGGAGGAAACCGGAGCACCCGGAGGAAACCCACGCAGACACGAGGAGAATGTGCAAACTCCACACAGACAGTGACCCAAGCTAGGAATCGAACCCGGGACCCTGGAGCTGTGAAGCAGCAGTGCTAACCACTGTGCTACCGTGCCGCCCCACTGAGGCAATTTTGCCTCAGTGATCCCTCAGCAAAGTGGAACTCAGCAGAAGCTGAGTTCCATTTAAATTAGTGAAAGTGAATTCAGACAATTTCTGCAGCAAACAGATCATCTTCTCTATCCACCTTTTCCCTCTGTAATCCACGTAAGGTGATGTTTAGAACAAAGAAAATTACAGCACAGGAACAGGCCCTCCAGCCCTCCAAGCCTGCACCGACCATGCTGCCTGACTTAACTAAAACCGCCTACCCTTCCGGGGACCATATCCCTCTATTCCCATCCTATTCATGTATTTGTCAAGATGCCCCTTAAAAGTCACTATCGTATCCGCTTCCACTAGCTCCAAAACTTTACAAGACAAGCAGTAATGGTGAAACTCTTGCTTATTTTTTGGAGATTGCAGACATTGTACTCTGCCTTCTACACAGAGAGGAAATATGCAAAAAGGTTCCAGTTTTCAGTCCATTTCCATTGCTTTATCTTACAGTGTGACTGCCCTGGGCAATAGCCTCTGCAGAACCAATGGTTGCAAAATTAACATTAAAACTGTGGCACTGGATGAGGCAGAAATGTCAAAACAATGGGTGGGATTTTACGGCCTCGCTCGGGCGAGACTGGAAATTCCTGCCTGAGGTCAGTGGAAATTTCCATTATTAGACCCTTGCCCGCTCCGATTCTGTGGCAGGCAAATTGGTTGAGTTCCAGCCAAAATACTTCCTTCTTTCAAATCTCCCATAGAACCATTGAACTCCAGTGCAGAAAGAGGCCATTTAGCCCACTGAGTCAACACCAACTCTCTGACAGAACATCTTATTCCCGCTCCCCAATCCCCATAACCCCAGGCATTTGGCATGGCTTATTCACCTAATCTACACATCTTTGAACACTAAGGGGCAATTTACCATGGCCAGACCATCTAATATGCACATACTTGAACACTAAGGGGCAATTTATCATGGCCAATCCACCCAGCCTACACATATTTGGAAACTAAGGGGCAATTTACCATGGCCAATCCACCTAACCTACACATCTTTGGAATGTGGGAGGAAACTGAAGCACCCAGTGGAACACACAGAAACACAGTGAGTGTGCAAACTCCACATAGACCAAGGCCGGAATCGAACCCAGGTCCCTGGCGCTGTGAGGCAGCTGTGCTAGCCACTGTGCCACTGTGCCACTGTGTCAATCAAAAAAAACACACACTGACACAATTTTCAATTTTTAAAATATTTGCGGCCTGTGCAGGGAAATGTTCTTTTAGACCATTTGCCAACGCCATGCAAGACCGCAGGTTAGTGTAAATCCTCAATCACCTTCAGCCAACATCAGTCATCAGCTTAATGGAATGGAACATCAATTTAAGGATATGGGGATGTCATGAGGCTGGCCTGTTGAACGGTGTTACGACCGCTCTAACAAATCCAATTTTTCTTCAATTTGCAGTCTTGAGTTCATTATGAAGTGTCCAAAGTTCAGATGTTTGCTTCATTGATTACATGCCCCATTTCAGCTGTCAAAATCATGAAATATTATTCAGAATGACAAGTGCCTCGAATCCTTGCATTTTTCAATAGATAGCCTTTTCTTGTTACCTTTATTCAGTGAGTTTTATTACATAAAGGATCAGGGGCAATCAATATTGGTGATTTGAATCCAATCACAAATCTTGGCAAGACTCTTTTTCATAGAAATCATAGAAACCCTACAGTACAGAAAGAGGCCATTCGGCCCATCGAGTCTGCACCAACCACAATCCCACCCAGGCCCTACCCCCATATCCCTACATATTTTACCCACTTTCCTTCTAACCTATGCATCTCAGGACACTAAGGGGCAATTTTAGCATGGCCAATCAACCTAACCCGCTCATCTTTGGACTGTGGGAGGAAACCGGAGCACCCGGAGGAAACCCACGCAGACACGAGGAGAATGTGCAAACTCCACACAGACAGTGACCCAAGCCGGGAATCGAACCCAGGTCCCTGGAGCTGTGAAGTCATGATGTGGAGATGCCGGCGTTGGACTGGGGTAAACACAGTAAGAAGTTTAACAACACCAGGTTAAAGTCCAACAGGTTTATTTGGTAGCAAAAGCCACACAAGCTTTCGAGGCTCTGAGCCCCTTCTTCAGGTGAGTGGGAATTCTGTTCACAAACAGAACTTATAAGACACAGACTCAATTTACATGAATAATGGTTGGAATGCGAATACTTACAACTAATCCAGTCTTTAAGAAACAAAACAATGGGAGTGGAGAGAGCATCAAGACAGGCTAAAAAGATGTGTATTGTCTCCAGACAAGACAGCCAGTGAAACTCTGCAGGTCCACGCAACTGTGGGAGTTACAAATAGTGTGACATAAATTCTGATTCTAGGATCGCATGATAAAGACTCAGGAGGAAAAAAGCAGAAATATTTATGTGAAATAGTGTGACATAAACCCAATATCCCGGTTGAGGCCGTCCTTGTGTGTGCGGAACCTGGCTATCAGTTTCTGCTCAGCGACTCTGCGCTGTCGTGTGTCGCGAAGGCCGCCTTGGAGAACGCTTACCCGAATATCAGAGGCCGAATGCCCGTGACCGCTGAAGTGCTCCCCAACAGGAAGAGAACAGTCTTGCCTGGTGATTGTCGAGCGGTGTTCATTCATCCGTTGTCGCAGCGTCTGCATAGTTTCCCCAATGTACCATGCCTCGGGACATCCTTTCTTGCAGCGTATCAGGTAGACAACGTTGGCCGAGTTGCAAGATACGCTGCAAGAAAGGATGTCCCGAGGCATGGTACATTGGGGAAACTATGCAGACGCTGCGACAACGGATGAATGAACACCGCTCGACAATCACCAGGCAAGACTGTTCTCTTCCTGTTGGGGAGCACTTCAGCGGTCACGGGCATTCGGCCTCTGATATTCGGGTAAGCGTTCTCCAAGGCGGCCTTCGCGACACACGACAGCGCAGAGTCGCTGAGCAGAAACTGATAGCCAGGTTCCGCACACACAAGGACGGCCTCAACCGGGATATTGGGTTTATGTCACACTATTTCACATAAATATTTCTGCTTTTTTCCTCCTGAGTCTTTATCATGCGATCCTAGAATCAGAATTTATGTCACACTATTTGTAACTCCCACAGTTGCGTGGACCTGCAGAGTTTCACTGGCTGTCTTGTCTGGAGACAATACACATCTTTTTAGCCTGTCTTGATGCTCTCTCCACTCCCATTGTTTTGTTTCTTAAAGACTGGATTAGTTGTAAGTATTCGCATTCCAACCATTATTCATGTAAATTGAGTCTGTGTCTTATAAGTTCTGTTTGTGAACAGAATTCCCACTCACCTGAAGAAGGGGCTCAGAGCCTCGAAAGCTTGTGTGGCTTTTGCTACCAAATAAACCTGTTGGACTTTAACCTGGTGTTGTTAAACTTCTTGCTGTGAAGTAGCAGTGCTAACCACTGTGCTATCGTGCCGCCCAATTTTTTATTAAATA
The DNA here is from genome assembly GCF_964213995.1 of Mustelus asterias. Lineage (NCBI taxonomy): Eukaryota > Metazoa > Chordata > Chondrichthyes > Carcharhiniformes > Triakidae > Mustelus > Mustelus asterias. The sequence goes on along the minus strand of NC_135803.1, from coordinate 81,208,898 downwards.
ACCAAGGATGTCATGGATGGATTATTAAGCAGGAAGCAAATTACGACTCTCCATGCCAATTGACTGGTGGGATGAGCCGGTACGACCGGCCCCATAGATTCAAACTACTAAAAGAAAATTTATTCCCCAAGCTCTTGGCTGTACAGAGTAGAATCTGAAACTAAAAAGCAGCTTGTGAAAGACCATAATCACATCACCATCAAATCATTAGCTCTTAAAGCAATCATGTAAAGATTAAAAAAATATAACACTGATCCACTCCATTCTCACTCGAACAAACCCACTCCAGTGTCATTCTACCTGACATATCCACTCTCCTTCAACAGGCCCATTCCACTCTCACTCCTTTCTGAAGTCAAGTCACACTCTTTCCGCCACTTTACTTTGGCCCACTCCACTCTTTCTCCTTCCCTTCAGCTTTCCCATCCAATTTCATGATGACACCCCTCCCCACCCAATTGTCATTCTGCCAACACCCTTCTTCCCTTTTGATGACTGGGAGCCATTCCCATAGACTCCTGTTAGCACATCTGCGCAATTCCTGTTTGTCCTGTCAGCTAGGGTGTCAATGTGCTTGAGTGTCAGGCTGGACTCTGCAAATATTTATTCATATAAGTCCTTGGTCATTGATTTTGCATGGTCTTTGTCTGCTCACAGACTGTCTCTTTCCTCTCTGTTAATGTTTGAACCTCTTAGCCATAGTTTCTGTAATGGACACTAATGGATCAGCTATACTGGGACAAGTTGGAAATTTATACTGTTATGTGTGAAATAGTCATACAGGAATTGATTTGATTTGATTTATTATTGTCACATGCATTAGTATACAGTGAAAAGTATTGTTTCTTGCATGCTATGTAGACAAAGCATACCGTTCATAGAAAAGGAAAGAAGTGAATTCAGAATGTAGTGTTACAAAGTCATAGCTAGGGTGCAGAGAAAGATCAACTTAGTATGAGGTAAGTCCATTCAAAAGCCTGACAGCAGCAGGGAAGAAGCTGTTCTTGAGTCTGTTGGTACGTGATCTCAGACAGGTAACAAAATTGCTGTGACATATGGAAATATGAAAACATTTTTTTTAATGGCTCATCACTCCAAAAAAAGCAGGGAACAATCATCCCTTTTGACGCAAACATGCTTCGTATCCGTGCCCTGTCCCATCAGATATTCTAAACACACAAACCTTTGATTTTTTAAAAATTCATGTGTGGGATGGCCTCACATATGTTGCCCATTCCTAATTACCCTTGAACTGAATGGCTTGATAGGCCATTCAGAGGGACACATTGCTGTGGGCCTGGAGTCACATGTACCCCAGACCAGATAAGGATGGCAGATTTCCTTCCCTGAAGGACATTAGTGAACCAAATGGGCCTGCACAACAATCAACAATGGTTTCATGGTCATCAGTAGATTTTTAATTCCAGAATTTTATTGAATTCAAATTTCACCATCTGCCGTGGAGGGATTAGAATCTGGTTCCCCAGAACATTACCCTGAGTCTCTGAATTACTGTTATTCTGTATTGCCATATAATATTTGATATGTATATTGTATACAAGGAGCAAAAACAATACAATTCAAACTGGAACTGAAATATTCTGCAATGCGATTTTAGTGCTGAGGGATTGATTGAGATGCCTGAAGTGTGACAAATTTTCACTATGTGTTTGCCTGCTGGCAAACACTGGAGGAGTCACTGGAGATTTTTAAACATTTTTGTATCGATTGTGACTCTACCACCAGTTTCCCTCTGTTGATAACTGTAGTCTTGCAACATGGTGCTGAATTCCAAATGGTCTCGCTCCTCGGTGACTTTTGCTCAGCTTTATCACCTGCAGTGCAGAGAACGTGATTTATAGAAAGCATCACCTGCTAATTCTCAAGATGAATAGGGGTTCCTTGGATAACTAGACCAGCATAGAACGAAACAGCTTCAGTTATATGTTTGAAATAGATTGTGACAGTCTGAAGCTGAGCTTGTCTGGTTTTAACTTCACGATCATCAGTTTCCCTGCTTAATTTTGTATGGAATTTAATTTTACTCGCTAAATCACTAAATTTAAAAGAACAACACCTGAACATTACTTGTCCCAAAATCCTTTCTTATGAAGGAAGGAAAGAATTAGAAATCGTCAAATGTGATTGAGTGATTATGTTATGAGTGATACATTGCCCCCTTCCCCTGACAGTGAAAATGGAATTTGTTGAAAATGACAGCAGGAATTCTGGATCCGATCCTGCCTGCCATTTTTAAAGGTCCATGGAGTTTCTATGACTTTGCAAAATCCTACCCAAGGTTGTTGAGAATGGGCGATCTGCAAGTTATCTCTAAACTTATTGCAAGCTCTGCTGTCTCTGATATAAAATCACTATCTAAAGCCACCAAGCCTGAGCATAATTGTTTCTGAAATTGGAATTGATAAAGTAAATCGATGTAAGTTGCAATTTCAAGAACTCAGAGGGAAATTTACCTTAAGTTGAGGGGATAATAGCATTTTCAAAACAAAACCTAATGAAAAATCAGTCTTGCTGGTTTCTGGATTTTAAAAAAAAGTTTCTTGAGGAGAAATACAGTGAACATTAATAAAACCTATCTGCCCAACAACACTGCTACTTGAATTTGGGATAATTTTGAAACTATAAAATGAAAGGTGAAATTTATATTTGAGGTAAACTAAAGGACAGACAAATAAAATGTGTGGATGCTGATCAGTGGAATACAGAGAATTTAAGATTAATTGAAGATGGGAAGGTCCCCTATTGAGTGGGAGATTGGCTCTTGGATAACATGGTGATGAAACACAGTTACATTTTAGTTTGTAAATTAAGAAAACTGACCCAAGTCTACTCAGTGAAACAGGAGTGTGCCTGTTTTGATATGGTCATGTTGAGATTGAGTCTGTATTTTCCGGTGGTTCTGAATGGTAAGGAGTTCACCCCAGTACTTCATTTGTAGAACATTGTGAAAATAAAGGGGACATGCATGTGGGTTCTGGCAGGGACTTAGTACCAAGGTTGTAAGAGACATGGAGAGACTCATTCCCTTAGCATCTTGCAGCACAATAGTTCCATATGTGGGTTTCATACCACAAAACATAATATTAACTACACCATGGAGGTGTTATGAAAGGATGATGTGTACATTCAATATCCGTACTAAGACAAGGGGGAGTATTGTGTAACCACCAATAAAGAACAATATCGCTATGGTAATGTTTTCTGTCCAGTTGAGCAGTGTATCTTTTGTCTTACTCAGCTTAAATCTGTTTGATTTGGTGTTCATGAATTGAGTAATATTTATCAGCATGGCCATGCTAATGTCTTAAAATTATTACATAATTTGATTACTTCCTCTTTATGAACATTTGATTGCACTTCAACGGGATATTGATTTGTGTCGTAAGCACTAAAAGTAACTCCAACAATACCAAATTAATCAGGCATTGAGAATATAGGCTCAGACAATGGTGGTACAAAATTTGGGATTGGGGTATGAATGTAAACACCTATCCCTGGATACAAATTGCCACTGATGTCTCGGTAGTAATGCAATTGGTAATAGAGCTATATCGTTTGCTACAGACAGAGAGTGTTGTTGGATAATTTTCCCTCTTTTTCCACCTCTTGGCAGACCACAACAAGGTGCATTTTCAGAAAAGTATTTTCATCTTGTGAGGGCTGTGACTTTAAAGGGCAGATACAAAACAGGCTTTATTGCAAGTTTAAGACAAAAGGAAGAATACATGTTTATTCCCACAACACAAAACGTGAACACAACAGATAACCACTTCCCAAACACAAGGACACACACATACACACACAAAGATTGTTTCTAGATATGTAGCATGCACTCAAATTGGTAGCAAGCTAAAACAGAAACATATCACTTATTTACAATTCTTAAGATGGTGGTGGAAAATACTATGGGTCTGGAGGATTTACTCCTGCTTCCTTGAAAAAAGATTTAAAGTTTCTGACTTTTCATTTGAAATTGTGTTTGTAATGAAGAAGTGAAATTTGCAGGTAAAAACAAATTAGCCCCTCTTCACTGCCTAAGATAATTTTCATTTCTGGGCAGGGCTCTTTCCTTTTGTTTGAAGAGATCTCTCCCTCTGAGGTGCTGGTCCCAGTCTGTCTTGCTTATCTGCCTTGATGGATTAGTAAGGTTTCAACTCCCTCTCCAGCCACTTTCAGCAATATGATAACAGTATTGATGTACAGCATTGTCCATACAATGGGTTGAAGATGATGCAATTGACACAATGGGCAAATGTTTGACATTCCATCAACATTCCAGCTTTATTGTCCTCACTGAATGACTTTATTTGAAATCCCATCTTCACTAGAATTGATAGGTCTGGCAACCAATATCATTTTAAATCTCTTAGAACCATAGAACCATAGAACATTACAGCACAGAAACAGGCCTTTTGGCCCTTCTTGGCTGTGCCGAACCATTTTTCTGCCTAGTCCCACTGACCTGCACCTGGACCATATGCCTCTACACCCCTCTCATCCATGTACCTGTCCAAGTTTTTCTTAAATGTTAAAAGTGAGCCCGCATTCACCACTTCATCTGGCAGCTCATTCCACACTCCCACCACTCTCTGTGTGAAGAAGCCCCCCCTAATATTCCCTTTAAACTTTTCCCCCTTCACCCTGAACCCATGTCCTCTAGTTTTTTTCTCTCCGAGCCTCAGTGGAAAAAGCCTGCTTGCATTCACTCTATCTATACCCATCATAATTTTATTCACCTCTATCAAATCTCCCCTCATTCTTCTACGCTCCGGGGAATAAAGTCCCAACCTATTCAACCTGAGGGGAGATTTGATAGAGGTGTATAAGATTTTGATGGGTATAGATAGAGTGAATGCGAGCAGGCTTTTTCTGCTGAGGCTAGGGGAGAAAAAAACCAGAGGGCATGGGTTAAGGGTGAAAGGAGAAAAGTTTAAAGGGAATATTAGGGGGGGCTTCTTCACGCAGAGAGTGGTGGGAGTGTGGAATGAGCTGCCAGATAAAGTGGTAAATGCGGGGTCACTTTTAACATTTAAGAAAAACTTGGACGGGTTCATGGATGAGAGGAGTGTGGAGGGATATGGTCCAAGTGCAGGTCAGTGGGACTAGGCATAAAATGGTTCGGCACAGACAAGAAGGGCCAAAAGGCCTGTTTCTGAGCTGTAATTTTCTATGGTTCTATGGTTCTAACCTTTCTCTGTGACTCAGTTTCTCAAGTCCCGGCAACATCCTTGTAAACCTTCTCCGCACTCTTTCAACCTTATTAATATCCTTCCTGTAATTAGGTGACCAGAACTGCACACAATACTCTAAATTCGACCTCACCAATGTCTTATACAACCTCACCATAACATTCCAACTCTTATACTCAATACTTTGATTTATAAAGGCCAATGTACCAAAAACACTCTTTACGACCCTATCTACCTGTGACACCACTTTTAGGGAATTATGTATTTGTATTCCCAGATCCCTCTGTTCTACTGCACTCCTCAGTGTCCTACCATTTACCTTGTATGTTCTACCTTGGTTTGTCCTTCCAAAGTGTAATAACTCACACTTATCTGTATTAAACTCCATCTGCCATTTTTCAGCCCATTTTCCTAGCTGGTCCAAATCCCTCTGCAAGCTTTGAAAACCTTCCTCACTGTCCACTACACCTCCAATCTTTGTATCATCAGCAAATTTGCTGATCCAATTTACCTCATTATCATCCAGATCATTGATATAAATGACAAACAACAATGGACCCAGCACTGATCCCTGTGGCACACCACTAGTCACAGGCCTCCACTCAGAGAAGCAATCCTCCACTACCACTCTCTGGCTTCTTCCATTGTGCCAATGTCTAATCCAATTTACTACCTCTCCATGTATACCTAGCGACTGAACCTTCCTAACTAACCACCCATGCGGGACCTTGTCAAAGGCCTTACTGAAGTCCATGTAGACAATATCCACTGCCTTCCCTTCATCCACTTTCCTGGTAACCTCCTCAAAAAACTCTAATAGATTGGTTAAACATGACCTACCACGCACAAAGCCATGTTGACTCTCCCTAATAAGTCCCTGTCTATCCAAATATTTGTAGATCCTATCTCTTAGTATTCCTTCCAATAATTTACCTACTACTGACGTCAAACTTACCGGCCTATAATTTCCCGCATTACTTTTTGAGCCTTTTTTAAACAACAGAACAACATGAGCTATCCTCCAATCATCCGGCACCTCACCCGTGGATACCGACATTTTAAATATATCTGCCAGGGCCCCTGCAATTTCAACACTAGTCTCCTTCAAGATCCAAGGGAATACCCTGTCCAGTCCTGGGGATTTATCTACTCTGATTTGCCTCAAGACAGCAAGCACTTCCTCCCCTTTAATCTGTATAGGTTCCATGACCTCCCTACTTGTTTGCCTTATTTCCATAGACTCCATGCCAGTTTCCTTAGTAAATATGGATGCAAAAACCCATTTAATATCGCCCCCATTTCTTTTGGTTCCATACATCGCCGACCACTCTGATAAGAAGACCAATTTTATCCCTTATTATCCTTTTGCTCTTAATATACCTGTAGAAGCTCTTAGGATTATCCATCACCTTTTCTGCCAAAGCAACCTCATGTCTTCTTTTAGCCCTCCTGATTTCTTTCTTAAGTAGTTTCTTGCACTTTTTAGTACAAGAATCAAGTTTCAAGCATCTTATTTGCTCCCTGTTGCCTATACATGTCATACATCTCTCTCTTCTTCTTTATCAGAGTTCCAATATCCCTCGAGAACCAAGGTTCCTTATTCTTATTCACTTTGCCTTTAATCCTGACAGGAACGTACAAACTCTGCACTCTCAAAATTTCTCCTTTGAAGGCCTCCCACTTACCAATCGCATCCTTGCCAGAGAACAGCCTGTCCCAATCCATGCTTTTTAGATCTTTTCTCATTTCTTCAAATTTGGCCTTTTTCCAGTTTAGAACCTCAACCCGAGGACCAGATCTATTTTTATCCATGATCAAGTTGAAACTAATGGCGTTATGATCACTGGAACCAAAGTGTTCCCCTACACACACTTCCGTCACTTGTCCAAACTCGTTTCCTACTAGGAGCTCTAATATTGCATCCTCTCGAGTTGGTACCTCTGTATATTGATTTAGAAAATTTTCCTGAACACATTTTACAAACTCTAACCTGTCTCGACCTTTAACAGTATGGGAGTCCCAATCTATATGTGGAAAATTAAAATCCCCGACTATCACAACTTTGTGTTTCCTGCAGTTGTCTGCTATATGTCTGCAGATTTGCTCCTCCAATTCTCGCTGACTATTGGGTGGTCTATAATACATCCCCATTAATGAGGTCATACCTTTCCTGTTTCTCAGCTCCACCCATATGGCCTCGGTAGACAAGCCCTCTAATCTGTCCTACCTGAGCACTGCTGTAACATTTTCCCTGACTAGCAATGCCACCCCCCCCCTCCCCCCATCCCCCCCCCCCCCCCCCCCCCCCCCACCCCCATTCATCCCTCTGCCTCTATCACATCTGAAACATTGGAACCCTGGAACATTGAGCTGCCAGTCCTGCCCCTCCTGTAGCCAAGTTTCACTAATGGCTATAATGTCATAATTCCATGTGTCAATCCACGCCCTCAGCTCGTCTGCCTTCCCCACAATACTCCTAGCATTGAAATAGACACACCTCAGAAGATTATTACCACCACACACAACCCTTCTATTTGTGATTTTGCATGAACTATTAACATCATTTATTTTCACCCCCGTTCCACTATCTGCTCTGGCACTCTGGTTCCCATCCCCCTGCAAATCTAGTTTAAACCCTCCCCAACAACACTAGCAGACCTCCCTGCAAGTATATTGGTCCTCTTGTAGTTCAGGTGTAACCCGTCTCTCTTGTACAGGTCCCACATGCCCCAGAAGAGGTCCCAATGATCTAGAAATCTGAAACCCTTCCCTCTACACCAGTTCCTCAGCCACGTGTTCATCCGCCCGAGCATCCTACTCTTACCCTCACTGGCACATGGCACAGGTAGCAATCCTGAGATTACTACCCTCAGGGTCCTGCTTTTTAACTTCCTACCAAGCTCTCTATACTCACTCTTCAGGACCTCCTCACTCTTCCTTCTTATGTCAGTGGTACCGATGTGTAGCATGACATCTGGCTGATCACCCTCCCACTTCAGAATGCTGTGCACGCGATCAGAGACATCCCTGACCCTGGTACCTGGGAGGCAATAAACCATCCGGGAGTCTCTGTCACGACCACAGAACCTCCTGTCTGTACCTCTGACTATCGAGTCCCCTATCACTACCGCTCTCCTCTTCTTCGCAGGAGGGTCCCTTCTGCGCTGCAGAACCAGACTCAGTGCCAGAGATCCGGCTGCCGCAGCTTGCCACAGGTAAGGCATCCCCCACAACAGTATCCAAATCGGTATACCTGTTGTGGAGGGGAATGGCCACAGGGGAACCCTGCTCTGCCTGCCCTTTCCCTTTCCCTCGCTTGACGGTAACCCAATTACCTGTGCCCTGTGCCTTTGGCGTAACTGCCTCCCTGAAGCTACTATCTATAAACTCCTCATTCTCCTCAATTGAAAGGTAATCAATTAGTATCTGGGAAGACCATTTGCATTTTAAATAACTTCCCAGTGATGTGTGGTCATGTTTGTCTCTGCCCAGAAACCATAAAAAATACTCTGATTCCCCTGGAGTCCATTTTGTGAAGGTGCAATGTCAATATTCCACATTGTGTTTTTAAGGTTCATTGTCCATTTCCCAATAAGCTTTATGGGAAAATGACATGATCGTAATTCTACGAATTGACCTTAGTAGATGAGGAAGTGAAGATGGAAGACACTGAAACAGGCTGATGGTTCAAGTGTACCACAATATTAATGAACAAGATCACCTCAATGGGACATCTGTGGGACAGTTGAACTTTAAATAATAAAATAGACGAATAGGTGGCTTAACCATATATTTATTATATATTAATAAATATATTAATATATTTAATATCTTCTTTCTCTTCCCATGCCTAGTGATGCACTAAAGCAAGTTTCCAACTTGGCCCAGTTTCACCATATTTGCTTAAGAGAATTCCTTCCCATGGAGGAGACTTTGTTTTTTTCTGCTACTGCCAATGGCAAGTGATAGGATGCATCATTGTATTCCACCCTAACGCTAACTTGACCTAACACTGGAATATTGTTATTGGAACAGCCCACTCAGTTTTACACCAGTTTAGCGTAAGGGAAAGTGATTTTGTGATTTCTTGTACTCTCCTTCTGAGACAACAGACACAGCCACATCAATGATGAAAGTAAGTTTTTACTGTGGGTGCTGGAATTTTATCTTTTCATTTTCCATGTGCTGTTTTTATAGTTGCTCTCTGACAGAGTCAGCTCTTGATCTTCCTGCTCAATAACATCAACTTCTTTTTCCACATCTACCATAAGCACATCTGAGGATTTCCAGCTTCCTGAACTACATTTAGATCTACTGAAACCTCAACCTGGTGCATGGCTGTGACCTGGAGCTTTACCATGATCTGGTGCATTATTGTTCCTCGACTCTGCCCTGCAGTCTGGATATGATGCCCATTCCCATAGGCACAGCAATTTGTCTGAAAATAGGGGCATTTAAATGTTTGGTGGCTATAAAGGCAATGGTAGCATCTACATTGCTAACTCCGAGATGTGGCACAGTGGCACAGTGGTTAGCACTGCTGTCTCATAGCGTCTGGGAGCCGGGTTCGATTCCTGATTCGGGCCATTGTCTGTGTGGAGTTTGTACATTCTCCCCGTATCTGCATGGGTTTCTTTCGGGTGCTCCAGCTTCTTCCCACAGTCCAAAGATGTGCGGGTTTGGCTGATTGGCCATGCTAAATTGTCCCTTAGTATCAGGGAGACTAGCGAGGGTAAATGGGGGATTGTGGTCAGTGCAGACTCGATGAGCCGAATGGCCTCCTTTTGTACTGTAGGATTCTATGATTCTATGTGAGCAAAGCAACCTTGGCAGCCTTGGACCCCCCCTGCCATTTCAGGAAAAGAACTCCCTTGTAATTTGCAGTTATTTCCTTCAGCGATTTCCAAGGCTGTAGCCTCACCACAGGCCTCCTTCTATGTTAACTTATTGAGGGCGATTTTGAGCCCATGTTAATGGTCCACAGGGTCGTCGACACAGGCAGACAATATGAAGAGAATCCCAATTTTCCACTTCCCATGCTGGTGATGTCATGAGGTTCACACCCATAGTGAGAACATTATTTTAATGTGTTCAATTAATTTATATATAATTCATAAGCAACGCCTCCCCCAACCATACGATTCCCCCCGCATTGAATATTGAAAACAGGCTTTGAAAGATGAGATTCAGTCCAGGGGACTCCCTCTCGGGGTGCAAAGGTAAGTATAGCCTCCGGGGGAAAGGATCATGCACAGGCATTGCCCTGCCACTGACCTCTGGCACAGGTGGTGGGGGAGCCTCCAATGACTGTGCCGGATGGTTGTGGAGCCCATGATACCCCCGTGTTTTGAGGTGGTGGTGTGAGTTCCACTTCAGATGGCACCCCAATCTCTGTGGAGCCGGCCTTGCCGGTTCTATCAGGCTCTGCCCCACTATAGTGACAGTGTAAACCTCACCCACTCATTTTTTTAAACTCATAGAGGCTCAAGATCTGGAGTGAAAACTGAACTGTGCAGTTGGAGAGCTACATGCCAGCTTTCAGTCTGAGCCTGACATTTTGGAAATATATAGTAAGATTCAGTTGCTCAAAAGCTTCACCTGGATTTTATTGTTCTTTAGGCCTCCTATGAACATGCCTCTAAAGTAAATTTCTTACTCAGTTAATGGTAGGGCGTTGGGGAGAGTGACAGAACAAAGAGATCTAGGGGTACATGTTCATTGCTCCTTGAAAATGGAGTCACAGGTGGACAGAGTGGTGAAGAAGGCATTCGGCATGCTTGGTTTCATCGGTCAGAACGTTGAATACAGGAGTTGGGACGTCTTGTTAAAGTTGTACAAGACATTGGTAAGGCCACACTTGGAATATTGTGTGCAATTCTGGTCACCCTATTATAGAAAGGATATTATTAAACTAGAAAGAGTGCAGCAATGATTTACTAGGATGCTACCGGGACTTGATGGATTGAGTTATAAGGAGAGGCTGAATAGACTGGGACTTTTTTCTCTGGAGCGTAGAAGGCTGAGGGGTGATCTTATAAGAACATAAGAAATAGGAGCAGGAATAGGCCATCTGGCCCTTCGAGCCTGCCCCGCCATTCAACAAGATCATGGCTGATCTGAAGCGAATCAGTTCCAATTACCCGCCTGCTCCCCATATCCCCTAATTCCCAGAAAACTATCTACTCGTGATTTAAACATATTCAACGAGGAAGCCTCCACCACTTCAATGGGCAGAGAATTCCAGAGATTCGCTACCCTCTGAGAGAAGAAGTTCCCCCTCAACTCTGTTCTGAACCGGCCCCCCTTATTTTGAGGCTGTGCCCTCTAGTTTTGGTTTCCCTTCTAAGTGGAAAGAATCTCTCCACCTCTACCCTATCCAGACCCTTCATTATCTTATATGACTCTATAAGATCACCCCTCATCCTTCTAAACTCCAACGAGTACAGACCCAATCTGTTTAATCTCTCCTCATAAGCTACACCCCTCATCTCCGGTATCAACCTGGTGAACCTTCTCTGCACTCCCTCCAAGGCCAATATATCCTTTCGCAAATAAGGGGACCAAAACTGCACACAGTATTCCAGTTGCGGCCTCAGCAGTGCCTTGTACAGTTGCAGCAAGACCTCCCTGCTTTTATATTCTATCCCCCTCGCGATAAAGGCCAACATTCCATTCGCCTTCTTGATCACCTGCTGCACCTGCAGACTGAGTTTTTGCGATTCGTGCACAAGGACCCCCAGGTCCCTCTGCACAGTCGCACAATGTAATTTTTCTCCATTTAAATAATATTCCAATTTACTATTATTTCTTCCAAAGTGGATAACCTCACATTTGCTAATGTTATATTCCATCTGCCAGATCCTCGCCCACTCGCTCAGCCGATCCAAATCTCTCTGCAGACTTTCCGCGTCCTCCACGCAATTCACTTTCCCACTCACCTTCGTGTCATCAGCAAACTTGAATACCCTAGATTCAGTCCCCTCCTCCAGATCATCTATGTAAATGGTAAACAATTGAGGCCCCAGCACCGATCCCTGCGGCACGCCACTGGTCACCAACTGCCAACCAGAAAAGCACCCATTTATCCCAACTCTCTGCTTCCTGTTAGATAGCCAATCCCCAATCCACGCCAACACCTTACCCCTAACTCCGTGTACCCCAATCTTCTGCAGCAACCTTTTGTGAGGCACCTTATAGAGGTCTATAAAATAATGAGGGGCATAGACAAGGTAGATAGTCAATATCTTTTCCCAAAGGGAGGACAGTCTAAAACTAGAGGGCATAGGTTTAAGGTGAGAGGGGAGAGATACAAAACTGTCCAGAGGGGCAATTTTTTCACACAGAGGGTAGTGAGTGCCTGGAACAAGCTGCCAGAGGTAGTAGTAGAGGCGGGTACAATTTTATCTTTTAAAAAGCATTTAGATAGTTACATGGGTATGGTGGGTATAGAGGGATATGGGCCAAATGCGGGCAATTGGGATTAGCTTCGGGGGTTTAAAAAAAAAGGCTGAAGGGCCTGTTTCCATGCTGTAAACCTCTGACTCTCTGACTCTAAGTAAATGCCATGCCTACATTAATGAAAGAGTTTCTTTAATCCGAGAATGTAATCTGCAACAATCTCACTGGGAAACTGCTTCCTTTGACAGACATAATTTTTGTTGCACATTTATTCTTACTCATGTCATAATACGTATCCAGAATTCTATTAATTTCAGCATATTCCATCAAAATTAAGTCTCTCAGAAAACATTTGTTAAATACTGCATCAAAAGCATCTGGCCCCATTTCAGTGAGGAAATCATTTACTTTACCTTTATCTTTGATTTTATTCGCTTTCAGCCAAATGTGAAACCTTTGTTTGTAATTACCCCAATCCTCTTTGTTATGGTTGAACATAGAACATAGAACATAGAACATTACAGCGCAGAACAGGCCCTTTGGCCCACGATGTTGCACCGACCAGTTAAAAAAAAAAACTGTGACCCTCCAACCTAAACCAATTTCTTTTCGTCCATGAACCTATCTACGGATCTCTTAAACGCCCCCAAACTAGGCGCATTTACTACTGATGCTGGCAGGGCATTCCAATCCCTCACCACCCTCTGGGTAAAGAACCTACCCCTGACATCGGTTCTATAACTACCCCCCCTCAATTTAAAGCCATGCCCCCTCGTGCTGGATTTCTCCATCAGAGGAAAAAGGCTATCACTATCCACCCTATCTAAACCTCTAATCATCTTATATGTTTCAATAAGATCCCCTCTTAGCCGCCGCCTTTCCAGCGAAAACAATCCCAAATCCCTCAGCCTCTCCTCATAGGATCTCCCCTCCATACCAGGCAACATCCTGGTAAACCTCCTCTGCACCCTCTCCAAAGCCTCCACATCCTTCCTGTAATGTGGGGACCAGAACTGCACACAGTACTCCAAGTGCGGCCGCACCAGAGTTGTGTACAGTTGCAACATAACGCTACGACTCCTAAATTCAATCCCCCTACCAATAAACGCCAAGACACCATATGCCTTCTTAACAACCTTATCTACTTGATTCCCAACTTTCAGGGATCTATGCACACATACACCTAGATCCCTCTGCTCCTCCACACTATTCAAAGTCCTCCCGTTAGCCCTATACTCAACACATCTGTTATTCCTATCAAAGTGAATTACCTCACACTTCTCCGCATTAAACTCCATCCGCCACCTCTCGGCCCAACTTTGCAACCTGTCTAAGTCTTCCTGCAAACTACGACACCCTTCCTCACTGTCTACCACACCACCGACTTTGGTGTCATCAGCAAATTTGCTAATCCACCCAACTATACCCTCATCCAGATCATTAATAAATATTACAAACAGCAGTGGCCCCAAAACAGATCCCTGAGGTACACCACTTGTAACCGCACTCCATGATGAATATTTACTATCAACCACCACCCTCTGTTTCCTATCCGCTAGCCAATTCCTGATCCAATTTCCTAGATCACCCCCAATCCCATACATCTGCATTTTCTGCAGAAGCCTACCATGGTGAACCTTATCAAACGCCTTACTAAAATCCATATATACCACGTCCACTGCCTTGCCCCCATCCACCTCCTTGGTCACTTTCTCAAAAAACTCAATAAGGTTAGTAAGGCACGACCTACCTGCCACAAAACCATGCTGACTATCACCTATCTATTCATTACTCTCCAAATAACTATAAATCCTATCCCTTATAATTTTTTCCAACATCTTGCCGACAACAGAAGTGAGACTCACCGGTCTATAATTCCCGGGGAAGTCTCTGTTCCCCTTCTTAAACAATGGGACAACATTCGCTAACCTCCAATCTTCTGGTACTATACCAGAGGCCAACGACGACCTGAAGATCAGAGCCAGAGGCTCTGCAATCACTTCTCTTGCCTCCCAGAGAATCCTTGGATAAATCCCATCCGGACCAGGGGATTTATCTATTTTCAGACCCTCCAGAATATCCTGCACATCCTCCTTATCAACTGTAATACTGTCTATTCTACTCCCTTGCAACCCAGTGTCCTCCTCAGCTATATTCATGTCCCCTTGCGTGAACACCGAAGAGAAATATTGGTTCAATGCTTCACCAATCTCCTCCGGTTCCACACATAACTTCCCTCTGCCATCTATAACTGGCCCTAAACTTGCCCTAACCAACCTTCTGTTCTTGACATACCTATAGAACGCCTTAGGATTCTCTTTAACCCTATCCGCCAAAGTCTTCTCATGTCCCCTTTTAGCCCTTCTAAGCTCGCTCTTCAACTCCCTCTTAGCCAATCTAAAGCTTTCTAGTGCACTACCCGAGTGCTCACGTCTCATCCGAACATAAGCCTCCTTTTTCTTTTTAACCAACAAAGAAACTTTTTTGGTGCACCACGGTTCCCTAGCCCTACCAATTCCTCCTTGCCTGACAGGGACATACCTATCACAGACTCGCAGTAGCTGCTCCTTGAAAAAACTCCACATGTCGGACGTTCCCAGTCCCTGTAATCTCCTAGTCCAACCTATGTTTCCTAATTCTCTCCTAATAGCCTCATAATTACCCTTCCCCCAGCTAAAACCATTGGCCCGAGGTTCATGCCTATCCCTTTCCATCACTAAGGTGAACGTAACCGAATTGTGGTCACTATCACCAAAATGCACACCAACTTCCAAGTCTAGCACCTGGTCTGGCTCATTTCCCAGCACCAGATCCAATATAGCCTCACCTCTAGTTGGCCTGTCTACATACTGAGTCAAAAAACCTTCCTGCACGCTTTGAACAAAAACTGACCCCTCTAACGAGCTAGAGCTATAACAATTCCAGTCAATATTAGTCAAGTTAAAATCCCCCATAACAATTGCCCTATTACTTTCACTCCTAAGCAGGATTGACTCCGCAATCCTTTCCTCAACCTCTCTAGAACTTTTAGGAGGTCTATAAAAGACTCCCAACAGGGTGACCTCTCCTCTCCTATTTCTAATCTCCGCCCATACTACCTCAACAGATAAGTCCTCATCAAACCTCCTCTCTGACACTGTGATACAATCTCTGACCAATAATGCTACCCCTCCCCCTCTTCTACCTCCTTCCCTACTTCGACTAAAACATTTGAACCCCGGGACCTGCAGCATCCATTCCTGCCCCTGCTCTATCCATGTCTCTGAAATAGCCACAACATCGAAGTCCCAGGTACTGATCCACGCTGCAAGTTCACCCACTTTATTGCGAATACTCCTGGCATTGAAGTATACACATTTCAAACCCTGCTCCACCCCACCTCTGCAATGCCGTGCATTGCAGTCCCCATCCATGCATCCCTCACTTTCAGCCCCACTACTCAGGATCCCTCCCCCCCCCCCGAATCAGTTTAAACCTCCCTGCATGGCCTTAGCAAATTTACCCCCCAGGATATTGGTCCCCTTCTGATTAAGGTGTAGACCATCCTTCTCATAGAGGTCACACCTTCCCCAGTACGAGCCCCAATTGCTTAAGTACCTGAACCCCTCCCTCCTGCACCATCCCCTCAGCCATGAATTCAAACCTTCCCTCTCCCTATTCCTCTCTAAACTATCCCGTGGTACAGGCAAGAGTCCAGAGATAACCACTCTGTCAGTCTTGGCCTTTAGTTTCCACCCCAACTCCATAAATCCCTGCCTAATATCCCCTTCCCCTATCCTCCCTATGTCGTGTGTCCCCACATGTACAATAACTTGTGGTTTATCTCCCTCCCCCCTAAGAGTCCTGAATACCCTGTCAGACACATCCCGGACCCCAGCCCCTGGTAGGCAACACACCAACCCTGAGTCCCTACCTTTAGTTCCGACCCTCCTATCTGTCTCCTTAATTGTGGAGTCCCCAATCACAAGGCCCAGTCTTTTACAGCCCCTAACCACCTGAGCTTTCTCACTCGGCTCACCCCCAGAGATCTGCTCTCTATGCTCAGTTGATTCCTCCTCAACTGTAGCCTCCAGCACCGAAAACCTATTATGAAATCCCCAATGACTCCAAATATGCCTTCAGTGTCATTTTTTTCAATTATATACTTACTGTGTACGTGAACACAATATGCACATAGAGCAATCTTTTAAATCACTCAAACATCCTTACAATCCACGCTCGGAGTTTTGCAAAGTGTCACAATGTCCTTCAACCCTTAATTTCCTAAATGAAATGTAAAAGAAAAGTCCATCCTAACCCCATTGTCACCTTTCTGTTGTGTATTGCCCTGAAAAGAGATTAATATGTGGAATTCATTGTCGAAATAATTTTAGTTACACCTCCCCACCAGCTAGGGCAGTAGAGAGGCAGTATCACAAAATCTTGCAATATACTGCAACTCTCCAATAAATACCATCTACCTTGGCAAATTTATTTGTTTTGACCCCATTTAACTTTTTCAAGGATTTCCATTTCATTTGAATCAAAGACATTGACTTTCCTTTTGTTTACCATTGGGAGATGCATGCTTCTTATATTTTCTGTGGTGAATTATTGAAGGAAATAATCATTCAGAATATTAAATCATAGAATCATAGAATCCGCACAGTGCGGAAGGAGGTCACTCGGCCCATTGAGCCTGCACCAACAACAATCCCACCCAGGCCCTATCCCGTATACCAAGCATTCACTCCAGTTTCAATTCCATTTGCACTTTATGGTTTTCACCTGTTGTTGTTGAGCTACTGATTTCATGTTTTCATGTTATGTTTAACCTGCATTACTACGCTTTGGTCTAGGTGTCTATAAAAAATGAAGATCCGCAGATACTTTCTTGAACTCAGTCCGATCAATCAGCCCTATAAGCAGTTTGAACATCTTATTGTTCAGGGAATTAACACACACACAGGCCATACCTTCTTGTGTGATAACCTGACTTAGAATTCTAATGGTATCTCCCATCCCTTGTGGCTGGAATCAGATATCTGTATCTTTTATGTAGGTATTTCCTTAGTCACTTCAATGTTAAGACCTGAAATGAAATAGTAAGCTGTTTTATTTCACAGTCATGTGAAGATGGAGAACAACACTTACACTCAGTTTCACTTATTTTTCAACAATACAATCTCTGCACAATTATATAAAACTAATGAACAAATTACACTGTCCTATTTTAGTGGTTGTCTTGCTTGACTTAATTAATTGTCTAATGCCGGCCTCCTGCATTCCATCCTTATCACAGTCCTTTGCCATCTGACTGCATTAGTAAAGGTGCTCACTGGATTTTCTCTAACAAAGTTGCAGTGTCCACACATCTTCAGGCCAACCGTTAAGATGGGCTGATAGCATCTCAGAAGATTGTAGGTTATGGTTTACTGCCTCATTCCCACTGACAATGTGGCTGACACTATCTTCCTACAGGCCTATTTCTAGGAAGCTCCACCTTAGTCCCCTTTAAAGTGCAAAGACTTATCCAGGATCCCAGTTGCTATTTTTGGACTCAATTGAGCAGATTGTGCACTGTGTACACTTCCCCCAGGTTCATAGAGAAATAGAAAATAGGAGCAGGAGTAGGCATCTGGTCCTTCGAGCCTGTTCCACCATTCATTATGATCGTGGCTGATCATTCAACTCAATAGCCTGATCCCAACTTCCCACCATATCCTTTGATCCCCTTCGCCTCAAGAGCTACACCTAACTGCTTCTTTAAAACATACAGGCTGAAATTCTCCAGCCGTTCATGTCCCGTCACCCCTACCAGTGAGGATGGAGGATTTAGTGCTCAGTCAAACCTCCATTCACTGCAGCGAGACTGAAAAAAACACAGCTGTGAGCAAGGTCGGAGAATCTGACCCTCAATGTATTGGCCTCAACTGCTTTCTGTGGATTCCACAGGCTGACCACTCTCTTGGTAAAGAAATTCTCATCTGAGTCCTAAAAGGTTTACCCTGTATCCTTAGTCTATGACCTCTTAGAAATTATAGAAATTATAGAAACCCTACAGTACAGAAAGAGGCCATTTGGCCCATCAAGTCTGCACCAACCGCAATCCCACCCAGGCCCTATCCCCATATCCCTACATATTTACCCACTAATCCCTCTAACCTACACATCTCAGGACACTAAGGGGCAATTTTAGCATGGCCAATCAACCTAACCCGCACTTCTTTGGACTGTGGGAGGAAACCGGAGCACCCGAAGGAAACCCACGCAGACACTCTTGTTTCAGACACCCCACCATCAGAACAATGGTTAGCACTGCTGCCTCGCAATGCCAAGGACCTGGGTTCGATTCCAGCCTTGGGTCACTGTCTGTGTGGAATTTGCACGTTCTCCCTATGTCTGTGTGGGTTTCCTCCGGGTGCTCCGGTTTCCTTCCACGGTTGAAAGATGTACAGGGTAGGTGGATTGGCCATGCTAAATTGCTTCTTAGTCTCCCCAGTTCTATCGGTTAGATGGATTAGCGGGATAAATGTGTGGGGTTATGGGATTAGGGTCGCAGGTGGGCTAGGGTGGGATGCTGTTTCAGAGACTCGGTGCAGACCCAATGGGCTGAATGGCCTCCTTCTGCACTGTAGGGATTCTATGATCAGGAACCTCCTTCTTGCATCTACCCTGTCTAATCCAGTTAGAATTTTATAGGGTTTCTATGAGATTCCCCCCTTGTTCTTCTAAACTCCAGCGAATACAATCCTAACTGACTCAATCTCTCCTCATACGTCAGTCCCACCATCCCAGGAATGAGTCTGGTAAACCTTTGCTGCACTCCCTCCATCGCAAGAACATCCTTCCTCGGATAGGGAGACTAAAACTGCACATAATATTACAGGTATGGCCTCATCAAGGCCTTGCATAATTGCAGCAACTGCAGTTCATGGTCCAGTCCAAGAGGTGCCCTTATGATAAAGTGTTCATTTGTCTCTGTAGGTTTGTGGGAATCAGGATTGCTCCTCTGGGTTCCATAAAATAAACCAGGCTCTCAACCTTTTAGAGAATGGCAACCCCTACTATTCTCCAGATTTGAGATTGGTTGAGTTACGTGATACAGTGGGCTGGAGCTGGTGGGATGATTTTGGGCGCATGTTTTCTGCCTTTAGACCGTCGATCAGAGGCGACGATAGTAAAGGAGTCAATCTTTGGAGAACTAAAGGGCACAGTCTGGAGCACAGAGAAAAAGGTGTTAACGAAAGGAAGGAGGGGTGAGATTGTATATTGACTTATAAATGAGGATTGCAGAGAGGGTGAAAGATCAGACATGAGAGGAGTTGAGACTTGTTGTATGTCAGGAGGTAAGGAGGTTGGCAGCAGAGGATTTCATCAGTAGGAGTGTATAGATGAGAGATTTGGGAAACCAGCAATGACATTTGATAAGTTGAAATTGGAGGTTAATGGAAATAGTGCAGGAGATGAAATAAGGTCAGGGGTAGGCAACGTTGATGACTTTGAGGTGGATTGAATCTGGGATTTAAAATCCAGCTCTGGGTCAAACAAGGCACCAAGTACAGTACCAAATGGCTCAGTCTGAATGAGCAGGTGGTGTGGAGATAAAGATACAGAATCCTCAACAGGAACAGAATAAAATTATTTTGTTTCCTCAAATTCTAGTATTCGTTTTCTATGATTTTATTTTACAGTTTTGAACTGCTGCTGTTCATACTCTGAAGAATATTTAAATAAATAAAGTAATAACTATGAAGATTCAGATGATAAGTTAATTTTCACTGCTTCCTTCTCAAGTATCTCTCTTTGATTGGGTTAGTTAGAAATAATTCACTCACTTGTCTGCTCCCTAGCTTTGCGTAGATCAGCTTTTCGAAAAAGTATTCCTTCGCCACAAATGAAACTTTGACTTAATTAATTTCTCAATACATCCTGGAGCATTAACACTGAATGCTCACCACCTTTAATTGTAGTTGAAACAAGCTTGAAATTAACTTCATCTGTCAATCTCAAATCATACAAAAAAAAGTTGCTACCCTCTCTCGATGTAAGAGAAAAATTATTTGCAATTACGAGACCTTATTTGTTGCAGTCAGATTCTTGCTTTATAATTCCTCGCCAAAATGATTCTTCAGGACTTCCGGAATAAATTGAAGAAACTCCCTCCATGTTATTCAACACTGTAATGAACAAATTGATGTTACCTTTCAGAGATGCAACAGTAATGGATGTGGTGCTAATTAGATGGATGGGTCTGAGGTTTAGAAAAGAATCGAAATTCAGTACTATTTAATTCAATGAACATGCCCAATGAAATGCACTATAAATTAACTAGAACGTTTTAAAGCAGTAATCTCTGAGTGGCAAATGAATAGCTGAACCAGTGACATATAGTTGTGACTGACCACATTAAGCACAATCACCATTTTAGATTACTCCTTTGAGAGATTAATATATTAATAGTAATTCAAACGAGGATTTTGTTCTGGTAGAGAAAGAGAGCAAGTCCAAGCTCTCTGGGTCAGTCAGGAGTGAAAGCTTTTACCTTGCACTCTTAAAGGGCAGACAGTCCATTTGGCCAACAACATATTCAGACTACATTGCTCTGCGATAAACTTGTACATCGGCATTAAACAATTTATTTTGAATAGGTTAACAACCAGTAAAACCAGAGCACAAGGGAATGAGCTTCGAGAGGGTCATCAGTTTGTACCTGAAGCATTTCCACTGGATCTTACCCCAGCAATTCTGGAACAGATCATAGTGTTACTTTAATACATTTACTCTGATATTAAGAGTTACTTTATTACATCCAGGTTATGCCGACACCATTAAACGCTATGAAAACAGATTTTAAATGTTTGAGTTAAAATTAGATGGTTTTCGAATCAATATCTGCTTTTGTTTGCTTCTGCTTACTCATCCTTCCTCCTTCCCCACTGAAACTCAACAATTCAAAAGGTTTAACTTCTCTTCCTTGCTTTTGTATTGTATGAGGACAATCTTAACTTCAAAAATGTGTAGATTTGAGTTGGGAAGGAAGTAAAAATATTAACAATTTAATATCAGAACCGAAGCTGACTCAAATCCACCCAGTTCCTGTTTTAGTAGAATCAGAACAAGGTTAGCCAACCAATCCACTCTCAGTCCATCAGTCACTGAAACATTTTAAGCAGACAGAGTATCTCATCGTAAAAGGATATTTATTTTTAACCAATTTCAGCCAGGTTTCCCGGGCCTTGAGAAACCTGTCTTGTCTGGAGACAATACACATCTTTTTAGCCTGTCTTGATGCTCTCTCCATTCACGTTGTTTGTATCTTAAAGACTTGATTAGCTGTAAGTATTCGCATTCCAACCATTATTCATGTAAATTGAGTCTGTGTCTTTATATGCCCGGTTTGTGAACAGAATTCAACTCACCTGAAGAAGGGGCTTGGAGCTCCGAAAGCTTGTGTGGCTTTTGCTACCAAATAAACCTGTTGGACTTTAACCTGGTGTTGTTAAACTTATTACTTGAGAAACCCTACAGTTGGAGGAAGAAGCAAAGGGCTGGATCAATCAGGCAAGTGCTTTTGCAGTGCTTCTTGTGGGCTCGGAGCAGCAGGAGTATTTTCACTTGGCACAACAAGCTAACAAGTACACTACTCCACCATTTCCATGATCTCCTTCTGAATCTCATCTGCATTAATCCTTGCCCCCTACCTCTCCCCCCAACCTACCTTCACCAATCTCTGTGCCTCTAATTCCCCACCACTCACACCAAACTCTTTTGGGGTTAAATTTAATAACCTCCCAAACAGTCCCAGAGCTCGCAATGTTTAATTAACCTGCACCCATTGAATGAAGCTCTGATGGATGCCAATGTTATGCAGCCTGCATGTTACTGCTATGTTCTTCTATTTCACATAACCATACTTGCCATAGAACAAGATTAGTAAGACAATGATGCGGTTCTTTACTTAAAGATAAGAACATATACAAACAGTGTTAGTTGGACGGCTTCTGCCCAGTAGGACAGCTGCTGTATACTGAGTACAAGACATGAGGTTACACATCACATTCTGTCTAGAAATTATCAATGATAGTTTAAACTACACTTCCTTGAAGTTACAAGTACATCACAACATCCTACTTTTTCCTAAACTAGATGTATATTTTCAAATAATCAAACTATTTATGCAATAGCAAAAGCAAATAACATCATATCTGCATGTACTCTTTTACAAAGCAATACATTTACAAGTCTCAGGGATGTATTGATGTCCAGACTTAGTTATAACGATCTTGGTTGGAGGCTGTTGTACATTTTCCAAAAGCTGGTTCAGTTGCTTTGTTTGTGTTGTGTCTTAGACCATGTTCTATTCACAGTGTTGTTGGTTGTGGAATTGTTTTGGTTTAGCATCTGTTTGGTAACACTGTAATGCCACTTAGTGTTCAAACAGGACAGCCTGTCTGGAGACAATACACATCTCTTTAACCTTTGTTAATGCTCCCTCCACCCACATTGTCTGTATCTTTAAGATCTGGCTGGCTGTAGGGATTCGCATTCTAGTCAGTATTCTGTAACTTGATTTTTGTGTCTCTGTGCCCCGTTTGAGAGCACATTTCCACTCCATCTGACGAAGGAGCAGCGCTCCGAAAGCGAATGGTATTTGCTACCAAATAAACCTGTTGGACTTTAACGTGGTGTTGTTAAAACTCTTACTGTGTTCACCCCAGTCCAACGCCAGCATCTCCACATCATGACGAGTGGTGTTCCGCAGGGCTCTGTATTGGGACCTCTGCTGTTTGTGATTTATATAAACGATCTGGAAGAAGGTGTAACTGGGGTGATCAGTAAGTTTGCGGACGACACAAAAATGGCTGGACTTGCAGATAGTGAGGAACATTGTCAGAGGCTACAGATGGATATAGATAGGCTGGAAATTTGGGCAAAGAAATGGCAGATGGAGTTCAATCTAGATAAATGCGAAGTGATGCATTTTGGTAGAACTAAGGTAGGGGGGAGCTATACGATAAATGGCAGAAACATAAAGGATGTAGATACGCAGAGGGACCTGGGTGTGCAAGTCCACAGATCCTTGAAGGTGATTTCACAGGTGGAGAAGGTAGTGAAGAAGGCATATGGCATGCTTGCCTTTATAGGACGGGGCATAGAGTATAAAAGTTGGGGTCTGATGTTGCAGTTGTATCGAACGTTGGTTCGGCCGCATTTGGAATACTGCGCCCAGTACTGATCGCCACACTACCAGAAGGACGTGGAGGCTTTAGAGAGAGTGCAGAGGAGGTTTATCAGGATGTTGCCTGGTATGGAAGGGCTTAGTTATGAGGAGAGATTGGGTAAACTGGGGTTGTTCTCACTGGAAAGACGGAGGATGAGGGGTGACCTAATAGAGGTGTATAAAATTATGAAAGGCATAGAAGGGTGAATGGTAGGAAGCTTTTTCCCAGGTCGGTGGTGACGTTCACGAGGGGTCATAGGTTCAAGGTGAAGGGGGGAGGTTTGACACGGATATCAGAACGACGTATTTTACACAGAGGGTGGTGGGGGCCTGGAATGTGTTGCCGGGCAAGGTGGTGGAGGCGGACACACTGGGAACGTTTAAGACTTATCCAGATAGCCACATGAACGGAGTGGGAATGGAGGGATACAAAAGAATGGTCTAGTTTGGACCAGGGAGCGGCGCGGGCTTGGAGGGCCGAAGGGCCTGTTCCTGTGCTGTATTGTTCTTTGTTCACGAAGCTGAAGTAAGACGTCGACCCCTCACAGGTTCAGCCTGTCGGGCGGTTTGATCCGTCGCTGCGACCGCCGTTGTACTGGTTGAGGTGTTGTTTCCGATGGCAGGGTGAAACCGCTCGAGTCCGCTGTCGTCCCTTCTGGTCGGGTACTGTGCGGTGACTCCGGGGGCTCAGGCGAGCTGCATACAGGGGACAAAGAAGTAAGCGGACCTGGTGCTACCTGAACAACTAAGGGATCTAGGGATGTGGGATGGGAGGTCATAGTGGGCTCCGGGTCCCGGATAGAGACCGTGTCCTCCCGCGCATTGGGGTACGCCACATAGGCATATTGGGGGTTGGTGTGGAGGAGCTGGACCTTTTCGACCAGGGGGTCCGACTTATAGGGCCGCACATGCCTCCGGAGCAGAATCTGGCCTGGGTACGTCAGCCACGACGGTAGTGAGATCCCTGAGATGGACTTCCTAGGGAAAGCAAACATCCGCTCATGGGGGGTGGCATTGGTAGCCGTACACAGGAGGGACCGAATTGAGTGCAGTGCATCAGAGAGGACCTCTTGCCAGCGGGTGACTGGAAGGCCTTTAGACCGTAGCGCTTGTAAAACGGCCTTCCAGACTGTCGCATTCTCCCTCTCTACCTGTCCGTTTCCCCTGGAGTTATAGCTGGTAGTCCTACTCGAGGCTATGCCCTTAGAGAGCAGGTACTGACGCAGCTCATCACTCATGAAGGAGGATCCCCGGTCGCTATGAATGTAGCTAGGGAAACCGAACAGGGTGAAGAGGCCGTGCAGGGCCCTGACGACCGTGGCTGAAGTCATATCCAAGCAGGGAATGGTGAAAGGGAATCGGGAGTACTCATCTATAACGTTGAGGAAATAGATGTTGCAGTCAGAAGGAGGAAGGGGCCCTTTGAAATCAAAGCTGAGGCGTTCAAAGGGGTGGGTGGCTTTTATGAGGTGTGCCCTGTCAGGACGACAGAAGTGCGGCTTACACTCTGCGCAGACCGGGCAGTGTCTGGTTATAGACTGGACGTCCTCAACAGAATAGGGCAGGTTACGGGCCTTAATAAAATGGTAGAGTCTGGTGACTCCTGGGTGACAAAGGTCATTGTGGAGAGTCTGTAGTTGGTTCACCTGCGTGCTGCCACATGTTCCGCGAGAAGGGCGTTCAGGGGCTCATTGAGCTTCCCGGGCTGGTATAAGATATCATAATTGTAGGTGGAGAGCTCAATCCTCCACCTCAGTATCTTATCATTCTTAATCTTGCC
Organism: Mustelus asterias; assembly: GCF_964213995.1. Classification (NCBI taxonomy): domain Eukaryota; kingdom Metazoa; phylum Chordata; class Chondrichthyes; order Carcharhiniformes; family Triakidae; genus Mustelus; species Mustelus asterias. Next base: position 81,183,307 of record NC_135803.1, on the reverse strand, counting down.
CTTCTGCGCGCTGTTGAACATAAAAGCCACCGAACATTGGTCCGTGAGTAAAGTGAACCGTCGGCCAGCTAAGTAGTGGCGCCAGTGTCGCACCGCTTCGACGATGGCCTGAGCCTCCTTCTCGACTGAGGAGTGTCGAATGTCCGAGCCTTGGAGGGTTCGTGAGAAGAAGGCCACGGGTCTGCCCGCCTGGTTAAGGGTGGCGGCCAGGGCGAAGTCAGACGCATCACTCTCCACCTGGAAGGGGATTGACTCATCCACAGCGTGCATCGTGGCCTTCGCGATGTCTGCTTTGATGCGGTCGAAGGCCAAGCGGGCCTCTCCCGACAGGGGAAAAAGGGTGGATTTGATAAGCGGACGGGCCTTATCCGCATAATTAGGGACTCACTGGGCATAGTATGAGAGGAAGCCCAGGCATCTCCTCAGCGCTTTGAGGTTGGTGGGAAGGGGAAGTTCCATGAGGGGGCGCATGCGGTCAGGATCGGGGCCGATGACCCCGTTCTCCACTACATACCCCAGGATGGCGAGGCGGTGAGTGCGGAAGACACACTTCTCCTTATTGTAGGTCAGGTTAAGGAGAGCGGCTGTGTGAAGGAATTTATTGAGGTTTGCGTCGTGGTCCTGCTGATCATGGCCGCAGATGTTGACGTTATCCAGGTACGGGAAGGTGGCCCGCAGCCTGTTCTGGTCCACCATTCGGTCCATCTCGCGCTGGAAAACCGAGACCCCATTGGTGATGCCGAAGGGGACCCTAAGGAAGTGGTAGAGGTGGCCATCCGCCTCGAAAGCAATATATTTGCGGTCCTCCGGGCGGATGGGGAGCTGGTGGTAAGCCGATTTGAGGTCAATAGTGGAGAACACCCGGTATTGCGCAATCTGATTGACCATGTCAGGTATGCGTGGAAGGGGATACGCGTCCAGCTGCGTGTACCGATTGATGGTCTGACTGTAATCAATGACCATACGGTGTTTCTCCCCAGTTTTGACCACCACCACTTGTGCTCTCCAGGGGCTAGTACAAGCCTCAATGATCCCTTCCTTCAGGAGCCGCTGGACCTCGGACCTAATGAAGGTCCTGTCCCCCGCACTGTACCGTCTGCTCTTGGTGGCAATAGGCTTACACTCGGGGGTGAGGTGTTCGAATAGTGAGGGAGGGGTGACTTGAAGGGTCGAAAAGTTGCAAGTGGTGTGCGGTGGGCAGTCTAGGAACTGTGGGTTTCAGACGGAGAGCGGGGGAAGAGGCCCGTTGTACTGCAACGTGACACTCCTAAGGTGGGTCAGGAAATCGAGCCCCAGGAGTACAGGAGCGCAGAGGTGTGGCAGCACCAGGAGCTTGAAATTTTCGTACTCGGTCCCCCGAACCGTAAGGGTGACCACACAGTACCCGAGGACATCTACCGAGCGGGACTTTGAGGCCAAGGAAATGGTTTGTTTGACTGGCCGCACAGAAAGGGCGAAGCGGCGCACTGTATCGGGGTGAATGAAACTCTCCGTACTCCCGCAGTCGAACAAACAATTTCCCACGTGGCCGTTTACCTGGATGTCCATCATGGACCAGGCGAGTTGATGCGGATGGGATTGGTCTAACTGGACCGCTGCCACCGTGGATCCCGGAGGATGATCGACCGTCGTCCAAAATGGCGGCTCCCTTGACTCACACGCAGCCGATGGCGTCCAAAATGGTGGCTCCCTTGACTCACACGCAGCCGATGGCGTCCAAAATGGCGGCTCCCTTGACTCACACATGGCCGATGGCATCCGAAATGGCGGCTCCCTCGGGTCACACGCGGCACTGTTTGGCTTCGAGGACGACTTTGCCCTGCAGACTTTAGCATAGTGGCCCTTCTTCCCACACCCAGAGCAGAACACCTCCCTTGCCGGGCAGCGTTGTCGGGGGTGCTTTCCCAGGCCGCAAAAATAACACTTCGTACCTGCAACAGCCGCAGCAGCCGAGTCGCTGGTGGGGCGCGGTGTGGCGTAGGTCTGCGGCCCTCCTAGATACTGGGGTGGCAGCGGCCGTGGTGCCCATGATGCAACCGCTTGGTCGGGTGCGTAAGCCTCGAGGTTACGGGAGGCCACCTCTAAAGATTCAGCGAGCGTCACTGTTTTCGGTAGGTCCAGCCCACCCTGCTCCAGCAGTCACTGCCGAATGTAGTTGGATGCGATGCCCGTAACATAGGCATCGCGGATTAAGTCCTCTGTGTACAGCGCGGTGGATACGGGCTTGCAATTACAGGCCCTGCCAAGTACCCGTAGTTCGCGGAGAAACTGTGCGCTCGATTCTCCCGGCCGCTGTCTTCGAGTCGCCAGAAGGTGACTGGCGTAGACTTCATTCGTCCGTTTACTGTACTGGCTCTTTCGGAGCTCTAACGCGTCCCTGTACATCTCAGCATCGCGGATGGTGGCATAAACCACGTCGCTTACCTGGGCGTGGAGCACGTGCAGCTTGTCTGATTCGGACTGGACGACAGCGGAGGCTTCGAGGAAGGCTTCAAAGCACTACAACCAGTGATCGAAGCTGTTGGCAGCTCCCACAGCTTGCGGATCCAGGTTTAATTTATCGGGCTTTAAAATTTGCTCCATCCTACGAGTTCGTTTTTTTTTCTTTGCGATTAAAATTGATGCACCATCAATTTACGAGGACTCCAGCGAGTGAGTGAAAATAACAGGCTTTTAATCGCAAAGAACTGGAACACACCCTTGTAGCTAACCTGGCCCAGACTGAGGCAGGGGGAGGAACTGTCATCTTTATACCTCGTTCAGGTGGAAAGGGAGGAGTCTCGGGTCAGGTGCAGCAGGGGTGTGTCCAGGCATACAACATGTAATTACAGTGGGTCACCACACAGATGTGCTTTCATTTTGAATCATAATTGGGACAATTTTCAGCCTTCCTTTATCTTCAGACAGAACAGTGACACGAGCAGAAACTATGGCGAGAATTGGAAAATGCAATTCTTACCGGCAAGATCGCATTTCTGAATTTTCTATGGGCGGCACGGTGGCACAGTGGTTAGCACTGCTGCTTCACAGCTCCAGGGTCCCGGGGTTGATTCCCGGCTCGGGTCACTGTCTGTGTGGAGTTTGCACATTCTCCTCGTGTCTGCGTGGGTTTCCTCCGGGTGCTCCGGTTTCCTCCCACAGTCCAAAGATGTGCGGGCTAGGTTGATTGGCCAGGTTAAAAATTGCCCCTTAGAGTCCTGGGATGTGTAGGTTAGAGGGATTAGCGGGTAAATATGTGGGGGTAGGGCCTGGGTGGGATTGTGTTCGGTGCAGACTCGATGGGCCGAATGGCCTCCTTCTGCACTGTAGGGTTTCTATGATTTTCCATGCCCCTTTTCAGTGAATCCATAGGGTGACATCACAAGGGGATGGGGGAGGGATGCCCTGAGTTGAGGTGTTCAACTTCAGTTCTGATTGGGGCGCCTTTTAAAGATGGAGCCCTGATTTTTGACTGTTCTATCAGGCTCTACCCCACCAGACTGATGGCGAAAATAATTCAGTGTGCCTGAAAAATCTGGACTAAAAACTGGGCAGTGCAGCTGGAGAGCTATATGACAGTTTTCATTCGGAGCCTGACACTCTTTAAAAAAAGGGAAAATTTCACCCATAATCTGCTGAGTCAGCTGTAGCTCAGTTGCTCCCCCTCTTACCTCAGAGTCAAAAGGTTGTTTGTCTAAATCCCACGCCAGGACAAAATTCAAGCTTACCGCTACATTGCTATGTTGGTGCTGTTCTGGAACATTAAACTGAGGCTTAGTCTGCCATCTCAGGTGGGTGTCAGAGATCCTGTTGTACAGTTTTGAAGACGAGCAGGGGAATTTCCCGGTGCCCCAGCCAATATTTATTGTTCATTAAACATAAAAAACAGATGATCTGCTCATCGTGTCATTGCTGCATATGGGAGCTTGCAGCTCGGAAACTGGCTGCTGCATTTTCTACATTACAACAATGACGACACTTCAAAAGTACTTTATTGGCTCTAAGTCACTTGGAGAAGCCTGATGGTTATAAAAGGTGCCATATAAATGCAAGTCTTTCTTTGCATCATAAATTAAAATACTAACGAGAAAAGCAACTTGACAGATTCAATCCCCTCTTACTGTTCATTCTTTGATGTGATGTAACACTTTCTGTGGGCATAATTGTCACTGTTAGCCTTGCTTTGCTATCTTTTATTTATAGGTTACCTCTCCTTAACTGTACAACGCTTGAATGAAACAAGTTACTTTGATTCCATGGTTTCCAAAGCTCTCCATTGACAGCATTTTTCCTCACCTCATAATTGTAGATTAACTGATAGATTGCTACAATTCATCAACAACTCAATCATTGTTGTATCATGTGACTAACAGCAAGGGTAGAATGTAGTCTTTTCCTCATTTAATAATTGTTCTGCTCCTTTGCTGGAACATTTCAGCACATTAAGTCACTTCATGTAATCTTTTGCTTTCCCCCTAATCTGTGAGATCTTAATTACTGTTTGGAGAGTTTGTTCAGGCTCAATTGTTGTGGGCCATGGTTTCTCAATCTTAATATTAATTCTCTTGGTATTATAAATAACGTCATTGAAATGTCAAGATCATTCTCCCTAATGTGTGATATTGCTGCTATTCCACCTGCCATTTCACTGTCATTACCAGCAGTATAAATAAAGAAGGACCCACAAAGATCATTCCTTGTTTGGCCCACTGGTTCTCATGATTGTACTGAATCCTCAGTTGGTTGCTTTATCGGTCAAACGCCATGCACAATAACACTAAATCCTGTGTTAAAAACGAAGCATTAATTGCATGTTTATGCTCCACAAACCTTTCGCTAAAAGCTCCACATTCCCACAGCAGGTTACTTTGCAGCCAATTAGGACAATTATAAAGTCACTTGATTCTGTTTGAATTTCCTGTTTTATTCCAATTAAGAACTTGCAATGTGGATACATGATCTGGTAAAGAGGTCCCAAGCATCAGGATTTGGTTTTACCATGGAGCAGAGGTTACAACGACTGCAAAGGTGTTAATGAGTAATGTTTGCTTATTTTAAACCCTGGTATGTGTTCTGAACCACACCAAAATTTCAGATGATTCATTGCAGCTGTCTGGAGTTTGGAAGTGTTACTCTGTCAGTGAGCAGCTGCTCTGACACCTGACTACATGTGATACAAGAGTTAACACAAGGCTTTGGTTCTGATATTTTCACAATCACTTCCTTAGTTTTGAAGAATCTCCATCTCTGACATCCACCACCAATACTGAGCACACTTGGACAAGGTTAGACTCAATTCCAATCATCCTCCAATTAACCCTTGTATAGAGCCTCAGTCCCAAACTCAAATTAATGAACCTTGACGACATCACTTTGATAGTTTTATCTTCTTTAGCACTGAAGTTATTTTTATTTTACAAGAGATAGTTACATTTGTAGAGAGCACAGGCTGGAGTGGAAGATAGTCACAGCTCACTGATGGTCTTGTGCGCCTATTAGGGAAACTTCTTGTCCAGTTCAGTTTCAGGGAAAGCATCATTCAGCTCCTCAGCTTAGAGCCCAAAGAAGTAGGGGAGATCCTAAATGAATACTTTGCGTCGGTATTCACAGAAAGGGATGTGTTGACCGGGAGTGTCTCGGAGGGAAGTGTTGACCTGTTAGAGAAAATCTCCATTATAAGGGAGGAAGTGTTAGGTTTTTTAGGGAATATAAAGACTGACAGATCCCCAGGGCCTGATGGAATCTATCCCAGGCTGCTCAGGGAGAGGAGAGATGAAATCGCTGGGCCTCTGATGCAAATCTTTGTCTCGTCACTGGACACAGGTGAGGTCCCAGAGGACTGAAGGATAGCTAATGTGGTCCCGTTATTTAAGAAGGGTAGGAAGGATAACCCGGGAAATTATAGGCCGGTGAGCTTGACGTCCGTGGTCGGGAAGTTGCTGGAGAGGATTCTTAGAGATAGGATGTATGCGCATTTAGAAAGGAATAAACTCATTAACGGTAGTCAGCATGGTTTTGTGAGAGGGAGGTCATGCCTCACTAACCTGGTGGAGTTTTTTGAAGAAGTGACTAGAATGGTTGACGAGGGAAGGGCCGTGGATGTCGTCTATATGGACTTTAGTAAAGCGTTTGACAAAGTCCCTCATGGTAGGTTGGTGCAAAAGGTTGGATCTCATGGGATAAAGGGGGAGGTGGCTAGATGGGTGGAGAACTGGCTTGGTCACAGAAGACAGAGGGTGGTAGTGGAAGGGTCTTATTCTGGCTGGATGCCTGTGACTAGTGGTGCCCCGCAGGGCTCTGTATTGGGACCTCTGCTGTTCGTGATTTATATAAACGATCTGGAAGAAGATGTAACTGGGGTGATCAGTAAGTTTGCGGATGACACGAAAATGGCTGGACTTGCAGATAGTGAGGAACATTGTCAGAGGCTACAGAAGGATATAGATAGGCTGGAAATTTGGGCAAAGAAATGGCAGATGGAGTTCAATCCAGATAAATGCGAAGTGATGCATTTTGGTAGAACTAACGTGGGGGGAGCTATATGATAAATGGCAGAACCATAAAGGGTGTAGATACGCAGAGGGACCTGGGTGTGCAAGTCCACAGATCCTTGAAGGTGTCGTCACAGGTGGAGAAGGTAGTGAATGAGGCATATGGTATGCTTGCCTTTATAGGACGGGGCATAGAGTATAAAAGTTGGGGTCTGATGTTGCAGTTGTATAGAACGTTGGTTCGGCCGCATTTGGAATACTGCGTCCAGTTCTGGTCACCACACTACCGGAAGGACGTGGAGGCTTTGGAGAGAGTGCAGAGGAGGTTTACCAGGATGTTGCCTGGTATGGAAGGGCTTAGTTATGAGGAGAGATTGGGTAAACTGGGGTTGTTCTCACTGGAAAGACGGAGGATGAGGGGTGACCTAATAGAGGTGTATAAAATTATGAAAGGCATAGATAGGGTGAACGGTGGGAAGCTTTTTCCCAGATCGTTGGTAACGTTCACGAGGGGTCATAGGTTCAAGGTGAGGGGGGGGAGGTTTAACATGGATATCAGAAGGACGTATTTTACACAGAGGGTGGTGGGGGCCTGGAATGCGCTGCCGGGCAAGGTGGTGGAGGCAGACACACTGGGATTGTTTAAGACTTATCTAGATAGCCACATGAACGGAGTGGGAATGGAGAGATACAAAAGAATGGTCTAATTTGGACCAGGGAGCGGCACGGGCTTGGAGGGCCGAAGGGCCTGTTCCTGTGCTGTATTGTTCTTTGTTCTTTGTTCAATGGTCAAATGGAACCATGCTTTGGAATTTGGCCAGCTTCTTCTCCTATTTGGAAATCCGTTCCTTAGAAGTCTGGATGTAAGATTGAGCATTCTTGTCAGCTTCTTGTTCCTGAGCATTGATATATTTCCCCACTCCAGCTTTTCAATGATTTCGAAGTTATGTTCCATTTAACTTCCAATTAATCAAACTGATCATAGTCTAGTACTATTTATCTTTAAGCCAAAACATAAAACAGACACTCTGATCACTAACTCTTTTAGTGGGAACTTGCTGTGCAGCAAGTGGCTGCTCCATTTCCTACAATATAACAGCGGCCGCACTTCAAAACTACTTCAATGGATGAAAAGTTCTTGGGACGTCCTGCTGTCATGAATTGTGCAGCAGAAAGGCAAATCTTTCTTTTCATCAATCCAGCCCATGCCCATGATCAGAAACTGGATTAGGATGGTTATGAATGATCTCATAGCTGCCAGTATGTAAATACACAGAAATACACAACAATCACAACACAGAAACAGGTCATTCAGCCAATCACTTCGTGTTGGCATTTGCCTTCCATGTGAAGAAATAGTCCTGATCAAATGTTCCCTTTCTGACTCCATATCATTCCAATTGCTTGTCATTCATTTGCTTATCCAATCCAATGTTGATTGTTGACATAGTTTCTGCCTTAAATACACATGCTGCAATGGAATTTCAAAGGCTAACCATGAGCATGTGTCAATTGGTTGCACTCTTGTTTCGAAACCAGAGCATTTTAAGTTCAGACCCCAGACTAAGTTTAATATAGGTCTGAAGGAGTGCTACTGTGTCAATCCAAGCGATTGTTCTTTTGATGATAGATCAAGCTGAGTTTCTCTTTGTTCTGCTGTGTCTTCAAAATCCCATAATTACTTGAAGATGAGTTGTGACTTCTCCAGGCAGCAGGTCAATGTTCATCCCTCAGCAACCACTTGCCAACAAAACAGATGATCCAACTATTTGGTTCACTGTTATTCCTGGGATTGTGCTGTGCGCAAAAATGGCTGCATTTTCAAAACTCATTCATGGGAAGTGGGCATTGGCAAGGCCATTCCCAATTATCCTTGAGAAAGTAGGGCTGAGCTGCCTTCTTGAACCACGGCAGTCCATGTGGTGTAGGTACACCTACAGTGCTGTTAGAGAAGGAGTTCCAGGATTTTGACCCAGTCAAGTGAAGGAATGGTGATATGTTTCCAAGTCAGGATCATGAGTAGCTTAGAGGGGAACTGGCAGTTGGTGGTGTTCCCATGTATCTGCTTCAGTAGATAGATTGGTAAGGTCCTTCTGTAGCGACAGGCTTAGGTTGATGTAAACCTTCTCCAGGAGCTTTTTTGTTGCAATCTCCCTCCTTTGGTGAGGTGGCGAGATGTTGTTCAAGATTGGGATTGATTGGAAGATTCCCGACATGATATGCATTGTTGTGTTGAGCAGGGTATCTACAAGACTGGTGTGAGATAAGTTGTACCATATTGGTGCACAGTACTCCGCAGTCGAGTAAACGATGGCAAGAGCTGAGGTTTAACATCCGCACCCAATGAAAGGCCAATAACTTTGCAGAGAAGGTTGTTTTGCATTTTGTTGTCTTGCTCAGATGTTTTTTGCATGTCAGTATTCGGTCAAGAGTAACAACAAGATGAATGGGATGTTGTTCACATTTCAGTCCCTTGCCATTCAAGGAGATATTAAGTTCTCTCTTGTGGAGGTGGAATATACTTGAGACTGTTTTGTTACTACTGGGCTGAAGGTACCATGTCTTGTAGTTGACCAGCTTTGCAACATCATTGTTTAATGTAGCCTCTAGTTTATAAAATGTCCGAGCCTGAGAGGCATAGCAGGTACTTTCAACATAGATGAACTTCTGAGACAGGGTTGGAGGCAGATTGCTGATATAGAGATTGAAAATGTTTGGACAGATCCCTGGAAAGCCCATTGGACTTTTTCCTCCAAGCACTTGTCTCATCACATCTCAGGCTACAAGATGAAGGCATGTAGAATCACCGGCACCAATGCACCTCTCCCCGATGAGCACAATTCATTCTATGCCCGTTTTGAGCAAGATATCAACAAGAGCACGCCATCCATCCCAGAAGCCTTGGCCGAACCTGAATCTGAGGTCACCATCACAGACATCAGATCAGCCATCTCGAAAGTCAACTCATGGAAAATGACTGGCCTAGTTGGGGTACCCGGACAAGCACTCAGATTCTGCGCGGACCAGTTGGCAGGGGTATTTGCAGACATCTTTAACCTCTCTTCACACCAATCAGAGGTCCCTATCTGCTTCAAGAAGACGACCATCATCCCTGTACCAAAGAAAAGCCAGGCAGCGTGCCTTTATGACTATTGTCCAGTGGCTCTGACATCCATCATTATTAAGTTATTCGAAAGGTTAGTCATGGCACAAATCAATTCCAGCCTTCCAGATTGCCTGGATCCACTACTGTTTGCCTATCGCTGCAAAAGGTCCACAGCAGATGCCATCTCCCTGGCCCTACATTCAATCTGGAACACCTAGATAACAAAGACACCTATGTCAGACTCCTATTTATTGATTACAGCTCAGCCTTCAACATCATTATTCCTACAAAACTCATCTCCAAACTCCATGGCCTTGGGCTTGGCTCCTCCCTCTGTGACTGGATCCCAGACTTTCTAACCCACAGACTGCAATCAGTAAGGATAGGTAACAACACCTCCTCCACGATCAATCTCAACACTGGTGCTCCACAAGGCTGTGTCCTCAACCCCTTAATATACTCCTTATGCACTTATGACTGTGTGGTCAAATTCCCCTCCAACTCGATTTTCAAGTACGCTGATGATACCACTATAATGGGTCGGATCTCAAACAATGATGAGATGGAGTACAGCAAAGAGATAGAGAATCTGATGAACTGGTGCGATGACAATAATCTCACCCTCAATGTTAACAAAATGAAGCAGATAGTCATTGACTTAAAGAAGTGTAGTGGAGGACATGCCCCTGTCTACATCAACAGGGACGAAGTGGAAATGGTCAAGAGCTTTAGGTTTTTAGGCTTCCAGGTCACCAACAACCTGTCCTGGTCCCTCTATGCCGACGCTATAGTTAAAAAAGACCACAAATGCCTCTACTTTTTTAGGACGCTAAGGAAATTTGGCATGTCCACTCCAACTCTCACCAACATTTATAGATGCACCATAGAAAACATTCCTTCTGGTTGCATCATGGCTTGATATGGCTCCTGCTCTGTCCAAGACTGCAAGAAACTACAAAGGGTCATGAACGAAGCCCAGTGCATCACTCAAACTAGCCTTCCATCCATTGATTCTGTCAACACTTCCTGCTGCCTCGGAAAAGCAGCCAGCACAATCAAGACATATTCTGTCCCACCTTCTTCCATTGGGAAAAATATACAAAAGTCTGAGGTCACGGAGCAACCGACTCAAGAACAGCATCTTCCCTGCTGCCATCAGACTATTGAAGGGACCTACCTTGTATTAAGTTGATCTTACTCTACACCTTAGCAATGACTGTTAAACTACATTCTGCATCCTCTCCTTTCCATCTCTATGAATGGTATGCTTTGTCTGCATAACGCGCAAGAAACAATACTTTTCACTGTATACTAATATATGTGACAATAATAAATCAAATCAAAAATCACTCATGAGCACTCTGAGGTGTCTCCCTCAAAGTTTAAAATTTATTTATTAGTGTCACAAGTAGGCTTACATTAACATTGCAATGAAGTTACTGTAAAATCCCCCAGTCAACACACTCTGGCACCTGTTCGGGTACACTGAGGGAGAATTTAGCATGGCCAATGTACCTAAACTAGCGCATCTTTCAGACAGTGGGAGGGACCCGGAGCACCCAAAGGAAACCCACGCAGACATGAGGGAGAATATGCAAACTCCGTACAGACAATCACCCAAGTCAGGAATCAAACCTGGGACCCCGGCACTGTGAGACCTCAGCTGTCCTCATTTGATGGCATCAGTAACCCAAGGAGAGAGGACTCTTAAGATTTTGACAAGGACCCATGTGTTCCACACCGTGTCATATGCTGCAGTGAGATTGAGAAAGACAATGCCTGTTTTGAGATTATTTTCAAAGCCATTTTCAATTAAGGTAGTTAGCGTAAGGACCTAGTCTCACATGCTTCACCCTTGCTTGTTTGAAGATGTACAGGCTAATTGGATTAGCCATGGTAAATGTGTGGGGTTACAGGGATATGGTGGAGGGTTGGGGGGGGGGCAAGGGGGGAGCGCAGGGGTGGGTGGGGAGAGTTGGGCCAAAGTAAGATGCTTTCTCAGAAAGTCAGTGCAGACTCGATGGTCCAAAAGGCCTCCTTCTGCACTGTAGGGATTCTATAATTCTACGATTCTATAATTCTATGTTCAGCTTTTAAGAATTTCTCCACCATTACCATTGAACTGATGAAATCTCTTTGTATAGAAACCTTAGTGATGCCACTGTTAATCAAAAACTCCAGTTCAGAACACTGAATTATATCAATTACCTGTAATATAAAGTGCATTCAAGAAATCACTCAGAGGAATTATTGTCCTGCACTTGCACGAAGTGGCAATCATCATTGGATTGCCACTTCACTTGAGCTTTTTAACTTCCCTGCAGTGCTCTGCATTTCTGACCGACTCTTCTGAGCCCAGTTTCTTCACAAATACAGATCCAGAAACACAAAGGTACAGGAATGTTCCCACAAAGATCTCCGTGACAATTCTCTAACGCTGAGGAGAAGACAAGACATACCCCCTTTTTATAAGCTAAGTTTCAATGTTTGGTGTGAGTGTGATTGAATAGGTGAAGAAATGAATTTTAGGTACTGAACGGGTGAGTGGATGAATGAATGAATGGGCAGGGTGCTAGGGTGGGTGGTAGCTAAGGTAAGTGGGTAAGATGGCAGGAGGATAAGGTGGCAGGTGGGAAGGGTAGAATGTGGGGATGATGTTGTGTGAGTGGGGGATTGCAAGTGGATTTGGTGGGTAACCAGGTGAGGTTGGTAAGCTGGAGTAAGAGGGTGATGCGTCGGGTCAGGTGGCAGGGTAGTCAGGGGGTCAGGGCTGCAGAGGATCGATGGAGGATTCGGGTGATTGAGCAAGGGAGTCAGTGTGAGTGATTGGTGAGTCAGTTCTGCCTAATAACCTAGAAGTTAGACTAAGATTTCTTGTCTAATTTCCTGGTTAGCGAGTTAGGTAATTATTGTGTCACTGTCTGAATCCTCCGACTCTAACTCAGAATGGGAGGCTTTTACGGAAGATCCCAAGGGACAGGGGAATTACAAGGTTAAAATTCCCTGGCAATTCCCCTGGGGTGGAGATGCCAGCATTGGACTGGGGTAAGCACAGTAAGAAGTCTCACAACACCAGGTTAAAGTCCAACAGGTTTATTTGGTAGCACAAGCTTTCGGAATGTTGCTCCTTCTTCAGGTGAGTGAAGAGTTGTATTCACAAACAAGGTAAACAAAAACATAGACTCAATTTACAAGATAATGGTTGGAATGTGAGTCTTTACAGGTAACCAAGTCTTTACAGGAACAGACAATGTGAGTGGAGAGAGGGTTAAGCACAGGTTAAAGAGGTGTGAATTGTCTCCAGCCAGATGTTGCAAGCCCAGGCAAGTCGTGGGGGTTACAGATAGTGTGACATGAACCCAAGATCCCGGTTGAGGCTGTCCTCATGTGTGTGGAACTTAGCTATCAGTTTTTGCTGGGCGATTCTGCATTGTCGTGTGTCGTGAAGGCCGCTTACCTGAAGATCAGAGGCCGAATGCCCGTGACTGCTGAAGCGTTCCCCGACAGGAAGGGAACACTCCTGCCTGGTGATTGTTGAGCGGTGTTCATTCATCCGTTGTCGTAGTGTCTGCATGGTCTTGCCAATGTACCATATCTCGGGACATCCTTTCCTGCAGCGTATTAGATAGACAACGTTGGCCGAGTCGCAAGAGTATGTACCGTGTACCTGGTAGATGGTGTTCTCACGTGAGATGATGGCATCCATGTCGATGATCCAGCACGTCTTGCAGAGGTTGCTGTGGCAGGGTTGTGTGGTGTCGTGGTTACTGTTCTCCTGAAGGCTGGGTAGTTTGCTGCGGACAAAGGTCTGTTTGAGGTTGTGCGGTTATTTGAAGGCAAGAAGTGGGGGTGTGGGGATGGCTTGGCGAGATGTTCGTCTCTATTGATGATGTCCAGTACTTCCCTGGAGCAGAGAAGCTACGACATTTTCTCCGGAGCCTTCAACATGTCATCGATGAAGACGAACATCTCGCCAAGGCTATCCCCACACCCCCACTTCTTGCCTTCAAACAACCGCACAACCTCAAACAGACCATTGTCCGCAGCAAACTACCCAGCCTTCAGGAGAACAGTGATCACGACACCACACAACCCTGCCACAGCAACTCCTGCAAGACGTGCTGGATCATCAACACGGATGCCATCATCTCACATGAGAACACCACCAGGTACACGTATATACTCTTGCGACTCGGCCAACTTTGTCTACCTGATACGCTGCAGGAAAAGATGTCCCGAGGCATGGTACATTGGCGAGGCCACGCAGATGCTACGACAATGGACACCGCTCGACAATGACCAGGCAGGAGTGTTCCCTTCCTGTCGGGGAACACTTCAGCAGTCATGGGCATTCAGCGTCTGATCTTCGGGTAAGCGTTCTGTAAGGCGGCCTTCACGACGCACGATAATGCAGAATCGCCGAACAAAAACTGATAGCTAAGTTCCGCACACATCAGGAAGGCCTCAACTGGGATCTTGGGTTCATGTCACACTATCTGTAACTTCCACGACTTGCCTGGACTTGCAAAATCTCACTAACTGTCCTGGCTGGAGACAATTCACACCTCTTTAACCTGTGCTTAACCCTCTCTCCACTCACATTGTCTGTACCTGTAAAGACTTGATTACCTGTAAAGACTCGCATTCCAACCATTATCTTGTAAACTGAGTCTGTGTCTTTGTTTGCCCTGTTTGTGAACACAACTCTTCGCTCACCTGAAGAAGGAGCAACACTCCGAAAGCTTGTGCTACCAAATAAACCTGTTGGATTTTAACCTGGTGTTGTGAGACTTCTTACTGTAATTCCCCTGGAGATCACTATTTTGGGGTTCCAGGAAGTCCCGTAGTGAACTTGAGTCATATATCTGGTCTCCATCGATCTGGAGACTGACAGATTTGAGCCAATGGCACATCTATGACTCAGTAACATATAGAAGGGATCACTGATCCTATACTGATCCCTCTAAGTATTTACTAATCCAATACCATTTTTACAATTCTCATCTCATGCACAATATGTGAAACACATTTGATGCTGAAATTAATGAAACTAAGCAGTGAAATCATTATCTCTAAAGGGTTTAATTGGCTTCTTTTTCCAACAGTGTCGCAATCAAACTGTTAAACCGACCATTTCTGCAACTAGTCGATTGGAATCGGTGGACGAAGAAATAATCACAGTGTGATTGCACCTGGTATGTTTCAACGCATTTAATAATAACGTAGTTTACAACCGTCTTCAGGAAGGAGTAGTTCCTGAAGAAAATTGCCAAGTCGGCTGATTTTATTTACACAAGAGCACTTCACTGCATCTATAAACAGAGGTCATCAATTGGTGTGACAATGATATATTGTCAGAAAGCAGGTGGTGCAGTGGATTTAAATGTCAGCCTTTCACTGAAGAGGTATGGGTTTGAATTCAATGCAATCTGGTAGCATTATAATCCCTCTTTCGATCGGCTACAAGGGTCCTTAGTGGAATGAATCTGGACAATACCACCAGCTCATCTGGAGCAAATTGACATCAAATTGGCAATCTCAGACAGAAAAGTTGTAGCAATGCAACCCAATAGAAATTGCTGACGAGTCATGGTTTAAAGTCAAAATGAGCTTACACACTGTCCACACAATACTGATAAATGTACTTCACACTTAATAAACATGGGATTTGTTGTATATTTCATATCTTGGATCTATGCAGAGATTACACCAGTTTGTGTGTGTGTAACATTTAAAGTGTCTACTCCATGCTTCAGGTCGCAGCTTCTGGCAGCTTCTGTGTGTCTGTTTTCCTTTCTCTGAGTGCACACCCAGGCTTAACTAATCGCATGCAGTGAGCATTAGTAGTAAACAAACTCACATAATCAAACACATACAGCTGAATACTGCGGCTGGGATTTTCCAGATCCCCTGTGAACCATTTGATGATAGTGGAGGCAGTTCGCCATTGGCTGCGGCGGGATCATCCGGTCCTGTTGAGGTCTATTTTGTATGGCTTGTCCACCCCACTACTGAGAAACCTGCTGCAGGGGTTGCATTTGGTGGGACTGGAACATCCCACTGGCAGGAAGAATCGGAAAATCCAGTCCTACATCTCCACCCCCCCCCCCCCCCCCCCACCCCGCCTCCTCCCCATTGTAAAATTAAATTCATGATTTTAAATTAAATTATCTGCCATAGCGTGCCCCTTTAAGAGACAGGCTCTCGGAGGGTCATGTGACCTGTTCAGCCAATCGGGCTGGAGCGAATAAATCCTGGAGCTGAGTGTGTGTTTTTCTTGCCAGTTAGAAGTCTGGAGTCATGGAGTTCGATAGTTTTTACATCACTCTCTGTACATAGCTATTTATCTCAATAAACTGTTCATTCGTTATCTACTTGGTGGTTGCCCGTCTTTGCAAGATACTACACTATCCTTAACAATTGTATACGCATCAAGTAATTTCTTGGAGTTCAGCATATCCATTTAATCTAAGTGCAGAAATAATCTTTGAGACACAAGCGTCTCTGTTGATGGTGCTGAGAATTTGACATTCCATGATCAACTTGATGAGATGGATGATCAACATCACAAAAGCTCATGGGAAAAGAAAACGTATCCTCATAATCACCATCCTCAATATATCCTGGGCTGCTTGCTTTTAAACATCTCTCATTCAACTTTGAGTTGTGATCCAACAGATAAACATTGATGCTGAGCAATCACTCGATCTGCTTTGTCCTGATAGAAATTATGCAAAATTGTGGTTGTGATTTAGCCATTGATGGGAACCCAGTCTCTAACTTCAAATCAGGACTCACTTGTGCCTCTTCACTTGTCGAAGTACTCTTGTTGTATCTTGTCATCAAAATAGATAGTTTTGTGTCAATATTGATGAAAACAAAGATGCCTGTGATCTTGGCTAAGTATTTCTTCAAAAGACCTTGTGTGATACCTTTTGTGAAGAGACTGAGAGAGACTCCTCCACATGTCGAACCGATGAAGTTTTCTTTTTCGGTGACCTGGACATCTTACCAAAATGATTCCACTGAAGCATGAGTTACAATTTTACCATTGAGCTGGGCATGGTGTTGTGAATCCATGTGTATTTTCACAATTTAGGCATGATTTTAAAGGAATCTGAATATGCCAGAGCAAGTATTGATGAGACTGCTGATGTCATTTTCTCCATAACCCTTTCACCTAAGTTAGTTGGGTAGGGTTTGTCTGCAACCCTGAGTCTGAGGGTGCATTTCTTTGTAACCTCTTTGAATCCCTTATTCGTGGAACTGAAATATTCTCAATTAATTGATGATGAATGAGTTTGTTGGTCTGTGTACCAAATTTACATGTAGAAGCCAACTGCCCTAATGCTGTCATGTATTGTTTAATGGACTCACTGTTTCCCTAACATCTCTGGTGGAAGGTATATTGTTTGTCACTCTATTCATTGACCCAAAGCATTTCTCCAGACCACTTACTGCCACATCAAACATAAATGTGTTTTTGGTGAGCTTCTTGAATATTCATCGGCCTTCTGCTCCAACACAATGTACAAGTGTCACCTTCTTGAAGCAAGTAATTTTAATCACTGAAAACCAATGGCATAGCTGGATCTCCTGATGAAGAAAGGAGCAGGATTTGGTAAATTTAAACTATTCTCCATCATTCTCATTGCCACTTTGTTGTATATTTTATATCTTGGATATAGGCAGAGATGACACCAGTTATGTGTATAACAGGTTTTATTTACAGTGCCTACCCTATGCTTTGGCTTTCAGCTTCCAGTAGCTTCTGTTTCATTTCTTCTCAGTCAACAGTGAACCACACACAGAAAAAGAGAGGTGGAGAGATGTAGGAGTTTAGGGAGGAAATTTAGAGAGGGTCGGCATGGTGGCACAGTGGTTAGCACTGCTGCCTCACAGTGCCAGGAATTCCCAGCTTGGGTGACTGTGTGGAGTTTGCACATTCTCCCCATGTCTGCGTGGGTTTCCTCTTGGTGTTCCGGTTTCCTCCCACAGTCCATAGATGTGTGGGTTAGGTTGATTGACCATGCTAAATTACCCCTTAGTGTTAGGGGGATGTCAGGGAGATTAGTAAGGTAAAGATGTTGGGTTAGGGGGATAGGGCCAGTGTGGGCTTGTTGTCGGTGCAGGCTCGATGGGCTGAATGGCCTCCTTCTGCACTGTAGGGATCCTAATTCCAGAGCTTAGGGCCTATAGGCAGCTGAAGGCACAGTTAGCAATGGTGGATCAATGGAAATAGAGGATCTCTAAGAGGCCAGAATTAAAGGACCTTGGAGATTTGTAGGGATGAATGAGATTACAAAGATGGGGTAGAGTGAAGCTGTGGAGGAATTAGAGAAAAGGACAAAATCTCACTGAGACACTGCTGGACTAAGCATCCATGCAGGTCAGCGAGGATAGGAGTGATGAGTGAGCAGGGTTGGTGCAAGTTGGGAGAGAATTTTGGAAGTGCTGAAGTTTATGTGGGTGGAAGAATGCAGGCTTGCTTCAGTGTAACAGTGTGTCTCTGTGCCCTGTTTGAGAGCAGATTTCCACTCCATCTGACGAAGGAGCAGCGCCCCGAAAGCTAGTGGCGTTTGCTACCAAATAAACCTGTTGGACTTTAACCTGGTGTTGTGAGACTTCTTACTCAGTGTAACAAAGGCATGGTGATGTTTTACAGAATCACAGATGCACACACACTGATGCACGCACACACAGACACACACATGCACTTGCACGGACTTGTACAGACACAGACATGCAGACACATGGAAAGGCACACAAAGTCACACACGCGCACAGAGGCACTCACAAAAAGTCAGGTGTACACACCGACCCACACACAGAAAAAGACACACAGTCACATTCACATAGTGACATACACAAAGATACACATACACGCTCAGATAATACACATGGACACACAAACACTCACACACACACATGCACACACACACATACGCACACACAGATATACACACACACAGAGTCACACACACAGATTAAAATGAGAGCTGAGCGAACAGCTTTCTTGAATTCTGTTCTTCAACAGCTTATCAATAACATATATAGTAAAGCTGTAAAAGTGTATTTGATTTTTAGCAGATGAAACCATTTCCTTCTTTCCAATGTGTTGTCAGCAGCTGCTGATGTTTTGTTTAATTATATAAAAGGTTTTTATCTGGAATCTGGAGCTGACTGACAAGGAATCTGGCAGTGTTTTTAATTGTTGGGGGACAAACCAGTACAGATTTGAATATGAATTGAATATTCCAGTTTTATGCAGCAACATTTTCAGCAATGGAAAACAGTTCACAACTTTGTAAACAAAGGTTAACAGACGGATTATTAAATATGAAACAGCATTCTCCTGAGAATAAAATAACACAGATATTCAAAGCCTCCTGGTTATTTTAAATTTTATATCAAATAAATTGCATTACTGGGGGAGAATGTGTTTTTGTGAGGAGGAATTGCTGATTTAGGATGATGTTGATGTGCGTCTGGCCAGGGAGAGTCTGGAGCTTCAACTCAACAGCTTTTCTGTTGCAAGAGGGCCCTTCAGATGTCTGTGGTTATCCAGGTGAGTGTCAGAAGCTGCATCAACCCTTCACAATGTCATTCACACCAAACGTCGTTGCAGGTAAGAGGAGGGAAGGTATTGAGGATTGGAGACAAGTAGTGCTTTCCTTGACTCTGAAATGTCAGAGGCCTGGCTTCAGAGAGAAAGGCTTGGGTACATGGTGAGATAAGCTATACTGGCTGTCAGAAAGGCACAGGGATGGGTAGGGAAGTGCAGGGGAAAGGGAGAAGGAGCAGACAGCATGGAAAGGAGAAGAAAGCTTGTGAATGCAGTGGCAGGATGCAAGAGGTGGGCTGGGCAAGGGATCATAGGGGAAAGGGAACATGTTGACAGACGGTGGGGTCAGTTGGACAGAGGGGGCAGATGACAGGGATCTGTTGCTTAAATGGCAGGAGCAAGCTGAGTTGGAAATATGCTTTTTCTCTCAGAAATTCAATAACAACATTGAACAAATCTTTAGTCTTCTTCATTGACACATGGGGATGAGAGTGACATCTAACCATTCTTACTCCAGGTTCATTTAAGAGAGTCCTGACTCTCCTATCTCAGGCTTCATTTGGGAGCACTGCCCACTTGTCTTTAACTACCTTATTGAAAACCCACCCTGTAAGACTTCAGCCATGCTCTCCCCTCTCCCAGCCACCAGCCTCACTGCATTCCAATATGGAAATAAAACCTAGGAGTTAAAATGTCCCACGTCTAACATCACTGAGTTGGAGTGAGCATGTTGCTCTTCCCCTGTTTGCCCTGTTTCCGCTGCCCAACCCCCCCCCCCCCCCCCCCTTCCCCACACCCAACTCCAACCTCACCCCAAACTCTTGCCTAGGGTTAGACTCAAGGCTATCATATCAGTTGAACCTACCCTTGGTAGATCTACAATGGGCTGTTGCCAGGTCAGAACTATTCTTGCGATCAAACATCATTGACACTTTGTCAACCAGCCTCATGCTCCAGCTGCTGTCACGCTGCAGCTTATTGGATCCTCCATGATAGAAAACCTCGTGCAGACATCAAGGCCTGCTGGGGATGATGGGTGAAATGTCGGGGTCAGGGGGTCACTCAAATGTCACTAAGAGCAATGGACAGTGGAATGGGAGAATTGTGTATCCTTAACCTTATAAAACACCTGAACAAATTCACAAAATGTGGCGTTTAGGAGGAGCCTTCAACAACCCCTTTAGAAACTGGAGATATGGACTTGGATACACTGCATGTATTTCGCCCATTTCCCTTTGAAGTGATGAATCTTGTAACAAACATAAGACCTCAACTTGCTTAATTACAAAGCCTCCTTGTTTAGAATGGGAGTGTTGAACATTCTTTAAGGGACAGCCTATTGGTTGATCCAGTGAGACAGATTGTCCCATAAGGTTCTCACCAGACTCTTACCTGCTGATTATCTGCTTTACAGATGAGATGTGGCTGAAATATTCCCCTCAACCTGTTTTGAGGGGACCCTATGAACTGAGAGTGCACCTGACTTGATGCCGCTGTTCTCATACAGCTGAGAGTGCCAACGAACAGTGTATAGGTTATCCCTTGGTGGCTTTCACCTACTTATTGGCCCACAGGACAATATTCAACATAGCCAGTGTAACAATGTTAAACATTTTTAAAAAAGCACAGAGGTTTCTTTCCATTGGGATTGAATTCAAAAGCGATGAAGTTATATTAAACTTCTATCGAACTTTGCCAGATTTTGAATACTTTGGAATGGTTCTGGACTCCATATTGTAAAAACGAAGTGGGGACAGTAGTGATGCTGCATAAAGATTTACAAGTATGATACCAGAAATGCATTCTCTATCAGGAAATATATGAACTGATTGGGTTCTCTCCCCCTTTAGAAAAGAGAATACTGAGGGACCTGATAGATATCCTTGAAATAGTGAAATGGTTTGATTAGTCAGATGGAGAGAAGATAATTTATTTATGGGACATCCAAGATGACAGGCCAGAAATATAAAATAAGACCAGAAAACGTTGGAAATACTTGCAAGTAAGACACCGGCTGGAAACTTACCACCATGCCCTTCCCGATTTCGGGGTGGGCGTGGCTCGCTGAACGGAATTCTCCATTGGCTTCAGGTGGGATTTTATGAGCCGCACCTGAGGCAATTTTGGCGTTTAATCAGGCATGAGGGTGAAGGGTGGGGTCCCTGTTTCCTTCCCACCTCCAGCCAGATAAAGTCCATGAATGGAAGGCTTGTGAACAGCCTTTCTACCCCTCCACTAATTGATGCTTTACCGGGGCAGTTAATGCCCATATGTGGGCCTCATTCCAATACCATTGGTATTCAGCCAGTGGCAGGCATGGGTCTCAATATGTAGGAATCCAAAAGGCAGGGTCTCTCCTTGTCAGGCATTGATTGAGGGACACAGCATTGGAAAAGATTGGTGAGACCCACAACTGAGAGTCATTTCCTTGTCTTTGTTGAAGGATCCACTCCCCCACAATCCTATCCCACCATCATTCACCTGTAGCCTGGATCACACAGCAATCCTGGGCCTCAGGTAGATGGAATTATGGAAGCTGCCACTATTCCTCTGGTGGCACTGCCATCGAGCAAGCACAGCTGTTGGCCTCTGATTGGCCAGCAGCTCTCAGTGGGGTTGGGGAGGAGTTTTCACTCCCCCGGGGTCCTTGATCCAGAGAGGGCCTGCACTGCTCACGCAAATGTTTGATTGGCAGTCCTCCAAGAAAGAGGGCAGTATGGGTCTCAGGCCAGCACTCCAGCCAGAGGAAGAGACCCTATTCACCTGCATTAAATACCTCCCAGAATTAATGGGAGCGATTCTCCCAAAAGTGCTGCATTGGTGGGAAAACTGTTCTCGATCATGATTGTTTTTTCAGTGCAACTTCAGACCTGAATCTCCCCACTCTGTGCAATGCAATGCAGAGGTCACAATCATGAATATCATTAGAAGCTCAGGGAGTGGGATCAAAGAGCCTGAAATCGGTGGGATGAGCCGATTTCAGGCTCATCCCACCGATGTTCATCGGTCAGAACATTGAATACAGGAGTTGGGACGTCTTGTTGAAGTTGTACAAGACATTGGTAAGGCCACACTTGGAATACTGGTCACCCTATTATAGAAAGGATATTATTAAACTAGAAAGAGTGCAGAAAAGATTTACTAGGATGCTACCAGGACTTGATGGATTGAGTTATAAGGAGAGGCTGAAGAGACTGGGACTTTTTTCTCTGGAGCGTAGGAGGCTGAGAGGTGACCTTATAGAGGTCTATAAAATAATGAGGGGCATAGACAAGGTAGATAGTCAATATCTTTTCCCAAAGGTACTTTGATGGGCGGCACGGTAGCACAGTGGTTAGCACTGCTGCTTCACAGCTCCAGGGACCTGGGTTCGATTCCCGGCTTGAGTCACTGTCTGTGTGGAGTTTGCACATTCTCCTCGTGTCTGCGTGGGTTTCCTCCGAGTGCTCTGGTTTCCTCCCACAGTCCAAAGATGTGCGGGTTAGGTTGATTGGCCATGCTAAAAATTGCCCTTAATGTCCTGAGATGCGTAGGTTAGAGGGATTAGTGGTTAAATATGTAGGGATATGGGGGTAGGGACTGGGTGGGATTGTGGTTGTTGCAGACTCGATGGGCTGAATGGCCTCTTTCTGTACTGTAGGGTTTCTATGATTTCTATGAAAGGTAGGGGAGAGTCTAAAACTAGAGGGCATAAGTTTAAGGTGAGAGGGGAGAGATACAAAAGTGTCCAGAGGGGCAGTTTTTTTCACACAGAGGGTGGTGAGGGTCTGGAACAATCTGCCAGAGGTAGTAGTAGAGGCGGGTACAATTTTATCTTTTAAAAAGCATTTAGATAGTTACATGGGAACGATGGGTATAGAGGGATGTGGGCCAAATGCGGGCAATTGGGATTAGCTTAGGGGTTTTAAAAAAAAGGGCGGCATGGACTAGTTGGGCCGAAGGGCCTGTTTCCATGCTGTAAACCTCTATGACTCTATGAACCCGCGCATGCGCATATCACTGAGAGATTTCTGAAAATACCTCCCAGCATCCAGATCACTGCCATCCAACCCCCACAGACATCGTTGGCCCCATTGCTGGCCCCCACAACCCGCCCCCACAAACATCACTGGCCTCACCGCTGGCCCCCACAACCACCCCACAGGCATTGCTGGCCTCACCGCTGGCCCCCATAACCACCCCCGACAGACATCGCTGCCCGCCCCCCCCCCCCCCCCCTCATCTCCCCCCACACACAGGCATGGCTGCCCACTCACCCCATGCCCCCATGGTTCCAGATAATGCGGGCACCCAATTCCTCCATCCCTTGAATATACTGTCATCAATGCTGCCCTGCAGAGAACTTGCATTGTGCTGACATGCACAATCCCAGCTTGCGATCAATTCTTCTCTTAAATGGGAGCCTTGAGTTTGCACCCCCCCCCCTGGACACAGCAGCCTATTGAATGGCAGCCAATCAGCACCCCGAGGGATGCATGACACTCAACTGAATGTAGCCTTCAAAATTTCTCACAAGTATTGTTGACAATGGGCCCTGAACTGGCCACACTCACTGTACCTGCATTCCCCTAATAACAGTAAGAAGTTTAACAACACCAGGTTAAAGTCCAACAGGTTTATTTGGTAGCAAAAGCCACAAGCTTTCGGAGCCTTAAGCTCCTTCTTCAGGTAAGTGGGAATTCTGTTCACAAACAGGGCATATAAAGACAAAAACTCAATTTACAGAATAATGGTTGGAATGCGAATACTGACATTCCCCTAATAAGTCAGAACTTACATTCCCCTAATAAGTCAGAAGGGCGGCACGGTAGCACAGTGGTTAGCACTGCTGCTTCACAGCTCCAGGGTCCCGGGTTCGATTCCCGGCTCGGGTCACTGTCTGTGTGGAGTTTGCACATTCTCCTCGTGTCTGCGTGGGTTTCCTCCGGGTGCTCCGGTTTCCTCCCACCGTCCAAAGATGTGCGGGTTAGGTTGATTGGCCAGGTTAAAATTTGCCCCTTAGAGTCCTGAGATGCGTAGGTTAGCGGGATTAGCGGGTAAATATGTGGAGGTAGGGCCTGGGTGGGATTGTGGTCGGTGCAGACTCGATGGGCCGAATGGCCTCCTTCTGCACTGTAGGGTTTCTATGATTTCTATGATTTCTATGATTTCTAACTGTGTATGAGCTGCAGGAATGGACGTGCAGCCAGTTACGCCACAAAGGTGTCTACGTGAAAACCTGCACCCAGATTTACAGAGGTCGACTAGGAGCACCTGCTAGATGCCGTGGAGGAGAGGTATGAGCGGATCTTCCCCGGTCAGGGCTCCAACCCAAGGGGGACATCCGCCATGGCATTGTGGGAGGAGGTGTCAGAAGTGGCGAATGTCAGGAGCCTGACACCATGCTCTGGCCGGCAGCGTCAGAAAAAATGTATGACCTTCTTTGAGCAGCAAGGTTGAGTGAGCATCCCACTTGGAATCGCACGCATGCTTGGCATGGATCTCAAACCCTGCATAGACACCTGAAGGGCATGCAACAAGTTTCCCTTCCCCCAGGAACAAAATCTAATCCCTTCCCCTCACCCCTCACCGAGCACCCTTCAGTGGTGACCGCTTTCCCCGAAACTGCCAGCACAACAACCGAGACACAGGCATGAATTACGCACTATGCTCTGCAATATATTAATGCTTGCTATCCACCTTATGTTCCCACAGGAAAAGGACATTCGCAATGTACGTGAGACGACACAGTCTGGTGGTGGTGTGCCTGACCTGTGGCAGCTGATCAGCGTCGAGGAGCGTGCCATGGAGCTGGCAGGGGGTGATGGACCTTCCAGATTGGTCACCGACAGCCAGGTCGGCATCTAGCATGCAAGTGAGCAGAAGCGCACTCTCAACCTAGATCCTCCTCGAAGTAAGTGCGATGCTGCATGGAATGTTTTGCCTCCCTTCCCCTAATGTGTGTTCTTAATGTGCGGATAGTGATGAATATTGTCAGAGAATACAGCAGGATATAGATAGGCTGGAAAATTGGGTGGAGAAATGGCAGATGAAATTTAATCCAGATAAATGCGAAGTGATGCATTTCGGTAGATCTAATGTAAGGGGGAGCTATACAATAAATGGCAGAACCATCAGGAGTATGGACGCACAGAGGGACCTGGGTGTACAAGTCCACAGATCCTTAAAGGTGGCAGCACAGGTGGAGAGGGTGGTGAAGAAGGCATATGGCATGCTTGCCTTTATTGGACGGGGCATAGAATATAAAAGTTGGCATATGATGTTGCGGCTGTATAGAACGATGGTTAGGCCACATTTGGAATACTGCGTCCAGTTCTGGTCGCCGCACTACCAGAAGGACGTGGAGGCGTTAGAGAGAGTGCAGAGAAGGTTTACCAGGATGTTGCCTGGTATGGAGGGGCTTAGCTATGAGGAGAGATTAGGTAAACTGGGGTTGTTCTCCCTGGAAAGACGGAGGATGAGGGGCGACCTAATTGAGGTGTATAAAATTATGAAGGGCATAGATAGAGTGAACAGTGGGAAGCTTTTTCCCAGGTCGGAGGTGACGAACACAAGGGGTCACAGGTTCAAGGTGAGGGGGGGCAAGGTTCAACACAGATGTCAGGGGGATGTATTTTACACAGAGGGTGGTGGGGGCCTGGAATGCACTGCCAAGTAAGGAGATTGAGTCGGACACGCTGGGATCGTTTAAGGCTTATCTAGATAACCACATGAACAGACTGGGAATAGAGGGATACAAAAGAATGGTCTAGTGGGCACATGAGCGGCGCAGGCTTGGAGGGCCGAAGGGCCTGTTCCTGTGCTGTATTGTTCTTTGTTCTTTGTTCCAGCTCTGGACCCAGAGGAACCCGGCCCTTCGGGTATTGCTGCCACCCCTGCTGCTCGAGAGCAAACTGCCCACGATCCCCTGGATGATACCTCGGAGGGGGGTACTAAGAAATCCTCCGAGGGCTGCACCACTGAAGTGGCACCAGCATCTACCACACAACCCATCAACACAGAGACTATCACCACGGTGGGTACCTTTAGTGTTGAGGCTTCTGGGTCACGATCTGGTGAGCACATCACAGACACTGATGCACATCGGATGGAGGCGGGCACATGCGAGTGTTCGGGCACATGGAGGTCTGCCGGAGGCCAGGATTCAGCTGTCCCCAAGCCAGCTGCTGGGCCTCTGGGTGTGTTCCTCTCAAGGCTGGTGGCGATGCATCAGAATATCCGGGGAGTTGTGGAAAGGTTGTCAGCAATGATGCTGTGACTGCAAGGCTGTTTAGGGGAGTCCAACAGAGTGCTGTTGCAGGAGGTGGTGCCGTCACAGCATGCGAACCAGGCCAACACTGCAAGGGTGGCCACCGCAGTGGGAAGTCTGGCTCAGGGGTCTTTCCTCATGGGTGACAGGGCCTGGGCCATCCTGGAGACACAACGGGCCATGGGCGCGTGTGTTTTCTGCATCCAGGAGGCACAGTGTTTGATGGCCATGGATGTCGGGGGCATTTGGGAGACACTGCTGTCCATGGCTGGGACTCTAGCTGGCATTCTGGAGACACAGCCGTGGCTGTGAGCCTCAACAACTTAGCCCAAGCTCAGAGGGCTATTGGTAAGGGGCTCCAGAGCCTGGCTTGCTCACAGAATGCAGTAGCGGAGGGGCTGCAACGCTTGGCCCAGTCTCAGAGGGCCAGGGCTGTAGGATCACAGATCAAGGGGCAGACACATCTAGGCCTTCAGGACTGGCACAGCCAGATGATACCAGAGCATCTGGAGCTTGGTCCAGCTAACCTGGAGTGTCCCCGGGACCTCTGGGTACCCCAAAGGAGGAGGAAGGGCTTGAGCCCATGCCGGGGCCTTCCACCCAGGAGATCCCGGGCATCCTGAGACCTTCCGATTTCCCCCTTCCTCACACCGGGGCATCTCAGGGCCAGCGAGATGAACAGGATGGCACCGAAACAGTGCCATTCGCAAGTCAGCCGGGACCCTCCAGGTCCCAGCCACCCAGGGTACATCTGCCAAGGACATCACAAAATGGGGAGTGCATCACAGCTGGACACCTCCACCTCCGATGTGCATTCTGGGCAGCACCTAGAAGAAGCAGTAGACCGCACAAAGTAAGAAAGTTGTAGTTCACTACGAGGGCACGGGTGAAGGTCACCAGTAGTCAGGGTTTATTAATCAATAATGTTAAGAACACAATAAACTGTTAATTGCACCTCACAGCTGTGACTAATGTGTCTCTGATTTCCCTCCCCCACCCCCCCAATTGGCCAAAGAACATGTCCCCAACCCTTACAGCTACGTGGGCCAGGATGGCAGCATGCACTCTGAGAACAGGTAGGATCAGACTTGAGTGGCACCAGAGGCAGGATCCCAGTGTGCACAACAGCGAGTCATCATCATCCTCCAGCCTTCAACCATGACTTGCAACCATTGCCAGTCCAGGCACATTAACAGGTTTGGATGTTTCTGGGGGATAGGGTGGTGGGATGACAGGAGCAGGGGAAGGGTGATGTGGTGGTTTGAGGGCCCAGGTCGATTTGGAGGGGGAATAGCGGCTGCACTTGCTCCTGGGGTGTGGTGGATGTGTGGTGGTTGCAGCCCCCTCACTGCACAGCACCAGCTAGGTGAAGTGGGCTGCAATCAAGGCGTCCCTCGCTGCACCTGCCATTGCCGCCCGCCCTCTTTCCTTCAGCTCTTCATATGGTGGGACATCCACCTTGCCCCCTTGCCACTCCTCCTCCTCCTCCCCCTCCTCCTGCTCCAGCTGGTCTCCCCGCTGCTGGGCAATGCTGTGAAGAGTGCAGCAAACGATGATGATGATGCATGAAACACGCACAGGGTCGTACTGGAGGGCCCCCCGCAGAGCGGTCCAAGCAGCGGGTTGGACCGCTCTGCGGGTTGGACCGGGTAGCTGCATGGGCCTCGTTGTAGCAGGTCTCTGCCTCGGGCCTCTGCACAGGCGTCTTCAGCCATGACATTAGCAGGTATCCTTTGTCACCCAGTAGAACCCCCGGAGCCTGGGCTGGCCTTCAAAGAGCCCAGGGATGTCCAACTGCCTGAGCACAAAGCTGTCATGGACACTCCCTGGATGGCATGCATCGACCTGCATGATCTTCATTTGATGGTCGCAGACAATTTGGACGTTCAGGGAGTGGAACCCCTTCCTGTTCACAAATTGCTGCGATCCTGCATGTGGGGCCCGCAAGGCGATGTATGTGCCATCCACTGCTCCCTGGACATGGAGAATCCCAGCAATGGAAGCGAAGCTGAGAGCCCAGGCCTCCTGCTGTGCACGGCCCACATCAAAATTAATGAACTGCCCTGCCCGGGCAGACAGAGCATCTGTGACCGCCGCACACATCTGTGCACGGAGGCCTGGGAGATCCCAACTAAGTCGCCACTGGGTGTCTGAAATGAAGAGGCATAAAAATTCAGGGCAGCTGTAACCTTTACGTCAACAGGGAACGGGTGGCCGTCCCTCCCGAGTTGCCAGGTATGAGTGCACCTCATAAAGGTGTCGCACCGTGGTCTTGGAGAGCCGCAGCCGGCGACAGCACATTTCCTCCAAGGGGGCCTCGAAGGAATTGTGGGGCCTGTACTTCCTTGGCCTGGGCACCCTCCGCCTTCTGTGCACCCTCTTGAGAGCCTGCTCACCCACATCCAGGCCCTCAGCGTCAGTCCCCTGCCCTCCTTCCTGAGGGACTGATACTAGCTGCTCCTGCAGTGGTCTCTCCACGCCGGCCACATCCTTAGTCGCCTCCTCCTCCTCTGCCCCTGCTGCCATCATAATGCAGTAAGAAGTCTCACAACACCAGGTTCAAGTCCAAAAGGTTTATTTGGTAGCAAAAGCCACTAGCTTTCGGAGCACTGCTCCTTCATCAGGTGAGTGGGAGTTCTATTCATAAACAGGGCATATAAAGACACAAACTCAATTTACAAAATAATGGTTGGAATGCGAGTCTTTACAGGTAACCAAGTCTTAAAGGTAGACAATGTGAGTGGAGAGAGCGTTAAGCACAGGTTAAAGAGATGTGTATTGTCTCCAGACAGGACAGTTCGTGAGATTTTGCAAGTCCAGGCAAGTCGTGGGGGTTACACATAGTGTGACATGAACCCAAGATCCCGGTTGAGACCGTCCTCATGTGTGCGGAACTTGGCTATCAGTTTCTGCTCAGCGACTCTGCGCTGTCGTGTGTCGTGAAGGCCGCCTTGGAGAACGCTTACCCGAAGATCAGAGGCCGAATGCCCGTGACCGCTGAAGTGCTCCCCAACAGGAAGAGAACACTCTTGCCTGGTGATTGTTGAGCGGTGTTCATTCATCCGTTGTTGTAGCGTCTGCATGGTCTTCCCAATGTACCATGCCTCGGGACATCCTTTCCTGCAGCGTATCAGGTAGACAATGTTGGCCGAGCTGCAAAAGTATGTACCGTGTACCTGGTGTTCTCACGTGAGATGATGGCATCCGTGTCGATAATCTGGCACGTCTTGCAGAGGTTGCTGTTGCAGGGTTGTGTGGTGTCATGGTGAAAGAGTCGAATTGGACTCCTCCGGAAGGCCGCTGCCCTCCACTTGACATGTATGCCCAAGCCATCAGGACGTGCGTCAACACCAGATTCATCAGCTGCACTCACAAGACAGCCCCGAACATCACCCAAGCACAACGCAACGCCATCCACGCTCTCAAGACCAACCGCAACATTGTCGTCAAAC
This sequence comes from Mustelus asterias, assembly GCF_964213995.1. Lineage (NCBI taxonomy): Eukaryota > Metazoa > Chordata > Chondrichthyes > Carcharhiniformes > Triakidae > Mustelus > Mustelus asterias. The sequence goes on along the minus strand of NC_135803.1, from coordinate 81,153,465 downwards.
CAGCAGACAAAGGAGGGGCCATCGTCATACTGAACAGAACGGATTACTGCAAAGAAGTGTACTGACAACTGAACAACGGGGAACACTACAGACAGTTACCCGCAGATCTGACCAAAGAACACACCTGTCAACTCAACAGACTGATCAAGGCCTTTGATCCGAACCTTCAGAGCACCTCCGTGTTCTCATCCCATGTACTCCCTGCGTTGGAGATCTCTACTGCCTCCCGAAGATACACAAGGCAAACACACCCGGCCGTCCCATCGTATCGGGCAATGGGACCCGTGCGAGAACCTCTCCGGCTACTTCGAGGGCATCCTCAAACCCATTGTACAAAGAACACCCAGCTTTTGTCGCGACACTACGGACTTCCTGCAGAAACTCAGCACACATGGAGCAGTTGAACCAGGAGCACTCCTCGTCATAATGGATGTCTCCACTTGCATCCCCCACGACGATGGCATTGCTGCGACTGCCTCAGTACTCAATGCCGACAACTGCCAGTTTCCAGATGCAATTTTACAACTCATCCGCTTCATCCTGGACCACCTTCAACAACCAGTTCTTCATCCAGACACATGGAACAGCCATGGGGACCAGATTCGCACCTCAATATGCCAACATCTTCATGCATAGGTTCGAACAAGACCTCTTCACCGCACGGGACCTTCAACCAACCCTGTACACGAAATACATCGATGACATTTTCTTCCTTTGGACTCATGGTGAACAATCACTGAAACAACTATATGATGACATCAACAAGTTCCATCCCACCATCAGACTCACCATGGACTACTCTCCGGAATCGGTTGCATTCTTGGACACACGCATCTCCATTAAGGACGGTCACCTCAGAACTTCACTGTACCGCAAGCCCACGGATAACCTCACGATGCTCCACTTCTCCAGCTTCCACTCTAAACACGTTAAAGAAGCCATCCCCTATGGACAAGACAGGATCTGCTCGGATGAGGAGGATCGCAACAGACACCTCCAGACGCTGAAAGATGCCCTCATAAGAACAGGATATGGCACTCGACTCATCGATCGACAGTTCCGACGCGACACAGCGAAAAACCGCACCGACCTCCTCAGAGGACAAACACGGGACATGGTGGACAGAGTACCCTTCGTCGTCCAGTGCTTCCTCAGAGCGGAGAAGCTACGACATCTTCTCTGGAGCCTTTAACATGTCATTGATGAAGACAAACATCTCGCCAAGTCCATCCCCACACCCCCACTACTTGCCTCCAAACAACCGCACTAACTCAAACAGACTAGTCCGCAGCAAACTACCCAGCCTTCAGGAGAACAGTGACCACAACACCACACAACCCTGCCACAGCAACCTCTGCAAGACGTGCCGGATCATTGACACGAATGCCATCATCTCACGTGAGAACACCATCCACCAGGTACACAGTACATACTCTTGAACTCGGCCAACGTTGTCTACCTGATACGCTGCAGGAAAGGATGTCCCGAGGCATGGTACATTGGGGAAACCATGCAGACGGTATGACAACGGATGAATGAACACCGCTCGACAATCACAGGCAAGAATGTTCTCTTCCTGTTGGGGAACACTTCAGCGGTCACGGGCATTCGGCCTCTGATCTTCGGGTAAGCGTTCTCCAAGGCGGCCTTCACGACACATGACAGCGCAGAGTCGCTGAGCAGAAACTGATAGCCAAGTTCCGCACACATGAGGACGGCCTCAACCGGGATCTTGGGTTCATGTCACACTATCTGTAACCCCCACGACTTACCTGGACTTGCAAAACCTTACTATCTGTCCTGGCTGGAGACAATACACATCTCTTTAACCTGTGCTTAACGCTCTCTCCACTCACATTGTCTGTACCTTTAAGACTTGATTACCTGTAAAGACTCACATTCCAACCATTATTCTGTAAATTGAGTTTGTGTCTTTATAGGCCCTGTTTGTGAACAGAACTCCCACTTACCTGACGAAGGGGCAGTGCTGTGAAAGCTAGTGGCTTTTGCTACCAAATAAACCTGTTGGACTTGAACCTGGTGTTGTGAGACTTCTTACTGTGTTTTCCCCAGTCTAACGCCGGCATCTCCACGTCATGGCCATCATAATGGCCAGCTCCAGATCGAGCAGACTGAGATCTATCTGCACAGTGGGGTTTGGAAAGAGCATAGAATGATGGATTATTATCATTGGCTGCATAGACCCAGCACCACCCCAATCCCTCACTTGGGCCAGTACCCCCACTTGTGCGTGCTGGCAACACCACACAATCCATGGGGCCATGCGTGACCCGATTAAGGCTGTATGAGATTCCCATCATGACAAATGCTGGCACAGATTATGCAGGTCGGTGTGCAGCCATGGGCAATGCGCACCCTTGGGCCATTGCTATGTGTGCAACTGCAGCATCTGTTACAGGCATGTGTTGCTGGTCCGTGTCACAGGGCAGGGACAGACTGCAAATCAGCACCAGATGGGTGCCCAGTGACAGCAGATTCCATGCAATCCATGTCTGAACCTCTGCACCCCGGCCTGGAGCAGCAGCTGCTTCATCTGGTCAGGCCTCAGTCAGCACATGGTGCACTCCTCCTCCCGGGACACCAGCACTCAGTCGAGTCCCTGACCACACCCCGCAGTAAGACAATGCCACTGTAAAGTGCCCTGGAGGGGAGGGGTAAGTAGGACTCCTTGATAGGGCCTCCCACACTGAGCTACAGTGCTGCCGTGGAGGGGAGGGGGGAGGGGGGTAAGCAGGACTCCTTGATGGGGCCTCCCACACTGAGCTACAGTGCTGCCGTGGAGGGGAGGGGGGAGGGGGGTAAGCAGGACTCCTTGATGGGGCCTCCTACACTGAGCACTGTGAAAATATAAGCCCCCCCCCCAGCCCCCCCCATCCTAGATATCACTGGTCCATCCGCCAGAAAATTTGCGGGTCGCGATGGAGAATCGCCCCCAATGTTTCAGGTTTTTGACCTTCTTTCAGCTCTGACAAAAGCTCATCAATCTCAAACAATAACTCTGCTCATTTCTTCACAGATACTGCCAGACTGGCTGAGCATGTCCAGTATTTTCTGTTTCTATTTCAGATTTCCAGCACTTATATTTCTGACCACAAGCTAAATACAGTAAGATTAGTCACTAATAAATCCTTTGAGGAATAAAACATTATTACATAAAATTAGATAGAAGATCCAGCATAAAAACAGGCCATATTCTCACCATTCTCCGCCACTGATTTCTTGGTGATGATCCTGTTTTGACAGTCTGCTTTTCCTGGAAGAGGAAACATTTTTTCTCTATTTACTTTATCAAAACCTTCCATCATTGTAAAGGCCTCTATTAAGTTACATCTTTTTATCAAGAGGGAGGAACCCTTAACCATCAATCTTTTTCTGATAGGTATAAGCTTGTAGTTCTGGTATCAACCACACAAGTGGTTTTCGCTCCCTCTCCCATGTCTCCAAAGCCATTTTATCAAATTGGGACTGTGAGAGAGTGGTGATAATGTGGAACCAAATATTATAACTAACTGGAGGTGTTTCGATGTGGCTCCAATAACTCCAATTAGTTTATTGAACTAATATAACCATATACAAGATAAGGGTCCGGCAGAATATTCGGACTCATCTACTTTCTTTGAGAAGGTGACCAAAGAGGTGGATGAGGGTAAAGCGGTTGATGTGGTGTATATGGATTTCAGCAAAGCGTTTGATAAGGTTCCCCATGGTAAGTTTTTGCAGAAAATATGGACACATGGGATTGAGGGTGATTTAGTGGTTTGGATCAGGAATTGGCTAGCTGTAAGAAAACAGAGGGTGGTGGTTGATGGGAAATATTCATCCTGGAGTTCAGTTACTAGTGGTGTACCGCAAGGATCTGTTTTGGGGCCACTGCTGTTTGTCATTTTTATTAATGACCTGGATGAGGGCGTGGAAGGATGGATTAGTAAATTTGCGGATGACACTAAAGTCGGTGGAGTTGTAGACAGTGCGGAGGGAAGTGGCAGGTTACAGAGGGACATAGATAAGCTGCAGAGTTGGGCTGAGAGGTAGCAAATGGAGTTTAATGTGGAAAAGTGTGAGGTGATTCACTTTGGAAGGAGTAACAGGAATACAGAATACTGGGCTAATGGTAAGATACATGATAGTGTGGATGAACAGAGGGATCTGGGTGTCCATATGCATAGATCCCTGAAAGTTGGCACCCAGGTTGATAGGGTTGTTAAGAAGGCATACGGTGTGTTAGCTTTTATTGGTAGAAGGATTGAGTTTCGGAGCCAGGAGGTCATGCTGCAACTGTACAAAACTCTGGTGCGGCCACATTTGGAGTATTGCGTACAGTTCTGGTCGCCGTATTATAGGAAAGATGTGGAAGTGTTGGAAAGGGTGCAGAGGAGATTTACCAGGATGTTGCCTGGTATGGTGGGAAAATCATATGAGGAAAGGCTGAGTGGCTTGAGGTTGTTTTCGTTAGAGAGAAGAAGGTTAAGAGATGACTTAATAGAGGCATACAAGATGATCAGAGGATTAGATAGGATGGATAGTGAGAGCCTTTTTCCTCGGATGGTGTTGGCTAGCACGAGGGGACATAGCTTTAAATTGAGGGGTGAGAGATATAGGACAGATGTTAGAGGTAGGTTCTTTACTCAGAGAGTAGTAAGGACATGGAATGCCCTGCCTGCAGCAGTAGTGGACTCATCAACATTAAGAGCATTCAAATGGTTATTGGACAAACATATTGATGATATTGGAATAGTAGATTAGAGGGGCTTTAGATTGGTTCCACTGGTCGGCGCAACATCGAGGGCCGAAGGGCCTGTACGGCGCTGTAATGTTCTATGCTCTATGTTCTTTTCTTCCCTGGCTCCAATTGGAGGTCCTCCCCATCCCATGATGCATGCCCTCGCTCCCGATTGGAGCGGTTGCATGGGAAGCTGGACCATCGGGTTCATTCTGATCACATGGCTGGCAAAGAATTGCCCCTGAAGGGGCCACATTACCACAATAAAGAATAGCTGAAGAATTAGTTAGATGTATTCAAGGGAAAACTAAGTACATGACAGAGGAAGAAACAATTAGAAGATGTTAGAGAAATTTAGGATAACCGGATTCTGAAAGATTAATAGGTTAAGATAAAACTAATTTGGAGTGAATATAACATAGAAAAATGGTACAAAATACTTTTAATAACAAAGGTACAGTTGCATAGAACCATATACAGTGGTCGGTGCAGACTCGATGGGATGAATGGCCTCCTTCTGCACTGTAGGGATCTATGATCAATGATCTATCTATGATCTATGATCTGATACATATAACCACTGTTAGAGAATTTAAATATGTATTTTTGAAATATTCTGTGCACCTTGACCAAATACAGACTGTCCCAAGGCATAATGGGATAAAAGCTGAGTAAGGTGAACCACATTATTTAAGAACAATACAGCCACAGGGCACACTTTTTATCAGTATAGGTTATAGAAAGTACAATTTCTCAGACACTAGCATGAATGGAACAATTCAATTTCTACTGATAAGAGAGTGCTCAGCAGACGGTGAGAATGAAAACTTTTGAACTGTACAGATTACATAATTGAGGTTGCCAGGAGATGGTGGGAAAGAACTTTCTGGATTTGCATAGTGGGTTACAAAGAGACAGTGGGAATCTACGGACCAATTAATTCCCATGCTGCCAGAAGGTGGAATGGTATTGGCCAAGGTAAATGACTAAGATAATTGCAGTTCTACTGCAATTAGTAAGACTAAGATAATTGGCTCATCCGGGTGGGGTGAATGAAAGAGGCGAGCAGATGATTTTTGAAAAATTATAATTGTACTGCTGATAACAATGCTATTCAGAATTGTTTGAACTGCTTCAAACGAATTCTCCCCTATGTGTGGACCATGCCTAGGTCAATAAAGTGTGTCTTCACCCAGAATTTACTGTCTCCGTGAGTTCTTTGCTGAGCTGTATTAATAAAGAGAAATCTCCCTCATAAAGCCAGCATAATATATAGGTCTCTGAAAACCTCCTACAGAAGGATACGGCGTTAAGATGAGATGAAATAGATGAGAAGCTGCTCATGTGATGCATAAATACTCAATGGATCGAACGACCTGTTTGAGTGCTGTAATTCCTATGGCTAGAAATTTACATCATTTGAGCGGCTATGCACCTGACCCAACAGAGTGAAATCACGCAAGAGATTTTGGGCACATTCTCAACGACATTGCACACTTGCACAATATTTCTCTCTGCAGACTCGCACAACAGTTGGACATTTACCCCGCCAAAAATTAAACCGGCAATTCAGCCCATTCGGGATTTAATTGAAAGTGATGTTATATGGCCTGGCCAATGGATCAATTGGCCAGGTGCCCTTCATGTTTTCGTACAATTTTATTCCTAAGGACGTGATGAAATGTCCGAGGTGAAATATGATTTAAAAAAGAGGTCTGGAGACTGAGGCTTTTTGAGTTCAGCTGCATAGGCACAGTTTGCAGCATTTTTTCATCTCATTTAATTTGTACAGGCCTGCAGCTCCCTGAGGCAGCGCCGCAGCAGCTGTCCAATTTCAGGGAGCTTGTTAGAAGCTCCCGCTCGCACATTCACTTCCCTCACTTTTCTCGACCCCCGACCTCTTCCCGCACCTCACCAGCATGCTCAACAAGCCCAAGCTTCAGGCCTATGTAATTCAGTGCAAGCTTTATGCAATGGTCCCTGTTTCGCAAAGAACCCAGTGCAGTGATGTGTGCTTACAGAGAGAACCAGAGCTTAAATCGTGCCAAAGGGAGTCTGGTGGACTGCACTGTGATTACCCAGTGGAGATGGATATGGGACAGGCTCAGTCTTTCTATCTTTCACTTTTTAAAGTGTTAAACACCAGGAGTTTTAGCTAACACTTTTCATCACCTTATATTAAATAAAAGAGGACTTAATGTCATGAACACTTCAGTCATCACATCATTATACCCCTGCCCACATTCTTTCAATCTCTGCTTGGAGATTTTTGCTTCTCACAGCAGCAGGAAGCAGTAAAACACTGTTGCTATGGTGATACCTTGAACAGTTCTCAGCTGTTATTCCTAAAATTTACTTTACACAATCCTTCAATTATATTTTGTATCAGTCACATTATTTGTTTCCAATAATACTCTATGAAATAATGCCTACAACTTAAAAATAAATTGCAGTTAAAAAGGGCCTGTATTCAAAGTACTTTTTACAATGAAATATGTTTGAAGTCTCGTCACTGTTGTAGTGTAGGAAACAACCAATTTGTGCACAGCAAGCTGCCATGAACAGCAATCAGATAATGGCGAGGATTTCCCTGTCCTGCCAATGATGGGTATCGTCAGGGGTGGGATGGGAAAATTTGGAAAGTTGCCAGAAGTCAATTCCGCTTTCCAAATTTCCCCGTCACTAGCGGGACAAGAAAAACCCCAGCCAATGACTGGATAATCTGATCATGATGTTGGTTGAGGGATAAGTATTGGACAAGACACTGGGGGAAACTCACATTTTCTTCAGTGCAGGTGCCATGGGATCCATTACATCTACCTGAGAGGTCAGAAAGTTTAATGTCTCAGTTGGAGTTGGCACCTCTAGTTGTGCAGCATTTCTTTAGTGCTGCATTGAGATACTGTAAATTAAAAGGTAGGTCCTATGGGTGGGATTTTCCACCTGCGCTCGCCCCAAAATCGGAAAATCCCGCCCGAGCTCAACTGACCCTTGCATGGTCCACACCCTCCCCTCCCACCTGCTGCAATTCCCGCAGTGGGCAGGATGGGAAAATTCCGCCCTATGAATTTAACAGAGGAGGATTTTTCTTTTCAATTAAACAATGGGAAAGTAACATGCTGAAAAACATTGGAAAATCGACTTTCCAACTGAACCAAATTGCTAAGATCTTCCAAGTGCTGGCCCTAATGAGGTCCCTGCCCCTTTTGGACCTGACACTGAGATCTGGGCTAAGGGAATGCAGAACGTAAGATATCATTTGTCTTGGCAGCCTTAAAGAGTCGCAGCTAAAATTTATAGGGATGTACCCACTTAAGAGGCAAGTGCCAAGAGGGAAACAAAATCTGCCTTAAAGTTGCAAATATTCAAAAAATAATTCCTACATTTCTAAAGATAGTGGTGCAAAATAATGACAAGCTAAAACCAATGATGAGAAAATAAGGAGAGCTGGCGAACAAGTTGTTTGAGCAAGTGATGGTAGTCCAATAGCTGAACTCTTGTATGATGAACCGTGAAGGAGAAGTGGTGCTGTACTCAGGTTATTCTGTCCTGTCAGGTGATACAGGACAACAACCTGTTATTACTCAGTAAACCTGACTGGAAAGGAACATAGTTTATCACAGAATGCAAAGTAATATCACTACCGAGGTGTCACACACTAGTCCCTGCTTTGGACTATAGTGCAGCAGGCCCAGTTCTGGGCCTTCCTTATAAAAAGGCTCAGGCAATGAGTTCTAGCTGGGCAGGCCACTGCCTGTTACCAGGGGAACTCATACTCAATGAGCCCCACAGGGAGATCAATCACTGATTCCTCATGGACCTCATCACACCACTCCCCTGACCCCACATCTGAGGGTTCCCCCTTGCTCCCATGATGATGAGATCTTCTTCATCTCTTTACCTGTGGCGTCATCTCCATTGCTTATAGGGTCTGGTCAGGGGGTGTGTAATGGATAGGGGAGCACTTCTTCCGTGAAGACCACCAAAGAGCCACTACAGGGGGCTTGTCTTCAGTGGCAACCTCTGATTGGGTGTCCACCTCCTCTGTCTCCATGTGTGAGCCAGAATCTTCATTGTCCAGATGACTGATTCTTGAGTTTTTAGAGGGCAGAGTTTCCCATCCACAGGTTGGCGTGAGGATGCCAATCATGGTGCATCCATAGAAACAGTTGCCTCTATGGAGGGTTCTCTGTGACAGAGATGATCTATGTTCTTTTTTAAGGTCTTCTCCCTGCATCTTTACCTTTTAAGACACTGATCCTGTTCGCACCAGAATAACTGCCGGAATCCATGGAGAGCCATCGCTGTAGTTATTCACATACACCATATCTCCCAGTTTGAAGTGTCTATCTGGTCTCTGATCATCATGTCCCCTTTTATGGACTTCTTGCTTTAACTCGATATTGCTGGCCAAATTTGGGAGCATCAGTCTAAGCCTAGTCCAAAGGCATTGGCTCATCAATAGCTCCCCCGGGGCTATTCCCATAGTCATATGCGGCACAGTCCTATAGATAAAAAGGAAATGTGCAAGCTTTGTTTCCAGGGAACCAGTGGTTTGTTTCTTCATGCCACATTTGAATGTCTGGACTGCCCACTCAGCCAGGCCATTTGAGAATGGGTGGTAGGGTGCGGATGTGCCTTTCTCTGTTTGTACTCATGAAGGTCTTAAACTCCTCGCTGTTAAACAGAGCCTGAGAACGTTGGGTATATCATGCGTACTAAAAGATTGATGGAGTTTCTTTATGATATTGTAAGAGGTATTAGAGGCCATCCGGTGCACAATGATCCATTTTGAATGAGTGTCAATAAGAATTAAAAACATGGAACCCATAAATGGCTCTGCAAAGTCTGCATGTGCAAGGGTCTCTTTGGCCATTCTCAAGGGTGCAACAAGGCTGCTGGTGGTGTTTTCTGGCGTGCCTGGCAGGTTTTGCACAACTTGACTAGGTTTCTAATATAACTGTCTTGCGAGCATTTTCATCTTAGAAATTCCTGAGTGGCCATTGTGCAATTCTTGAAGTATTGACTACTGGCCTGGATGCGGGACAACCATCCAGGCTCCTCACAAGATGATGCAATCTTCTGTACTCAACTCCTGATGTTTAGAGAGATAAGATTTCAAATCCTCCATATGACACCTTTAGAATGATGTGACATAGTTTCGCCAACGTAGGGTCAATGTCTGGATTTGCTTGGTGGATACTGGCAGAGTGTCAATGAATTTCAGAGTCATGACAACTTCATCCATCTTCAGAAGAGAAGGTAGGCTGGTGGGCAGCAGCACGTAGTTCAAGGCATCCACGTTGGCTATATATCTCCCTGGATGATGTTCTAAGGTATATTCGTAGGCACCTAATAGCAGAGCCAGCATTGGATTCAAGCTGCTGTGATGGGAGGAATCACCTTGTCTTCCTTGAAGAAGCCCAACAGAGGTTTCTGATCAGTTACTATGGTGAAATGCCAACTATAGATGTACTGGTAGAATATTTTCACACACATTCACAGTCATAGGTGGATAGGGTCGTAAAGAGTGCCTTTGGTACATTGGCCTTTATAAATCGGAGTATCGAGTATAAAAGTTGGAGTGTTATGGTAAGGTTATATAAGGCATTGGTGAGGCCAAACTTAGAGTATTGTGTACAGTTTTGGTCACCTAGTTACAGGAAGGATGTAAATAAGGTTGAAAGAGTGCAGAGAAGGTTCACAAGGATGTTGCCGGGACTTGAGAAGCTGAGTTACAGAGAGAGATTGAATAGGTTGGGACTTTATTCCCTGCAGCGTAGAAGAATGAGGGGAGATTTGATAGAGGTGTATGAGATTTTGATGGGTATAGATAGAGTGAATGCAAGCAGGCTTTTTCCACTGAGGCTAGGGGAGAAAAAAGCCAGAGGGCATGGGTTAAGGGTGAAACGAGAAAAGTTTAAAGGGAATATAAGGGGGGGAGGGTGGGGGGCTTCTTCACGCAGAGAGTGGTGGGAGTGTGGAATGAGCTGCCAGATAAAGTGGTAAATGCGGGGTCACTTTTAACATTTAAGAAAAACTTGGACGGGTTCATGGATGAGAGGGGTGTGAAGGGATATGGTCCAAGTGCAGGCAAGTGGGACCAGGCAAAGAATGGTTCGGCACAGACAAGAAGGGCCAAAGGGCCTGTTTCTGAGCTGTAATTTTCTATGGTTCTATATTATCATGGCCAAACCTTCTTTTTCAATCTGGGCATACTTCCTCTCTGCATCCACTAGGGTCCATGATGTGTATGCGATTGGATGTTCGGTCCCATTAGTGCAAAGGTGTGATAATACCGCTCTTATCCCATAGAGGGAGACATCGCAGGTGGTCTCAGGGGGTCATAATGGGCTAATATATTTGTTGACAGCAATTGTTGTCTGATGTTTGCAAAGGCTTTTTCTTGTGCCATTTGCCACGGCCATGTCTGATTATTTTTTTTAAACAGAATATAGAAGAGTGCTGGCAGAGTCGCTAAGTTCAGTATGAATTTCCCAAAGTAATTTATGAGACTTAGGAAAGACTTCAACTCCGCTGTGTTCATTGGAGTTGGAGCCCCTTTTATGGCCTTCACCTTCTCTTCAACAGGGTGTAATCCATCCTTGTCAACTATGTACATGTAATAACTCCATGGAGGTGAAAGTCCCGCCACCAAGTTACTTTATTTACACCATACACAGCCCAGTTCTCCGGTTGCTCTCTGCTGAATGCAGGCTGGGAATCTGACACACCTGCTATAAATAGGGAGCATGAGGCTCCCTGATTTAATCATCAATTAGGACTCATCAGGTATTTCTTTTGATACCAATCAAGTAAACGAACTCAAATTAACTTAGGGACAAAGTAAAAGGGGCGGCTCCCCAAAAGGAAGGGGGGAACAGCCCGAACGAAAAACAAAGTCGAAAGGAAACTTAAAACATCAAACCAAAAGGTGATTATCGGGGTCGATCATACACCCCAGCCCCTGCGGCGCCCAACAGGTGCGGAAGGCGTCAACTGCGCCCGTGGACACCGCATGCTCCCTCTCCAGGGATACCTGGCCGCGAATGTAGCCGCGGTAGAGGGGCAGACAGTCGGGATGGACGGCCCCATCGATTGCCCGCTGCCTGGACCTATTGATGGCGCATCTCGCCAGGCCCAAGAGCAGGTTCACGAGGAGGTCACCAACTCGCCCCGCCCCTCTCCACACCAGGTGCCCGTAGATCAGGAGCGTGGGGCTGAAGTGCAAACAAAACATCAGTAAAAGGTGTTTGAGAAAAACAAAAAGGGTGTGCAGCCTAAAACACAGAACGTAGACATGGTCCACGGACTCCACAAGGCCACAGAAGGGGCAAACTTGGGAGCCCATGAACCTAAAAAACCTACGGTTATACGGGACTCTGTGTGCAACACCCTCCACCCCAGGTCCCCAAGATAATTAGGGGAGATCCCTCTGTAGAGGGACCTCCACTGGGGACCTCCACCGCCCGGCGGCAACAAGGCCCGCCAAGGTGTATCCGGGCGACAGGCGAGGACGCGGAAATGGAAGGTGTGCAGCAGCAGCCTGTACAGGAAACGCCTCCGTGCGGTGGAAAAGGACATTTCCATGAGGCTGCACATGCAGTGGGGCACCTGACCCGGGAGGTGGGTCTAGGCTGTGGACCAATGTGAAATTCCGTCCAAGCAGTGGAACGCTCGGGCGGGATCCCACCGCACACCTGCGCCGCCTCGAGACGCGTGTGCACACTCAGGGCCGAGCACGCCCATCCTAAGATCTTGGATGGCTTTGGCCGCGTGCCAGACAGCCACCCCCACGCGCTCAGCCAGCACGTGGGGGCTCATCCAGCCCGCTCCTCCGCCATCCAGCACGTCCCCGATCTTGGTCACCCTGCCATCCACGGCCCTCCTCTCCACCAGCCACCTGCAGTTATACGGCTGGAGGGGCGGATTCCTGAGCAGGAGCTCTCGCACAAGAGTCACTACTCCTGACGGGGGAGAGCTGCGTCGCAGGGACACGTGAGCCCTCGAAATGTAAAGGCGGTCGATTCTGGACGCTCCGCCTCCAGGCTTCACGAAAGTGAAAGTTCTGGAGCCAGGATGGAGATGTCTCCAGACCCACGTCGCGGGTCCCGAGCAGGTCTCTCAACCTCACCACTGCCGGGGTGCGCAGCCAGGGGCCGGTGCGGTCCTGTGCCTCGAGGGTGCAGTTAAAATCCCCCCTGAGGATGATGCATTCGCCCCCAGCGATGGTGTCGAGATGAGCGGACATTTTCTCGTAGAAGGCTGTTTGCTGCGGTCCGGCGCCCGGGGCGTAGATGTTCAGAAAGTGAATGACCACGCCCCCCTCACGGACCGTCAAGTGCAGCAACCGGCCTGGCACCGGCTCCTTGACCCCCAAGATCTCCGGCTGAAAATGTGGGACCAACAAGATAGCCACCCCGCTAGAAGCGAGCGTGAGGTGGCTCATGTAGACCCCCCCTCGCCACTCCAGGAGCCATCGGGCTTCGTCTCCCGGAATGGTACGGGTTTCTTGCAGGAAGCACACCGCATACTTCCCGTCACGGAGAAGTTCTGGAACCTGCGGAGTGGCTCGCTGCTGCCGTTGACGTTGAGGCTGGCTATAGTCACCTTCATGTCAGTAGCATTGTGCCACCGTCACCACTTATCTAAGTGCGTGGGGGGGCGCTGGCGCAAGACGCACCAGTCCGCTCCCCCTCGAGCCCGTCGAGGAACTCCCGTACCCGACGCCGCTCTCTTTCAGTCAGGTCCGACGCGGCCTGAGAGCAGGCCCGCGAGGACCGGATGAGCAGCGCCAGGTCCGAACAACGGTCGAGGGCTAGTCGGACGCTGTCAGGGCGGCCAGAATGGTCACTGATAAAGGCCCTGAGTTCCCCAGAGGGGATGAGGGGCGACTCGGTGAGGGGCATGAGGGAGTCCCCCTCCTCGCTACAGGTGGACCCTGAAACGATCCCCGTGCCCACCACCGAGCAGCTTACCTCCTCGGGGCCGTCGCCCTTCGACTCCGAGTCCCCCTGCGCAGGGCGTGCGGCGGGCGGCACGGAGCCGCCGACTAGTCCTGACTCCCCCCGATCCCATCCCCAGGATCGGCGGAGGAGGGGTTCCCCCCGGGCTCTCGACCCTGGGTTTCTGGGTCCGAGGGCGACGGCGGCTCAGTCCCCCGCTCTGCCCCAGACGCCTGGGCACCCCACAGGACCGGAGAGTCCTCCTGCCCGAGGTTGGGGGCGCCCAGTATCAGAGGTCGGGACAGAGAGGGGGGGCCTTCCTCACCACCGTCGCCCAAGGACCCAAACAGCGGGGTGCTGCCGCAGTCCCCCAGCAGGCTAAATAGGAACTCCTCCGGGTTGCTGAAATGCACTGGGTGGAACGGGACCACGGGTGCCCCGCTCTCACCCGGCCCCGGGGAGTCCCGCTTGGAGGACCGCGGCAGCACGTGTTCCTTCTTATCTTTTTTCTTTCCCTTGCGCCCGTGCTGGGGGCAAGGCATGAAGACAGGTGGGGGCAGGGCAGGGGATGGCACAAATGTGGAGAGGGGCGTGGGCGCCACAACCTCTAAGCTAGGGGAGGGGGTGTGGGGAGTCCCACAGGGCTCAAGTTCCTCCTCCCCCAAGGTGTAGTGCCTCTTCTTGAGGGGCAACCCCTTGGCAGGGGTTTCCCCTCGCACTCTGCCCCTCTCCTTCCTGCCCTGCCCCTTGGTTTTTCCTTTACCCTCCCCAGGTCAGGATCCTCCAACTCGATCTCTGATGTCGGCAGTGTGTAACGGTTGGGCACCGGTCTTTTCCGCCGCGAATGCTGGAGGTCTGGTTCCTCTTCACGTGGTTGGGGAAATCGCTGCAGCTTCATCCCCTGAGGTCCCCATCAAGGGTACAGCTGGGGGTGGGGTGGGGTGGGGGGGGGGGGGGGGGGAGCGGGGGGGGGCGGGGGGCGACTGGCTTGCCGAGGGGGACTCTGCTCGTCCCTAGGGCTGCAGGACAGACTCGGCTCTGGAATGGGTGGAGAGCTTGAGGCCTGGACCTGGTCCAGGTGTTTCCTTACTACTGCCTCGCCTACGGGTACTCGGTAGGATACCGGTCCGGTCCTGGACTCCACTGTTCCGGTTACCCAGGTGGGTCCAATTGCATAATTTCTGACCCAAACTCTCTCCCGCGCTTCAGACTGCCTCTCTCGGCGAGTGTTGCTATGGCCTCTGCATTGGGCCTCCTGGTGTCTTTCCACCTTTCCTCCCAGGTTTGGCAACAACAGGCTCAGTCTGGTGCGGAGCCGTCTGCTCATCAGTAACTTTTGGAAGGACTTTGTGTCCGGTGCCTCCGGGAAAGTTAAACTGCGCCTAATCGCAAAAGCTGCTGGTCCACACGCAGTCAGCAGGATAACCTTTTGCTTGACATCTGAGGTTGTGTCGTTTGCCCTGAAGAAATACTTCATCCTTTCCACATATTGGGCCCAGTCCTCCACTGCGGGTCAAAAGAGTCCAATTTCCCAAAGAGCGACATGTTTTCTCAATAATGGCTTACCCTCAATATGTGCAGTGGTTCAGCAAGTTCCTTCAGGTCACTCCTTTTTCCTCATCGCCACTGTAATAACTCCACGGAGGAAAAAGTCCCGTTACCAAGTTACTTTATTTACACCATACAACCAGCTCTCCAGTTGCTCCCTGCTGAATGCAGGCTGGGAGTCTGACACACCTGCTTTAAATAGGGAGCATGAGGCTGCCTGATTTAATTATGAATGAGGACTCATCAGATATATCTTTTGCATGCCAAACAAATAAATTAACTCAAATTAACTTAGGGACAAAGTAAAAGAGGCAGCTCCCCAAAAGGAGGGGGAACA
This sequence comes from Mustelus asterias, assembly GCF_964213995.1. Classification (NCBI taxonomy): domain Eukaryota; kingdom Metazoa; phylum Chordata; class Chondrichthyes; order Carcharhiniformes; family Triakidae; genus Mustelus; species Mustelus asterias. Next base: position 81,137,894 of record NC_135803.1, on the reverse strand, counting down.
ACCCGAACAAAAAGAAAACTTAAAACATCAAATCAAAATGTGTTTGTCGGGGTTTATAATACACCCCAGCCCCTGCGGTGCCCAGTGGGCGCGGAAGGCGTCAACTGCGCAGGACTCATCAGGTAGTTCATACTATAGCAAGCCAACCTCATTAGCCTGGCTGAAGTCATCACAGTACCACGAGGTACATTAACACATTGAACTGGACCACACATTTTTCCCATTTTATTCAGATGCCAGCATTAGACGAATGCCATAAGAACTCCTCCAAACTCTCCAAATGTTCCTTTGCAGTAGCTCCTGAGATTAAAACATTATCCAGGTAGACTGCCAGTCTGGATGCCCTTTGAAGGATATTCTCCATCACCCTTTGAGAAATGGCGCAAGCATTATCACATATCCCCAGAATGTAGCATGCCTGACAAAATGTCACAACTCGATCCAATATTGTCTGCAAGGAACAGATGGCACACTTTAAGGAAGCTGTCGACTTATGAGTACACAACAGTGCCATTTACCAGGTAAGTGAGTTATGGATGCATTGCACATCTAATAATTATAACACAAGGTGCTTGCATAGTTTGCATAGTCTGTCATTGTTATATTTTCCTTCAACTTACAACATCTTAAGAGGACCTTTATGTTTGTGCAACAAATCATAAGGCAGAGAGAAAGATACAGCCTGGAGCAGGATAAGGAATTGAAGGAAAGGAGCTCCTTTCCAATGACACTGTCAGTTTGGGGTAAGAAGCACCCCACAGTTTTAAATTTCAAACACAATGAATCTATTTATTTCATCCTTGTTAACAAATTCACAATGTTCAGCTGTTTAGCTGTTGATCAGAAGAATGCGGTTACCTTAATTCTGCCCTCTTCCTAATCCCTTCTGGGGTTTTAGCCTGCTCCATGCACTTATGCAATTCTCCATCTCTCAAATCAGAGTCTCACCTTCTGACCTTTCCCCATCTCCAACCAGAATGGCATTCCCTGACCTTGATCTCTGTCTCCAATCAGACTTATACTCCTTGACATTGGCCTCTCTTTCCTATCAGAGCCATACTCTGTGACACTGGACCACCACTTCAAAGTAACACACTCTGACCATAGCATACTCTCCAGTCACTATTATACAAATTGACCTCGATCATCTGTCTTATCAGTTATCGTACTTTGACCTCGGCAAATATCTTCAATCAGAGTCACATTTCCTGATGTTAGTGATGCGCGATATAACTCACGAGGCTAGAGATGCTCGAGGAAATAAAGGCTTTTATTGACGACTACAATAGAGCTACCATATATAATACACGATCCCAGACTGAAGGGTCCCAGACAGAGCAGTGACCTTTATACCTCTCCCAGGAGGCGGAGCCCGACTGGGATGTACCATAATAACTATATTACAGGTAGAACAGCCCAACCCTAACCCCAACAGTAACATATATACAGACTCATAGTACTAGCCAGACCCTGGCTCAGTACTACTTGGTGGGAACCAACGATGGTTCACCACATTCACCCCTCCTTTGAAGACAAAGGCGGGCGGGGTACAAAAAAAACACAGAACAATTGGTCATCAGTCTATAAGTTCAGATGGTCAGGGGGACCGCACCGTCGTTGTGACCTTCTCAACACCGGCGATGACACCGGAGTAGGCACTCGCGGTGGTGTTCTCCCCAAGGCGGTGTCCAACGGCCCCTCCAATGTCTCACGGGCCGGTTGATCCCGAGGTGGTGACAATTCGCTGAACTCGATCACGCCTTGAAGTGGCGACCATCTCCTGGACTCAGGCAAGCTGTACACGGGAGTAAAAGGGTTAAGTGATGGTCCCGATGCTGCCCGCGCCGTGTCAGGAGGGGAAACAATAGTTGGGGGGTCTCTAACAGGAGGTATGGGAGCGACAGGGGTTTCCAAGCCCCATGCTGGCACCAGGTCTCGAATCGAGACCGTGTCCTCTCGCCCGTCAGGGCATGCCACATAGGCATACTGAGGGTTGGCGTGGAGGAGATGGACCTGTTCAACCAAAGGGTCGGACTTGCGGGTCCTAACATGTCGCCGCAGGAGGACAGGTCCTGAGTACGTCAACCAAGGCGGTAATGAGGTCCCAGAGGAAGACTTCCGAGGGAATGAAAACAGTCTCTCATGGGGAGTAGCGTTGATTGCCGTACACAGGAGTGAGCGTATGGAATGGAGCGCATCAGGGAGCATCTCTTGCCAACGGGAGACTGGAAGGCCTTTTGACTTCAACGCCAGTAAGACAGCCTTCCAGACTGTAGCATTCTCACGTTCCACCTGTCCGTTACCCCTAGGGTTGTAGCTCGTGGTTCTACTAGAGGCAATCCCGTATGAGAGCAGGTATTGCCTCAAGTCATCGCTCATGAACGATGAGCCCCTATCGCTGTGGATGTAACAGGGGTAACCGAACAGGGTGAAAAGATCACGAAATGCCTTGATAACCGTGGCAGCGGTCGTATCAGAACAAGGAATGACAAAAGGGAATCGTGAGTATTCATCAACCACATTGAGGAAGTACACATTCCGATCTGTCGAGGGAAGGGGGCCCTTAAAATCCACACTCAGTCTTTCGAAGGGACGAGTGGCCTTAACGAGTTGTGCCCTGTCAGGTCGGTAAAAGTGCGGTTTGCATTCCGCGCATACCCGGCAGCTTCTAGTTATGGACCTGACATCCTCCACCGAGTAGGGTAGATTCCGGGCTTTTATGAAGTGGTAGAGCCGAGTGACCCCTGGATGGCAGAGGTCATTGTGGAGAGCCTGCAATCGATTCTCCTGCATATGTTTAAAGCGCGGATGGATGGATTCCTGAGCGGTAAGGGAATTAAGGGTTATGGGGATCAGGCGGGTAAGTGGTACTGATCCACGTCAGATCAGCCATGATCTTATTGAATGGCGGGGCAGGCTCGAGGGGCTAGATGGCCAACTCCTGCTCCTATTTCTTATGTTCTTATACTGGCGCATGTTCCACGCGACAGGGCATCCGAGGGCTCGTTGAGTTTCCCTGGACGATACATGATGTCGTAATTATAGGTGGAGAGTTCGATTCTCCACCTCAAGATCTTATCGTTCTTGATCTTGCCCCGTAACATGTTATTGAACATGAACGCCACGGACCGCTGGTCCGTGAGCAGGGTGAACCGTTTTCCCGCCAAGTAATGGCGCCAATGCCGGACGGCCTCCACAATGGCCTGGGCCTCCTTTTCCACCACTGAATGTCGAATTTCGGGGCCTTGGAGGGTGCGAGAGAAAAAGGCGACGGGGCTGCCCACCTGGTTACGTGTGGCGGCCAGGGCGAAATCAGATGCATCGCTCTCCACCTGAAAGGGGATGGACTCATCGATAGCATGCATCGTGGCTTTCGCGATGTCGGCTTTTAGTTTTTCAAAGGCCAAACGAGCCTCTGGTGCTAGGGGAAAAGAGGTAGACTTGATGAGCGGACGGGCTTTGTCCGCGTAATTGGGAACCCACTGTGCGTAGTAAGAGAAGAAGCCTAAGCATCTTCTCAGTGCTTTTACGCTAGTGGGCAGGGGAAGTTCGAGGAGGGGACGCATACGGTTTCGATCAGGGCCAATGACCCCGTTTTCCACCACGTATCCGAGGATAGCTAGGCGGGCGTGCGAAATACACACTTCTGTGGGCGGCACGGTAGCACAGTGGTTAGCACTGCTGCTTCACAGCTCCAGGGACCTGGGTTCGATTCCCGGCTTGGGTCACTGTCTGTGTGGAGTTTGCACATTCTCCTCGTGTCTGCGTGGGTTTCCTCCGGGTGCTCCGGTTTCCTCCCACAGTCCAAAGATGTGCGGGTTAGGTTGATTGGCCATGCTAAAATTTGCCCCTTAGTGTCCTGGGATTTGTAGATTAGAGGGATTAGCGGGTAAAATATGTAGGGATATGGGGGTAGGGCCTGGGTGGGATTGTGGTCGGTGCAGACCCGATGGGCCGAATGGCCTCTTTCTGTACTGTAGGGTTTCTATGATTTCTCCCTGTTGTAGGTCACATTCAGGCGAGATGCAATGCGTAGGAATCTAAGAAGGTTGGTATCGTGGTCCTGCTGGTCATGGCCGCAGATGGTGACGTTATCCAGGTACGGGAAGGTAGCCCGCAGTCCATTACGGTCCACCATTCGGTCCATAGCACGCTGGAAGACCGAGACCCCATTGGTGACACCAAAAGGGACCCTTAGAAAATGGTACAAGCGACCATCCACCTCAAAAGCCGTGTATTGTCGGTCCTCTGGGCGAATGGGGAGCTGGTGGTAGGCAGACTTTAGGTCGATGGTGGAGAACACCCGGTACTGCGCAATCTGGTTGACCATGTCAGATATGCGCGGGAGGGGATACGCATCCAGCTGCGTGTATCTGTTAATGGTCTGACTATAGTCTATGACCATCCGGGCTTTGTTCCCACTCTTGACCACCACGACCTGCGCTCTCCAAGGACTAGCGCTAGGTTGTATGATCCCTTCCTTGAGGAGCCGCTGAACCTCAGATTAAATGAAGATCCGATCCTCAGCGCTGTAACGCCTACTCTTAGTCGCGATGGGCTTGCAGCCTGGCACAAGATTCTGTAATAAGGAGGGTGTGGTAATGTTAAGCGTCGAGAGGCTACAGGTGGAGCGCATTGGGCAATTTGGAGGCTGCTGTTCTCCCACTGAAAGTGGAGGGAGTGGCCCACCGTACTGTAGGGTTACACTCTTCAAGTGGACCATGAAATTTAGTCCGAGGAGTATTGGCGCGCAAAGGTGCGGTAACACCAGGAGCTTGAAGCTCTCGTAAACCGTGCCCTGCACCGTTAGATTTACCACGCAACTCCCTAGCACAGTGACAGACCGGCACCTTGACGCCATCGAAATTGTCTGCTTGACAGGCTGGATCTGGAGGCCACACCGCTTCATGGCGTCTGGGTGAATAAAGCTCTCCGTGCTCCCGCTGTCAAACAGACAATAAATCGTGCGTTTGTTTACCTGTATGTCCATCATGGACTTGTCGAGTCTGTGAGGCTTTGCCTGGTCCAGGATGATCGACGCCACCGTTGGTTCATGAGCGCCACTGCAGGCAGCTGAGATGGATGATGACGACCCCTGCTGGTCATTCGCGGTTGGTGCCGACCAAAATGGCTGCTCCCATAGGTCGCACGTGGGCGATGGCGCCAAAATCAGCGACCCCTGGTGGCCGCGCGTCTCTTGCGACTCCGTCGTCTGGAATGGCGACGTCTTGGCCTCGCACGTGGAAGAAACCCTTGACGATGCCGACGACGAGGAAACCAGCTCTGGGGAGTCACACACCGCCCTGCTGTTCCTGGATATAAGTTTGGATCGACATACCTTCGAATAATGCCCCATCTTGCCGCAGGCGGAGCACAACACCGCTTTCGCGGGACATCGCTGCCGAGTGTGCTTCACTCCCCCACAGAAGTAACACCGCGGGCCGTCTGGAGCTGCTGCCGTCGTCAGGCCCGAGGGTGGGAACGCAATCACGCCGCTTTTCGGACCCGCTGGATGGAGTGGGGTCTGTGACTGCCCCTGCCACGCTGTCTCCACGTGGTCGTCGGGATACATCGCCAGGCTTTTGGAGGCCATTTCTAGCGTATCCGCTAGCTCTATAGACTTAGTGAGATCGAGATTACCTTGCTCCAACAGCCGAAGTCGGATACAAGACGATCCGATTCCTGCCACAAACGCACCTCGAGCGAGGTCGTTCATGTTCTGGTCTGCCGACACTGCTTTGCAGTTACAGCCCCTGGCTAGCTGTAGGAGCTCGCACGCGTACTGTTCCGTCGTTTCGCCGGGCTGCCGCTGTTGAGTGGCTAAGAGATATCGAGCATGCATCTCGTTTGGCGGTTTAATGTAGCGCTTCTTAAGAAGCTCGAGGGCCCCTTTGTAGTCGGTGGCCACACGGATCGCTAAATATACAGCGTCGCTTACCCTCGCGTGGAGGACCCGGAGTCTGTCGTCGTCTGTGGTGACCGCTGCGGAGGCTTTGAGGTAATCCTGAAAACGTTTCAACCAGTGGTCGAAGGTGTTGGAGGCGCCCGCCGCACGTGGGTCCAGCGTAAGACGTTCGGGTTTAAGCATTTGCTCCATGCTCTCTGTATCGTTTTCTTTTTTTTTCAACGACGAGAGTTCAATTAGTAGTCAATAAAATTGATGCGTGATATAACTCACGAGGCTAGAGATGCTCGAGGAAATAAAGGCTTTTATTGACTACTACAATAGAGCTACCATATATAATACACGATCCCAGACTGAAGGGTCCCAGACGGAGCAGTGACCTTTATACCTCTCCCAGGAGGGGGAGCCCGACTGGGATGTACCATAATAACTATATTACAGGTAGAACAGCCCAACCCTAACCCCAACAGTAACATGTAGAACAACCCAACCCTAACCCCAACAGCAACAAATATACAGACTCATAGTACTAGCCAGACCCTGGCTCAGTACTACCTGGTGGGAACCAACAATGGTTCACCACAGTTAGTTCCTCTCTCCGCTGATGTCCCAAGAGATTAGTCTTCTGTCCTATCAGGATCACATTCTCTTATCATAGCCCACCTCTTGAATCTAGGCCACCTTGGCAGAAACTGGACTGGACTCACCATAGAAATACTGTGGCTATCAGAGTAAGTCGAAGGCTCGGACTCCTGCAGAGATTAACGCACCTCCTGACTCCCCAAAGCCTGTCCATCTTCTACAAGGCACAAGTCAGGAATGTGATGGAATACTCTCTACTTGCCTGGATGAGTGCAGCTCCAACAACACTTTAGAAATTCAACACTATCCAGGACAAAGCAACCCTTTTGATTGCTGCTCCTTCCACAAACATTCATTCCCTCACCATTGACCAACAATGGCAGCAGTATGTACCATCTACAAGATGCACTGCAGAAACTCAACAAGGCTCCTTAGGCAACACCTTCCAAATCCCTGACCATTACATCTAGAAGGACAAGAGCAGCAGATACATGGAAACACCACTACCTGTAGGTTCCCCTCCAAATCACTCACCATCCTAGCTTGGAAATATATTGTCATTTCTTCATTGTCACTGGGTCAAAATCCTGTAACTCCTTCCCGAACAGCACTGTGGGTGTACCTAGACATCAGGGACTGCAAGTGGTTCAGGAAAGCAGCTCACGACCACTTTCTCAAGGGCAAACAGGGATGAGTAATAAATGCTGGCCTAGCCAGCGACGCTCACATCCCGTAAATGAAGAAAAGAAATCTCCAGTCAATATCACACACACAGATTCTGAATTATCTATCCTATCAGAGTCACATTCCCTGATACTGACTCACTTTCTCAATAGAATGACACTTGCTGAACTTGACACTGCTCTCCACTCAGTTCCATACAATCTGATCCAAACCCGTCTCTTCAATCAGGACTCTGGCCTAACTCCCGAATCAGAGTGTCACTCTTGACGTTGTCCCCACTCTCTCCTCAGAATTTAACTTTACCACTGTAGATTTTCTCTTGACTCACTATGGGCGACAAGGTCGCACAGTGGTTAGCACTGCAGCCTCACAGCTCTAGGGACCCGGGTTCAATTCCAGCCGTGGGTGACTGTGTGGAGTGTGCACATTCTCCCCGTGTCTGCATAGGTTTCCTTCGGGTGCTCTGGTTTCCTCCCACAGTCCAAAGATGTGTAGGTTAGGTGGATTGGCCATGCTAAATTGCCCATTAGGTGTATACGGGATTAACGGGGTAAATACATGGGATTAAGGGGATAGGGTAGGGGGTGGGCATGGGTGAGATACTGAGTTTGTGCAGCCAATGGGCCAGATGGCCTCGTTGCACACTGTAGGGATTCTATGACGATTACCACCTTTTGTATACTTACTGTACTATACACTCAGTTCTGAAGTATATATCTCTTCGTTTCTCACCATTAAAGATTGACTTGTATCCCTTAAGATCTTAACCTCTTTAACTTCTCCACCTTGTACACATGGGTAAACCTTAATAAAGGCCAGAATTCTCCCAATCTGCTGCGCTGCTTGTGTAGTGCAGCAGGCAGTAGACATCAGCGGGGTGCCTGCAGCAGGAGTCGCGACCACCATCTAGCCAATCGTGAGTTTCCCAGGCTAAGTTTTTCCACGTAATCAGCTCCGCATTGGAAAGTGGCGTGGGGTTAATTACCATATTGAAATCCATATGATTAGTGAGCTCAGAATGATAAAGTTTATCTATTATTGTCACAAGCAGGCTTACATCTATACTGCAATGAAGTTATTGTGAAAATCCTCTAGTTGCCACACTCTGGCGCCTGTTCAGGTACACTGATGGAGAATTTAGCATGGCCACTACAACTAACCATCATGTCTTTTGGGCTGTGGGAGGAAACTGGAACACCCAGAGAAAACCCACGCAAACACAGAGAGCGACCCAAGCCAGGAATCAAACCCAGGGCTCTGGTGCTGTGAGGCAGCAGTGCTAACCAACTGTGCCACCGTACAGTTGTCTTCAGACCCGCGAGTGTCTCCCCCCGTGCCGGGAGAGGTTCCTACCAATGGGGTTTACAACTGCCCTCCACCAATGGGGACCAGGAGTGCTCACCTCGCTGGTGGGGACAGGGGCCATTGAGGCCCATCCAAGAGGTCGAGGGTAGGGGGGTTCCACTTGGGCAGTGCCAGCCAGGCAACTTGGCACTGCCCACTGGGCACCCTGGCACTGTCCAGAAGGCACCGGGCAGTGCCAAGGGGTCACCAGGCAGTGGCAAGGGAGCAGGGACAGAGGGCGGTCTACTGGGGGGATGTGGCCTACAAGTAGCCAATCGGAAGTGGTGAGTGGGGGGACTTGCTTTGAACTCTGTAATGGGATCAGTCGGGGAGGGAGAGAGGCTTCTGAACAGGCTGTAGATTTATTTATTTTTCTTAAACCACCAACACTGCGACTTTGTGTGTCCTACTTTATTGTGTTTAAAACATCTGAGGCTTTTTATTTCTTTTCACCCTCCTCAGATTCCTTCTTAACCTGAGGTAAACTATCTTTACTCCCACCAATGAGATCTCCTTTTCCTTTACCATCTGAGGGTTCTTCTTTTCCCCAGTTTTATCCCTCACAAGCTGAAACTAATGTCAGAACCAAACTTTGATTTATGAACTAATTCATAACCATCTGCTATTTCTGCTGCTATTCTCACAGTTTTAACCCTCTGCTCTTCCACATGTGTTCTCATTACTTCAGGTAGTGAATTTTTGAACTCCTCCATTTCCCTAAGAGCATCATACGTCTGTCTAATTTCATAGCCCTTATCCACCTGTTAAAGTTACTTTGTTGGATCCTTTCAAATTCCTTGTACGTTTGACCTGGATCTTTCCTTAGATTTCTAAACTGTTGTCTGTAAGCTTCTGGCGCTAGTTCATATGCACTTAAAATGGCTTTTTCATCTCATCGTAATCCCTGGATACCTCTTCTGATAGTGAAACAAACACCTCATTAGCTTTACCTACCAACTTTGTTTGCATCAACAATACCCGCATGGTCTGTGGCCATTTCATTGTTTAGCCACTTTCTCAAATGAAATGAAAAAGGCTTCCACATCCATCTCATCAAAGCTTGACAAACTTGCACATATTTAAACAGGTCCCCACCAGGCCTTTGGCTGTGATGGATTTGCCCCTCATCACTACTCCCAGATTTTCCCTTTACCTGCGCCATTTTAAGTTGATGTTCGCTTTTCAGTTCCAGTTTCTGAAGTTCAAATTCTTTTTCTTTTTGTTCTGCCAGGGCAATTATTTTAATTTTTGTTCTGTCAGTAATCACAATTCAAACTCTTTCATTTCCTTTCCATGTTCAAGCTATTTTAATTATTTTTCTTGTTGCAATTCAAGCTGTTTCAATTCTTTTGCCCTTTGTTCCACTGCAATTGCCTTCCTCTCTTTTGCTTCTCTATCTCTTTCTTTTTTCCCTTGCCATTGCCTCGAATTCTATGTGGGGATGTGGGGGTTGGGCCTGGGTGGGATTGGGGTCGGTGCAAACTCGATGGGCCCAATGGCTTCTTTCTGCACTGTAGGGTTTCTATGATTCTATGAATTCAAGCTGCTTCATTTATAATTGAATTCGAGCCATTTCTGATGATTCCAATAGTGTTTCTGGGAATTTTGAATGCTGAGCTATCATTGCAATTATCTTCACTTTCCTCGCTCCTTCAAGTACTGTCAACTGCAGTTTATTTGCCAATTCCAAAAGCTTTGCTTCAATGACCTTTTGTAAAGCATGCTAAGTGACTTCTCCCACTCGCAGGAAACTTTTAGTGACTGAAAGAACCATTAGGTGGCACGGTAGCACAGTGGTTAGCACTGCTGCTTCACAGCTCCAGGGTCCCGGGTTCGATTCCCGGCTCGGGTCACTGTCTGTGTGGAGTTTGCACATTGTCTGCGTGGGTTTCCTCCGGGTGCTCCGGTTTCCTCCCACAGTCCAAAGATGTGCGGGTTAGGTTGATCGGCCAGGTTAAAAAAAAAAATTGCCCCTTAGAGTCGTGGGATGTGTAGGTTAGAGGGATTAGCGGGTAAAATATGTGGGGGTAGGGCCTGGGTGGGATTGTGGTCGGTGCAGACTCGATGGGCCGAATGGCCTCCTTCTGCACTGTAGGGATTCTATGATTATTTCACTCGGCACTCCCTACTTAAGCCCAATGCAACACCTGAAAAGAAAACACAAATACGCACCCTGCAGTATCTTTGAGTCCAATAATCCTAAACTAAACAAGGAATTATAGATTTTAATCGCAAGATCAGAAACTCCAAGGTATGTTATGAAGCTAGCCTAGACCCAAGTTTTTTTGTTATTTGATATTATGGTGAGCAATAGGTGTTCGCTCTAGGTATGATACACATAACCCACTAGGAAGCTTTTATTAAAACAAACTTTATGTTTAACAACACAGTTAAAATATAACAATGTAAGCATTATCCTCATAGACATAAATCCCCCTAAGAATCAGCACAAAACAGATATGCTCACGTGAGTGCTATGCTTCCAGTCTTTTAACCCCTTGGACAGAGATCTAGACAACCTGTCTTTGGATTCTCAAATAGAAATCATAGAGAAATCATAGAAACCCTACAGTGCAGAAACAGGCCATTTGGCCCATCAAGTCTGCACCGACCACAATCCCACCCAGGCCCTACTCCCATATCCCTACACATTTACCCGCTAATCCCTCTAACCTACGCATCTCAGGACACTAAGTGGCAATTATCACCTAGCATGCTTTACAAAAGGTCATTGAAGCAAAGCTTTTGGAATTGGCAAATAAACTGCAGTTGACAGTACTTGAAGGAGCGAGGAAAGTGAAGATAATTGCAGTGATAGCTCAGCATTCAAAATTCCCAGAAACACTATTGGAATCATCCAGAAATAGCAACCTCCAGAGGAAGCTCCACCCCATTCAAAAGATTCTCTGAGAAAAAGACTCATTTTCTGGCAGATCCCAGTCTCAAAATCCAGAGAGAAAAAGAGCCACAGGGAAACTGACCTCTCTCTAAAGATCCCAAGCAGCAAACTGAGTTTGATTTCTCTGAAAGCTTAGCTCCACCTCGTCATAGAAATCATAGAAACCCTACAGTACAGAAAGATGTCCCTTGGCCCATCGAGTCTGCACCGACCACAATCCCACCCAGGCCCTATCCCCATATCCCTACATATTTACCCAGTAATCCCTCTAACCTACGCATCTCAGGACACTAAGGGGCAAATTTAGCATGGCCAATCAACCTAACCCGCACATCTTTGGACTGTGGGAGGAAACCGGAGCACCCGGAGGAAACCCTCGCGGACACGAGGAGAATGTGCAAACTCCACACAGACAGTGACCCAAGCCAGGAATCGAACCCAGGTCCCTGGAGCTGTGAAGCAGCAGTGCTAACCACTGTGCTACCATGCCGCCCATAAGGTCATATGACCTTACTTGTTAATCAACCTAATCAAGCCCCTCTCTGACAAACACCAAGAGAAAACACTAAAATAACAGCCCTGCATTAGTCAGATTAAAAACAAACATTGTAACAATTAAGATCAATTAGGCTGCTGCAGTAAAAACAGAGGCTGCCATGGAAAGACAAAATGGCACCGTTAATAATACAAACAACCAAAACTGATCCTGCACAAGAAATATGACCCAAATACATTTCTTAGTGTCACAGTATCGTCACAGTTAGCCTGACTTGTGTTACATCTGGATATGGCTCTCATCTCCCACTTATTTCCTGATGGTAGTGCAAATCCCATTGTATACGCCTCATGCATTGTCCAAGGCAGAAGAGAGTTATGCCCAATTTGAGAAGGAAGTCTCATATTTTATCTCTATCCCAGCTTTTTGAATCAGGGCAGCTAAAGGGTGATGAAGACTGCTGCATGGAGCAGGTAAGTGCATTTCCAGAACTGCTTGTGGCCCAAGAGGAAAAGGAGTGTATTGTCATTGGAGCCCAAACTAGCCTGTTTCTCCGCCCTCCCCACCAAGTTGCATAATTGGGTTTATCCCCATGATCGAACCATCCCCATGATCATCAGTGCTCCCTCCAAGATTTGATTTGATTTGATTTATTATTGTCACATGTATTAGTATACAGTGAAAAGTATTGTTTCTTGTGTACTAAACAGACAAAGCATACCATACATAGAGCAGGAAAGAGTGCAGAATGTAGTGTTACAGTCATTGCTAGGGTGTAGATAAAGATCAACTTAGTGTGAGGTAGGTCCATTCAAAATGGCAGCAGGGCAGAAGCTGTTCTTGGGTCGATTGGTACGTTTCCTCAGACTTTTGTATCTTTTTCTCGACAGAAGAAGGTGGAAGAGAGAATGCCTGGGGTGCGTGGGGTCCTTAATTATGCTGGCTGCTTTTCCGAGGCAGTGGGAAGTATGGGCAGTGCCAATGGGTGGTAGGCTGGTTTGAGTGATGAACTGGGTTTTGTTCATGACCCTTTGCAGTTTCTTGCGGTTTTGGGCAGAGCAGGGGTCATACCAAGCTGTGATACAACCTGAAAGAATGCTTTCTATGGTGCATCTGTAAAAGTTGGTGAGATTCGTAACTGATATGCCAAATTTCCTTAGTCTTCTGAGAAAGCAGAGGCGTTGGTGGGCTTTCTTAACCATAGCATCCACTTGGAGGGACCAGGACAGGTTGTTGGTGATCTGGACATCTAAAATCTTGAAGCTCTCGACCACTTTTACATCTTCCCCATTGATGTGGACAAGGCATATTCTCCACTAAACTTCCTGAAGTCAATGACTATCTTCTTCATTTTGTTAACGTTGAGGGAGAGATTATTGTCGTTGCACCAGTTCACCAGGTTCTCTATCTTCTTCCTGTACTCCATCTTGACATTGTTTGAGATCCGACCTCCTACCGTGTTATCATCAGCAAACTTGAAAATTGAGTTGGAGGGGAATTTGGCCACGCAGTCATAGGTGTATAAAGAATATAGTAAGGGGCTGAGGACACAGCCTTGTGGGGCACTGGTGTTGAGGATGATCCTGAAGGAGGTGTTGTTGCCTATCCTTACTGATTGCGGTCGTGGGTTAGGAAGTTCAGGATCCAGTCGCAGAGGGAGGAGCCGAGCCCCAGGCGACAGAGTTTGGAGATGAGCTTTGGAGGAATAATGGTGTTGAAGGCTGAGCCGTAGTCGATAAAAAGGAGTCTGGGGAGTCCAAGGTTGCATTCCCCTCAAACTCTCATCTTAGACCCCGGTCTCTCCCCTGCTGACTAAGGTCAGTGCTTGAACCTCAAAGCCATGTTGTATCCAGCCTACAACCAGCATTCCCACAATCTCTTCCATAGCAGCAAGAAAGCTTCCTAATTCTGTGCTGTAGCCTCTTCTGCAGCTTTCACACCCAGCTAGATGATAAGCTAGTCAGTCAGACTGACTTCCAGGTTCCGGAACCTGTTGAAAAATAATTATCCACAATGTCCAGACAAGAACAGTTTTTCCCTGATTGGAAATCCTTCTGCAATAAAGAAAGGGACCTATGTGTGGCCAGCAAGTCATAGCTTTACCATGGCTGTTATTTCCAATCATGTAGGCTTGAAGAATATTTCACATGAAAAGGTGTATGAATTGAATTGATAACTCGAGCACTGGTAAAGTATGTTTGACTTCTTTCCAAACTACGTCTTACAACAAATGTTTGAAATTACTTTTATAGTCAGTGGAAATGAGAGTGAAGATAGATGAAGTGTGGTTAATGAATGCACTTGGATTTATAACGTCTGGTTAAACACCACTTTGTTAATCATTTTAGAATGAATATTTTATTGTTACCACATTTTTCAGTGGTTGTTTTTGGCTTATTTTGAAACTCTGTTCGCTTGCCAGTAGATAACATAATGTCTGTTTTGTCAAATTGTCTGGCAAATTCTGACTGAAAAGGAAAATTTCTCTCCTCATTGTTATCTTAGCAAACCCAATGGAATCTTGTCGAGACACAGCAGTGGAGCATGCAGCCATTGTAAATGGCCTTGCAGAGTCATCGCTGATTGCAGTTGCTCAATATGCTGCGTTGAGGTTGTTGGAAATAAATGCTTCACTATCACTAGGCCTCACCTGTCAGCCTCTTCTCTACACAGTGATCCAGATCAAAGCTTACTCTGGAGAAATTGTTATACATGTAGCTTTGTTTAAATCCTCAATTTGAAGAAGTGCAGCTTGCATAAATTACCATAAACTGTTGGTGGTAGAAGAAATGACAGGAAAGATGTGTTCATTTGGCCTTTTGGAAAATCTACATATTATTATAATATTAATGAGACATATAATGATTCTGTGCACAGCATTGGTGGTGAGACAAGAGGCACTTTGAAACATGATCTTGTGGACTGCGCGTAAATTGTGCAAACTCAGAGATTTGTCTATCAATGAGGATTATCCTAAGCTCTGACACCATCAGTTATTACATATTCATCCCTTTCAAGGTTAAGGTAGTGTTACAGACAGGAGGGAGTTAAATTAAATAGCACAAATTTCTTCTTGCACCACCAGACCGTAAACAAAAAAGCGTTTTGATTTGTTTCTCTCTCTTTATAATCAGTGGCGTATTTCTCAAATTCTCAGTTTTGGTGTAACCCCAGAGCAAACCCAAGATAAGGTGAATGCAAAGGGTTAGTTTATTTGCACACAGGGAGGAGGGTCGCAATATTGATTCCAACCCAGACTGTAAAGAGACGAATAGAGAAAAGAAGGATTTACAGTACAGAGACCACGCTCACAAATGTTTTTGCCCTTGGTGTTTCTTAACTTGACCCATACAGTTTCCAATCGTCTGTGATAATATATCTTTCCTTAATATTGTATCAATATTCATTTAATCAACAATGCAACTCCATCACCTTTCCCTTTCTATCTGTCCTTCCTAAACACTGAATAGCCTTCAATGTTTAGTTTCCATCCTTGGTCACCTGAGAGCCACGTCTCCGTAATCCCAACTATAATATACCCCCTTATATCTAACTGCGCAACTAATTCATCAGGGCGACACGGTGGCACAATGGTAAGCACTGTTGCCTCACAGCTCCAGGGACCCGACTTCAATTCCTGGCTTGGGTCACTGTCTGTGCAGTTTGTACATTCTCCCCATGTCTGCGTGGGTTTTCTCCGGGTGCTCCCGTTTCCTCCCACAATCCGAAAGACGTGCTGGTTAGGTGTATTAGCTATGCTAAAATTCTCCCTCAGTGTATCGAAACAGGTGACAGAGTGTGGCAACTGGGGGATTTTCACAGTAACTTCATTGCAGTGTTGATGTAAGCCTACTTGTGACTAAATAAATTTTGACGTTTATCTATTTTGTTTCAAATGCTCTGAGTGTTCAGTTACAAAACCTTAAGACTAGTCCTTTTAACATTCCTTGTCACATTCCTGGCATTTTTTACTGTGTCCTGATCTGATTCGGGCCCTGGATTTCTTTGCCCATCACTTTTCTTATTCTCTTTGCTGCCTTAGAAACATAGAAAAACTACAGCATAATACAGGCCCTTCAGCCCACAAAGATGTGCCGAACCATAGCGATTACGAGGCTTACCTATAACCCTCTATCTTACTAAGTTCCATGTACTTATCTAAAAGTCTCTTAAAAGACCCTATCGAATCCGCCTCCACCACCGTTGCCAGCAGCCCATTCCATGCACCCACCACCCTCTGAGTGAAAAACTTACCCCTGACATCTCCTCTGTACCTACTCCCCAGCACCTTAAACCTGCGTCCTCTTGTGGCAACCATTTCAGCCCTGGGAAAAAGCCTCTGACTATCCACTCGATCAATACCTCTCAACATCTTATACACCTCTATCAGGTCACCCCTCATCCTTCGTCTCTCCATGGAGAAAAGGCCAAGCTCACTCAACCTATCCTCATAAGGCATGCTCCCCAACCCAGGCAACATCCTTCTAAATCTCCTCTGCACCCTTTCTATGGCTTCCACATCCTTCCTGTAATGAGGTGACCAGAACTGAGCACAGTACTCCAAGTGTGGTCTGACCAGGGTCTTATATAGATGCAACATTATCTCACGACTCCTGAACTCAATACCTCGATTGATGAAGGCCAGTGCACCATACGTCTTCTTAACTACAGCCTCAACCTGCACAGCTGCTTTGAGCATCCGATGAACTTGGACCCCGAGATCCTTCTCATCTTCCACACTGCCAAGAGTCCTACGATTAATATTATATTCCGCCATCCTATTTGACCTGCCAAAATGAACCACCTCACACTTATCTGGGTTGAACTCCTGCCACTTCTCCGCCCAGCCTTGCATCCTATCAATGTCTCGCTGCAACTTCTGACATCCCTCCACACTATCCACAACACCTCCAACCTTTGTGTCATCAGCAAACTTACCAACCCATCCCTCCACTTCCTCATCCAGGTCATTTATAAAAATCACAAAGAGTAAGGGTCCCAGAACAGATCCCTGGGGCACTCCACTGGTGACTGACCTCCATGCAGAATATGACCCATCTATAACCACTCTTTGCCTTCTGTGGGCAAACCAGTTCTGGATCCACAAAGCAATGTCCCCTTGGATCCCATGCCCCCTCACTTTCTCAATAAGCCTTGCATAGGGCACCTTATCAAATGCCTTGCTGAAGTCCATACATATACTGCTCTTCCTTCATCAATCTGTTTAGTCACATCCTCAAAAAATTCAATCAGGCTCGTAAGGCATGATCTGCCTTTGACAAAGCCATGCTGACTATTTTTAATCATATTATACCTCTCCAAATGTTCATAAATTCTGCCTCTCAGGATGTTCTCCATCAACTTACCAACCACTGAGGTTAGACTCACTGGTCTATAATTTCCAGGGCTATCTCTACTCCCTTTCTTGAATAAAGGAACAACATCCGCAATCCTCCAATCTTCCGGAACTTCTCCCGTCTCCATTGATGATGCAAAGATCATCGCCAGAGGCTCAGCAATCTCCTCCCTCGCCTTCCACAGTAACCTGGGGTACATCCCATCCAGTCCCAGTGACTTATCTAACTTCATGCTTTTCAAAAGCTCCAACACATCCTCTTTCTTAACATCTACATGCTCAAGCTTTTCAGTCCACTGCAAGTCTGCACTACAACCACCAAGATCCTTTTCCATAGTGAATACTGAAGTAAAGTATTCATTAAGTACTGTCGTGGTTCCCCAGGACGACAATTTATTCACATCAATTAAAACAGAGAGTCTGAGCAGCGATCTTCCAAGCAATAGACTTTATTTCTCAGCACAAGAGATAAAGTCGGGAACGTCCGGAACACTCCAAAGAGCCCTTGGGCTTACACTCTTTTATGTACATTTCAGCCTCATATCTCAAGATCCTCCTCTCCCTTTTACAGCCTGTCCTTGGTTGTTATCTTACCCTACAGCCCGACCTTTCTTTGGCCACCATTAGTTTTAGTTGACCCTTTATCTGTTTTCTTTGCAATTGGTCGCTCCCTGTTATATCTCTTTGTCTCTTAAACCATGGTGGTTATAACTCTTGCTCTTATCTGAATTTTTCTGTTTGTACAATAATCGTGGTTTTGTAGACTAAGGCCGAATGTGTTTAGAAGAAAAAGACATTCTCTCTGCTGATTTATGGTCCACTATTAAGTTGAACCACCGAGCAGTCTTCCTTGTTTTCTTAAGCGACTATTGTCTGCTTTCCTTAATTAGTGATTGCTATATTACTTCTCTAGTTTCTCCACTTTGATCATATCGACTACACTTGATTATATTAGGTCACACGAAGTTATTTTAGGTTATATACCCATCTCACTACTCACCTAAATCTGCTATATCATTTTACTAAAACCTGTGAATCTGAATTTCATACCTAGCTCATACAATATCTAATACAATTTCCCTTACAATCCCCCCTTTGAGGCTTCCCTAGCCTCATCCCAATTATCAAGTTCAAATAATCCCCTTGCTCAATCCCATTTGTATTTTATTTTAATCACTTTTCCCAGGCGATGTGGAGGAGCCGACTATTTTGGTCAGGGATCAGTGTCCCTATTCTAACTTTATCATAATTTGTCTATCCTGGTTCTGATTTTTGGGTTGCTCCTCCAGATTGCCTGCCCCTGACAGTCATCAGCCAAAAACCTTCCCACTCTTGTCTAGGGAAGGGAAAAAGACTGATTCCTGTGTACAGACTAAGTTCTCCTGGTTTCGCGCGGACTTCAGCAAGGTGCTGTTGTTTCCACAAGGTGATCTTCCACTATTGTAGTTATTTTACAGAGTGACGAGTTTCAACTTCGACCAAGGTCATTGTGAATCCACTCAGCGGGGGCGGCTCAAGATTTTCCCATTCCTCTGTTTTTTCTCTCGAGCGTGAGCTGCTTATCACCCGCGTCACCATCTGCCGCGCTGCCACTCTGGTAAGGAAGGATCTCAGGGCGGGTAAAAAACAACAAAATATCAATCCCAGAATGATTATTGTTGCGATTGCTACAGCTCCAGCTTTGGCAAACCACGCCCCCCATCTTCCTAATATTCTGTCCAGCCAACTCCATACCTCATGCCCAAACCCAGCATTTTCTTTCACTTCTTTCTTAAGATTTTTTAACTTATTCATGGCTTGTGTAAATGACCCTTCTGGATTAGTGTTATTAGGGATAAATGTGCAGCACTGATCCCCAAACATAACACACACCCCTCCTTTCTCTGCCAGGAGCCAATCTAACGCCTGTCGATTTTGCCACGCCATTTTGCTAGTCGCATCCAACTGCTCTCCTAAGGCCTCCAGGGCATCATTCGTATAATTAATAAACCTCTGCTGATTATAATAGATGTAATTGATCCACTCAGTATTCTTGCTGGGTGTGATCCAAACAAAGAGGGATTCAAACCCTGCAGCTATTTCGTTCCTAGCTTTGAACTCATTCGGGATGCCGCGGGGCTGTCCGATTGCGTCCAATCTTATCGTAGGGTCAGGGGTATATGCCCTCTTAACTTTTTGTGATTTAATTTTTCTTTCCACCGGTAGTATCACAATGCTCTGGGCAAGCATAACTCGAGCACATAGTCCCTTCCAATTCTGTGGTAATTTTGCCAATAGCCCTTTCTCCGGGCCACAAAGCCACCAGAGATCGGCCAGTTGATTTTCTTGATAGTCTAACACATAAGGAGGGGGTGCCCATCCCCCTCCTGAGAGGATCAGATTAAGAGCATCGGTTATATTCCAAATCCTTTCACACTTTCCTGTGTAATTTCCCACACTACTTCCTGTGCTACTTTCCTTCCAATAGCAATCTTGGATTTGTAAGTTGGGCTCTACACTCCATTCCTTTGGGACCGCGTCTACTGCCGTTTTTGGCCACTTCGGACATCTGTGGGTCAAGTTGTAGATGCCCTTTTTTACCCCAGCAAACAGGATGCAGTGGTATTGACACAACGGCGGCTCACCTTTACAAAGGTTATCACATGCGGATCCGGAACAGTTTATCTTCTCATACGAGTAGTTCCGATTCCCTATCATATGATACCGTATATGTGTGGTATATGGACGGCAATTTTCCTTTCTCCAGCTTTGTTGCCTGGTTCTACAGTCTCCTGATCCCCATGGTATATCAGTTACTTGGGTGTTAGGTTTCTCTGATGCACATACTACACACTCTTTCCCATCACTGTTTCTCTGACCTGTATACTCAGCCCATTTCCACCATTTGTTTTTCTGCGCTTTTTCCCAAATAGTATTTGTGCTCACTAATCGTTCACGTTTTATTCGTCTTAATACTCTATCTTCCTGATTCTGCACCCTTATGTCTTCTGTATCCCATTCTCCTTTTCTATGGGTCACGGAAGTCCCTAAGGGAAATAGTTTCCAAGTCCCAGGTGGGGAATGGGGCCCCTTCCCTGTCCTCACCTCCCTCGGCACCTTGACTAATAGGCTCAGGCTGGGCTTTTGTATCATCAGCCAGCTCATGTACAGAACTACTTTCATCATCCTCTATTCTTTTTGTTCTTCCTTGGCTCTGTTCCTCCTCCCCACGATTCTCCCCGTGTATTTCTATTTCTTCCTCGCTATCACTTCTGTCCACTCTGTGTACTTCTTCAATTTCCCTTCTCTCCCCCACCCCTGGTACCGTTCTGGTACAATGGTTCAAGTGATACCACAGTGTACTGCCTTCTACTTGCAACGCCGTGGGAGACACTTTGGTGACTTCAAACGGTCCTTCTCGTCTCGGTTCGTTCCAACGTCTCCGGAACTTTCTGATGTATACTCGATCTCCAGGTTTGATCTGATGTTCTGTTACCGGATTCTCCTCCTCCTTGGCTTTTTCCTGTTCAAATATAGTTCTATGTATAACAGTTAATTGTTGTATATATTCTTTTGTGCTTTGATCTAAACATTCTAGCGTAGGACCTCCTGATCCCCTGATCTTAGGTACCGGCATTACTCTTCCTGTCATCATTTCATGAGGGCTCAAATGTGTGATTCTGTTTTCCTGACTCCTGTATTGCATTAGAGCCAATGGCAGAGCATCTATCCAGTTTTTCCCTGTTTCATTGCAAATTTTGCTTATTTTAGCCTTAAGGGTCCCGTTTGCTCTCTCCACCATTCCTTGGGATTGAGGATGATATACGCATCCAAACTTCTGCTTTATTCGGAGTGCCGAGAGTGTCTCTCTCAGTGCCCTTCCTATAAAAGCAGATCCATTGTCTGAACTTAATTGCGTGGGTATGCCAAATCTTGGGATAATTTCTTTTGACAGGAAGTTAATCACCGTTCCAGATCCTTGATCTTTGGATGGCGTTGCTTCTATCCATCTGCTGAATCTATCAATAATCACTAACATGTATCTTTTCCCCCTCACCACCTTTCCCATATCCACATAGTCCATGCATAGATGTTTAAATGGTCCTTCAGGAATGGGTATATGCCCTATTGGGGCAGTAATGCCCTTCCTGATGTTATTCTGAGCACACACCTCACACTGACTTAGTATGTAGTCAATCGAGTTTTGCAGGTATGGTGACCAGAATCCTTCCTTCTTGATCTTTCTAGCCACTTCTCCTCTTGCACAGTGGTCCACTCCATGCGCTTCGCTAATTAGTACGGTTAGTAATGATGTGGGTGCTATGACCAATCCCTCCCCATTTCTCCATATCCTGTCCTGTTGTCCCTGTAGTGCTCCTCTATCTTTCCACATTGCCTTTTCAGCTACAGAGGTTTCCTCCTGTAACTGTGCTACATCTTCTAATGTGATATGAGGTTCGATATCCCCCGTACCTGGCCCTGGGTGCGGCCTTGCTATTTCTACTGGGGCTATCGTAGCCTCAATGCATCCTGACGCTTCTTTAGCTGCCTTGTCGGCTTTGGTGTTTCCCTGTGTGATGCTGTCTGCTCCCTTTTTATGCGCCTGACACTTAATTATGGCTAATTCCCTTGGACCCATCATGGCCCTTATTAAAGCCCTGATTTGACCTTCGTGTTGTATTGGTCCTCCTCCGCTTTTCATAAATTCCCTTTGCTTCCATATTGCCCCGAACAGATGGCAGACCCCGTGGGCATAGGCCGAATCAGTATAAATTTCCAATGCTTCCCCGTTTGCTAGCTCACATGCTCTGGTCAATGCTTTAAGTTCTGCCAGTTGGGCTGAACAGGGCTGTTCACATTTCTCTGCTTCTATGACTTCAAGTGTTTCCCCTTTCTGTTCAACTATGGCATAGCCTGCGTGGTTTCCTAAGTGATCCCTGTAACATGAGCCATCTACATACAGTATCCTTTTCCCTTCTGTCACTAGTCCCTCTGCTCTTAAATCTTTTCTCAGTTTCATAAATGTTTTTGCTTCTCTTAAGCATTCATGTTCTTCTCCTTCATGAGGTAATGGCATGTAATCAGCTGGATTTACTCTGTTGCACTTTATTATCGTGATATCTGGAAATGTGGTTAGCATTCGATAATGATGGATCCTAGCAGGTGTCAGCACAAATTTTCCTTGCTCAATCAATTCAGCGACCTTATGGTATACATGTATGTTTATCGGATATCCCATTGTGACCGTGGCTGCCTTTTCGTACGCCCACCAAGCTGCTGCCAGACCTTGATAGCACGGAGGGTATCCCATCGCTACGTCGTCTAGCTTGGTACTGTAATATGCTACAGCCTGCCTTTGTCTACCCTTGCAATTTTCCTGCATTAACATTGCTGTAGCAAATCCAGCTTCTCTGTTACTCACAAATAAGTCAAAGGGCTTGTCATAGGTCGGTAAGGCCAATGCTGGTGCCTGTGCCATTTCTCTTTTCACATTTTCAAATGCGTCTGAAGCATCTTTATCCCATTTTAGTTTGGCTTTTAATTCGTCACACCCTGCCTCCTTCATTATCTTTCGTAGTGCCTGCGTTTTTTCGGCATAGCTTTCCACCCATTCTGAACTGAATCCTGTCATTCCCAAAAATGTCATCATTTGTCCCACCGTCTGTGGTTTCGGAACTTTTAGTACTGCTTCTATTTGCTGTGAAGCTATCTCCTTCTGTCCTGCTGATATTTCTCTTCCCAAGTATTCTACCTTTTTCTGGCACAGCTGCAGCTTTTTCCTGGAAACTTTATGGCCCCCTTCTGCTAGTCTTTCCAATAGTTTTAAACTATCCTTCCTGCACTGTTCTTGTGTTCCTGTGCATAATAATAAATCATCCACATATTGTATCAGTGTTCCTTCCAACTGTATTCCTTCTAAATCTGCTCTCAACACCTGATTGAATACATGTGGGGAATGTTTAAATCCTTGGGGCATCCTGTTGTATGTGTATTGTTTCCCCTCGTACGTAAATGCAAAGAGATACTGACTTTCTTGAGCTAGTGGCACACTAAAAAATGCCGAACATAGGTCTATTACAGTAAACCATCTACTTTCAGGTGGTATATTTGTCATCAAGGTATAAGGGTTTGGAACCTCTGCTGGCATATCTTCCACTACCTCATTAATTGCCCTTAGATCATGCACCAATCTCCATTTTTCTCCGTCCGCCTTTTTCACTGGTAGTAGCGGTGTATTACACCTGCTCCGGGTTTCTTTTAATACCCCTGCTTCTATCAATCCCTTAATTGTCCCTCTAATTCCTTCAATTGCTTCTGTCTTGATTGGGTATTGCGGCCTATACGGCCCCTGACGTCCTATCTTTAATCTGACTTCAACTGGATTAGCGTTTTTGACCCTCCCTACATCCGTGTCCTGTCTGGACCACAACTCCTGCGGGAGGGAGTTCAAATCCTGCTCTAACCTCTCTCTCCACTCCAGTTCCTGTTTCTCGATTTGCACTCCTATTGTTATCTGCTTCGGTTTCCCAAGCATTTTAACATCCAAAATTATTTTCGTCATTTGTCCATTGCTGGACGTCCAAATATCTACATTGTCTGTCTGGACAAATTCTAAATCTTGTGCTCTCAACACCATTGGTCCTAGGTCTTTTGATCTGTATCTCGGATTCACTTTCAATGTGACATGTGGCTCCGCCCCAGATACAGAGAACCATTTGTTAACCCATTCATTCCTAACAATGGTGAGGGCTACTCCCTCTAGTCCGATTAAAATACTTCCTGACTTTATTTCCTGTTCTCGTCCTGCCTCCCTTTCCCATTTCTCCTGTATCTCAGGTTCCTGCCCTTCATCAAATATCATTGTACTGTGTAATTCTGTTCTTGGCCATTTGGCTTGTGGAACCCAAGTGTTTATAAGCTTTCCCCAAACTTCCCATATCTGTTTTTTAACTTGTTCCTCTATATCTCCCAACCAATATACATTAACCCCTTCCTTTCCTGGTATTTCAAGTGGATACATTCCCATCAAATCAATTCCTTGTTCAGTGCATTCTAATTTCAGTCCTAAACCTAGGATTGCATCCCTTCCCAATAGATTTAAAGGAGTTTTATCACATACTAAAATAGGTACATGGGTTGTCTTATTTCCAATGGTAACAGGCACCGGCGTCGTCATTCGAGCTAATGTTACTTTCCCCGAGAACCCCACAGTTTTTACAAACTGGTTTGACAATGGTAAGTGATCCGCATATTTCGTTTGCATGCACGTACATGTGGCGCCGGTGTCTATCATCATGGGGACCTCGATCCCTCCTACTCTAACGTTAACTATAGGTTCCTGCTCTGCAGTTTCTGTTATCTGTACGTACTGTCCTACCATTTCGGGGTTCTCTGGGCCTCCCTATGGGGAATTCTGATGGTTTACCGGCCCTTGAAACATCGGGATGCTGTTTGGCGATCCTTGGATCAGTTGTTGGCCTGTCTGCTGCTGGTTTTCTCCCTGTCTGGGGAAATTCCGCGGGCAATTCCTTTTTATGTGCCCTGCCTCCCCGCACCCCCAACACACACCTGAAGGGCCAGGCAGTGGTCCCTGTCTCGGAGTCTGATGATTAACCTGTCCCTGTCCTCTCTGATTCTGATAGGGTGGCCTACCACCTCCCTGTCCTTTCCCATTTCTATTCCAGTCAGTCTGACTTTGCAGGGCGTATGGGTTTTGATAATTTAGGCCATAGGCTCCTGGGTTCATGGACAGTGGGAAGGCAGAAATGTTATAGGTTATGACGGGCTGGCCTCCATCTCCGCTCCCCCCTTTGATTAGTGCAGGTGTTTCCTCTGGCTTTTGCTCCACCATCATTGGTGCTATTTTTCTGGGTGCGAGATCCTCTTTTGCCTTCAGTTTATCCTTGCTTTTGATCTCCTCCAACTGTGCCTGAAGGAGTTTACGTTGTACCTCCTTCAGCTGTTTGTCTGCATTCTTTTCATCTTTGCGATGTCTCTCTACTGCATGGGCAACATAATCCACAAACTCTCGGTAATTTTTTGAGTCCAAGCCCACCACTTCCTCCAGCCTTGTCTTAGCTGGGGCTGGCAAGCCCTCTAGGATTGCAGCCCGGAACATGGAGTTGGTCAGTGGGTCTATTAAAATGTCCCTCTCCGTGTCCCTTCTCCACCTTTTTAATTGATTCTCCACATACACCACTGCATTCTCCTCCTCACCCAGTGGCTCTCCCTTTAGGGTTTTTACATCCATTCGATTGGGGTACATATCCCGCAGTGCCTGCCAGATGTCTTGGCGGTACTGGTCCATTAGTATCCCATCCACCGCTGGGTCATAAGCTGCGGTCGGGATGCCAGCACGTCTCATTACTTCCGCCATTTGGTCCATTCCTAGCACCTTTGTCAGGAGAGCTTTGATGTCGCCCAGTGCCATCCTTTTTCCCACCATCCCTGCCTCCAACTGTCCAATCCACCTTCCAGCCCCATCCAAAATATTGGGTAATTCATTAATTAAATTAGGCAAATCCTGACCTGACCAAGGGATATACTGCGGTCTGCCACCCTTCAGAATCACCGGGAATACCCTTTTCCCTCTCCTATCCACATCTGGAAACTTTACAGGTGGGTGCCTTTCCCGCCTTGATTTTCTTTGCACCCCTAACACTGATTGCCTCCCTTCGTCTTCACTACTCTCTTCTGTTTCTCCTTCCATCTCTCTATATCTTGTCTCTTTTCTCTCTCCCTTTGTGCCCTTCCCTCCTTCGTCATCTGTTCTATGTCATATTCTCCCTCAAAATTCATTGTGCCTGATATAACTGGGTACAGTCCCGTGGAGCTCTGTTTCTCTAAGTATGGGGGTGGGGCTACGTTTGGATCTTCCAATTTTGCTTTTTCCTCAAGTTGTACTGGCATCTGCATTCTACCTCCCCTCCATACCCCTCTTCTCTCTTTCCCTTCTTGTTGGAATAGGGCTAATATCTCTAACTCCTTTTCTCGCTTTTCCCTTCTTTTGCTCGTTTTATCCTTAATCTTATAGTTCTTTATCATTCCCTTCTGGTCCTCACACCTCTCTATGGACCATGTGCCTTCCTCCGGCCACTGTGTATTGGTCTTATTTGTTCTTTTGGCCCATTTTTTAGAGACGTGTTCTATATCTCCCCTAAGGGCTGGGAACTTATCCCCTAACATCTCCACTGGTGTCTTAACTTGGTGCGCCATTACTCGTCTTTTTGGATCACTGTCGCAATTTTTGTCACTTAGTCTGTCAGAGTTAGGTATTACAGTGATTATTACTTGCTGTATTGTTTTTCCGTGCTCAGTCCCCTGTTTACCTTTCCTTTGGATTTCTTTTGCCAATATCTGTAATTCTAACCGGGGTCCTGATATCCACTTCCCCGTAGTCCCCTGTCCCGGCACTATCTTCCTCTCCCGGGCCAGAGGGTAGTAGGTTTTCACTTGCTCGTCTATGTGTATAAGAATCCTGTATCGGTCAGATCCCTTTATTAATTTCTCTAGGGTTTCCAATTTTATTTCGTCTATCCAATTCCTATCGACTACTCTTTCCCATTTTACATACGGCCACTCATTCTTTATCTCCTCTAAGTTAATTATGTGTGTAATCTTTTTCCAATCCAGTGTTGCTTCCGTTTTTGTTATTATTCAAAGATTAGTTATTTTCAATCTTGTCACCAGGCAATTTTGTCAGGGTAATCTTTCCAAGTTGTTAGTTATTACCCTACCTATGTTCCGACTCTCTCTCTTATTTCTGTCCTTCACGCTGTTTTCTCAGACCAGTTTGTTCAAATTGGTCTTTTACTTCCTCTATTCTAGCTGCTACTCCCCTTTCCTGTGGTTAAAATCCACTCCTGTGCTTTTGGCTACTGTATTAGGTCAGAGAGTGATCTCTCACTGATCTCTCTCCCTCTCGGTTGACGTCCCTTACCCGAGGTCCTGGGTAGGTTTGGACTGGCAGATTTTCCCACACTTACTCTCTTCTGGGCAAGTCGTGACCTGAAAAACCCGCTCCAAACCGCTTGACTTAACCTAATTGCATTACTTTAGCTTTCGGCCTTTTTCCCGTCTCACTTTTTACCCATTCACAGACAATACAGTATTCGCAGCGCGCTTTTGCATGCAAAAATTCTGCTCTTCAGATCAGACTCAGTCTCTCAAAAAATTTTACACAATTTGGTTTTACCTGTGCAGGATATCTTTTTGGGTCGGGGAGATCCAGGACCAGCAGAGAGCCGGGCGCACCGGGCCTCGAGAAAACCCCTTTCTGACAACAAGGATTTACATGCATGCAAGTCTGCTTACCTTGTTGACAGAAGGCCGGCTGGGGACTTCTCGGTTCCGGTCGGACCACCGTCTCCGCCACTCCTTCCAGATGCTTTTCTGGGCGATCTCTCACCAACCCTGCTAAGCAGCGCCAATTTTGTCGTGGTTCCCCAGGACGACAATTTATTCACATCAATTAAAACAGAGA